>NC_138497.1:129621911-130174411 GCF_964252035.2 Podarcis erhardii
AGATACACACACCTGCTTGTACAACTAGTTGACAGAGTGTTTCGTTAGTTTTGTAAAAGAATCTGGGCACAGAATCAGTTGCTACATGTTGACTGGAGTGAGAAGTGTGGTGGTTGAGATAAATTGAGATTCCTACTTTTTACACAACTTACCACCAAAGGTTGTTACTGCCAAGGCATTGTAGTTAATGAAGTATTGCAGAGTGATATAGGGATGGAAAATTCCTGGTACGTAAGAATTCAAAATACTTGATGGCTTGGTTTTCATCTACACATTTCCCAAAT
Organism: Podarcis erhardii; assembly: GCF_964252035.2. NCBI lineage: Eukaryota > Metazoa > Chordata > Lepidosauria > Squamata > Lacertidae > Podarcis > Podarcis erhardii. The sequence continues at coordinate 129,622,196 of NC_138497.1, forward strand.
ACAGTTCTCCAATATTAGTGCCATGAAAACAAACTGACAGGCTAATTGAATAGGTTGTAAAGTGACTCCGGGCGGCGCTGTGGTCTAAACCACAGAGCCTAGGACTTGCCGATCAGAAGGTCGGCGGTTCGAATCCCCGCGGCGGGGTGAGCTCCCGTTGCTCGGTCCCTGCTCCTGCCAACCTAGCAGTTCAAAAGCACATCAAAGTGCAAGTAGATAAATAGGTACCGCTCCGGCGGGAAGGTAAACGGCATTTCTGTGCACTGCTCTGGTTCGCCAGAAGCGGCTTAGTCATGCTGGCCACATGACCCGGAAGCTGTACGCCGGCTCCCTCGGCCAATAAAGCGAGATGAGCGCCGCAACCCCAGAGTCGGTCACGACTGGACCTAATGGTCAGGGGTCCCTTTACCTTTACTAAAGTGACTCCCTTATTTCAAACCCCGAGAGAACTTTCAACAGCAAGAGATTACAAGCAACGTTCCTCTAGATCAGTTGCTTAAAAGATGAAAGCTATTTAGCACCCCTATGAAGAAAAGTACAGGCTGCAAACGTGCCTCAGCCTCTAGGCAACTTGGGCCTAGTCTGCATGGAGCTAGCTTGTGGCATACAAGTTTCTCTGGTTCAGCGCTGTGCTTGCCAGCCTCAGTCACTGGCAGATGCTTTAGCTGGAAGAGATCTGCTTTTAGGGTATAAGCCTGTCTTTGTGTGTGCTATTTGGCTTGCGGCCTCAACAGCTGAGGATGCAGCAAACGCTATGGAACGGCTTTTGGCAAAGCCACTTTGCCTCCTGTGCTTCAGGAAGACAAAAACGAACTGGTAGCAAGGAAAGAGAAATGGGTTGGATAATGCCTGGACAATCCTACATTCATGAAAAGGAGAGGGTGCAGAACCCAAGTAAGGTATAATGACTGTGCCTGAGTTCTCTGCAAAGAAGGCTGGGTGTGGTGAGACAGAGGGAGGATGTTGTGTGAGCCAGCTGCTGTCTAGTGTAAATGAATATTAGAGGTGTTTCTTCCCCTAATCAAGAATGATCTATCGCTCCTCTGCCCCTATTCAGGTACTCTCCTATTTATGACTGCTTTATTTTCAATCATCCAGAACCGGATGCTGTCCCACGTCAACGCGGCTGATAGCTTCTACTACTTTTGTAAAATATTGTGCTTAAAGGTAGCTATGGCTGCAAGCTTGCAGATATAATAATAATAATAATAATAATAATAATAATAATAATAATAATTTATTATTTGGACCCAGCCCATCTGGCTGGGTTTCCCCAGCCACTCTGGGCGGCTTCCAACAAAGATGAAAAATACACTAAAATGTCACATATTAAAAACCTCCCTGAACAGGGCTGCCTTCAGATGTCTTCTGAATGTCAGGTAGTTGTTTATCGCTTTGACATCTGATGATACTTAATTGGCTTAGGATTTTATTTATGTTAAGTGATGAATTAATATGTTTAATTCCATAAGGTGAAGATTTAAGGATGTTAATGTTTAAGTTAAATTTCATAAGAATTGGGATTTGGAAAACCATTAAAAGGACATGCAATGAAATTCAACCAAGGGGAAGCGAGAAAGTCACTTAACAAAGTTAATAAGTGTAATTTTCAGTAAGGCTATGATTTATGTTTGTCTTGTGTGTTTGTTTGTTTATAATATTGTGAAAACCAATACATTTTTTTGAAAAAATAATACTTAAGGTAGCTATGGCTGGGCCAAACAAAAAACAGCTCAGTAGTGTTCTAGGCAGCATTCCTACTGCTGCTATAAATTATAGTGTAATAGCAGCAGCTGTAGTACTTTTCTACTAAGTTCAGGGCAGCTGGGCCACTAAACCTTAAGTGACAGGGGAGGGGGAAATGGAGAGGATTGCAAGTGGTTACTCAGCAACCATGGAGGCATCTACTAATACTTCCTGTTAACTGATAAACGACAGGGAATGACTGCTTGGTTGTCTAGCAACCGCATGAAAATTACCCGTATTTCCTAGTCCCTTTTCCAACTTAAACTCAGCGAGCCTGAAGCCAGCTGGTAAGTTGCAAGACAGCTGCTGGTGTGATGGGATTCCTCAGGTCAAGAGGAGAAAGAGAGGTGGTGGATGTTATAAATGTGGAGTTGACAATGGAGACCAAAAGGCCGCACTAATTCATTAAGAGATAGTAAAAAGAAAGAGAGGCTTAAAACCACAGAAGAGAAGATAGTCCACTAATTCACTCCTTTAAAGAATATGCAAAAAAAAGAAAAGAAAAAGGAATTGAGGCAGAGTGGTAGAGAATGCAATTAAAAAGATCGCAAAAGGTATTAATGAATTCACCAAATTGTTGTTAAAACAATGGGGCATTAGAGAACATGGTGCCTAGACCTCTGTCCTCCCCCTTTGCTTTTTTGTATACACACCCACCCATCATCATATTTACTATATGAAGCAAGCTGTGTAGCCCAGGCACCCAATATCAAAGGAAAAATGCAATCACACTGTCCTTAACGCATCACAATACAGATATTTTCTGTACACAGAGAATGCCATTGTGAAAGGAAAGTGTTAATATATTAATTTTCTATTATTTTATATAGCTATTATAATGTTTCATACAAACTATCTTGACATTTTATTGCAATCAAGCAGCATATATTATTTTGTTAAATAAATGAATGAATAAAATGAAGCATTATTATTTTTTGCAGATTGAGAATTATTACCTTTTTCAGAGATGCATGGATCACCAGATTTGCTCATCTGACAGAGGTTCTCTTTTGTTTCATCTGACCCTGGAATACCAGAAGAAAATATTCTTGGAAATAAATGTATCAAATATAAAAGTATAAATCCCAAGCAGAAATTTCTAAATAATCTATCTGGTTCAACACTGTCCATTAATAATACTGCTTATGGTGTTACATCATCTCAGTGAATATGCTACTATAATGCAACAGATAAAATCAGACACAAAAATACCAGTAAAAGCTTCATATTGTGAGATGTAATTAACTAAGTCATACTCGGAGTAGACCCACTGAAATCAATGGGCCTAAGTTAGTCAAGTCCCTGATTTTAATATGTCTAATGAGCATGACTTAATTGGATATAGCTCTTACTATTTAATAGTTTTGTTCTTGCAACCTTGGGAAACAAATCTTTACATTCACTTTATCGCTCAGAACATGTCACGTTCCATCATTATATCTACATATTATACCCACCTTATCCCTATCCCGGATTTTCAATTTTATCACATGTAACTTATACTGCACTCCGATGCATGTCTGTCTAGAAGTAAATCTGTTGAGTTTTATAGTACTTATGTCCAGGTAAGTTGGTATAGGATTGCAGCCTTAGATAAGCCAAAAAGAACATTCTATTTTGTCTAAAGGCATAGGGTTGTATTCAATGTAGCAATAAGCTTTTCCGTTTTTAGCGTTTTCTATTTCATATATGTTTTTGTATTTTTATCTGTAAACTGCCTTGAGTACCAGACTGGGGAAAAGGTGGGATATAAATGTAAATGTAATAATAATATAATAGGAGTGCATTTTGCCAGCTTTGGCTTGTGTGCCGAGTAAGATTGCCTTCCATAAACACGGTTTTAACAATGAGTCCATAAGTGACCGTGGAGGCCAATTCTGGATCCACACGTCCTTCCACGATCACGGTGAGGGTTTGCCAAGCATGCCTTCCTCTTAGCACGTTTCTCCCTTGCGTCCTGAGTTCGAGTGTCTTCAAAGCCCATGACACCTTTGGTAAAGGCTGTTCTCCAGTTGGAGCGCTCGCAGGCAAGTGTTTCCCAATTGTTGGTGTTTATACTACATATTTTTACATTTGCCTTGAGACAGTCTTTAAACCTCTTTTAACTGATGGATGGTGTAAGTGTACCTTGCTCAAGGAGTGGACAGTAGTTTTTATTCAATGGAAATCACTTCTCCCTCCCAGCACTGCTCTTTGAACCTCCAAAAACCAAAGGCTCAAACAGGGTGAGGCTGTTTCAAAGCCCTTTGTTAAACATCCCTGCTCTCCTCTATAAACCTCTGATTTTTGGAGGTTTAAGCCAGCAGCACAGGGAAACTACAAAGGGCTATTGTATCAGGTGACTGACAGGTGTGCAATTTCACTCACCTGCAAACTTTTGCCCATAAGAGCCATTAAGATCTGGCCCACTGGCCAGAAAAGGCTCCCTACCACTGCTAAATGTAGCCCTGGACCAGGGTATCTGAGAAGCTGCCTCTCCCCCTACGCACATCCTTCTCACTTAGATTTGTGGATGACGATTTGGTGATGGCTTCATGATCCCGCAGTAAACCGTAATGTGACTCAAGTACATGCTTTTCTCTATGATAGCCTAGTTCTTTTTGACTTCTTAGACTAGCTTATTTCTTGAAATATACTCTGAGTCGAGTGGACTTCATGCTCTTTATTCAGCTCATAGTGGTGAGGAGGAAATGGAAGTTCCCCCCAAAATATCTGCTTTATATACATTATTTACACAATGGGCTGCACGTGATTGGCTAATTCTGGGATTCTCCTGTAGGCCAATCAGGCTGTGGATTCACTTCCACCTGGAGCTGGATTGGGTGGCTCCTGCGGACCAATCATACTGCTTCATTGTTCTAGGACCAATCAGACTGCTGCATTTTGAATCCTATTGTTCTAGGACCAATCAGACTGCTGCGTTTTGGATCCTATTCAACTCAGTACATAACTTTTCTGAAGCTTTTTTATTATTGTTGGCTTCATATTTTTAATTTTGCTTTATTATTAGTGCAGTGGTGCCTTGGGTTACATACGCTTCAGGTTACATACGCTTCAGGTTACGGACTCCGCTAACCCAGAAATAGTGCTTCAGGTTAAGAACTTTGCTTCAGGATGAGAACAGAAATCGTGCTCTGGCGGCTAAAGTGGTGCTTCAGGTTAAGAACAGTTTCAGGTTAAGAATGGACCTCCGGAACGAATTAATTACTTAACCCAAGGTACCACTGTATTATGCTCTACTTTTGTACACCTCTTGAATATTCTATAAATGAATTTGGAAATAAATAAATATTACAGTAGGTTGACTTATTCCGATTTAGATCATTGTTCCATCAAGCTTACTTAATGTCTGCACTGACTAGCGGTGAGACTCCAGGTTTAAGCCAGGACTCACTCTCAGCCCTTCCTGCAGATGCCCAGAATTAAATCTGGAACCTTTTGAATGCAAGGGAAAGAATAATGGAGTGGCGAATCCAAAATGCTCCCCTCCCCCCTAATATTCATCATCATCTGGGGGCCCTGAAACACCACAAAGCCTTTGTTACTGGTTCCAGAGATAATCTAACCAAATATTTGGCATCTTACCTGAGTCTGACAGAATTTCAGAGGCATCTTCATCCAGTAAAATCAGCCTTGAGTAAAAATAAATAAAAAGTCATATCAAGCTTTATGCCACTGCATGCATTTATTTGTGGTGATATTAGTAAAAATAGTGCAAGCCTATATACATATACCTTCTCTAAAGTAAATCCCAGTGAGTTCAAAAGAGCATATCACCAGGTAAGTTTTCTTAGCATTCCAATTTTTATTTCTGAATTCATATGGCCAAGTTCCAAGGAATAATATCTGCAGAGAATAGTTGCTCTATTTCCTTTAATCAGTTCTTTTCCCCCCCTAGAAAAAGAAGTGCCGGAACTCACCATTAATGCCACCCTTGTTCTCTTATAATGGCAGTGGTGCCTGCGAGTTCCGGCTGAAAATGCCCTGCCCTTAAGTATTATGTTAATTTTAGAAAGAATTTATTTTAAAAGCTGAAAACCCACAGCCTGGGTTGTAACACCGGTGGGTATTGTTTGTCTCTAAATGGGATATGGGGGGTGGGGAGGGTGTAGGTTGGTAGCTTCCCATTGTCACAACAAGGTACTCATGCTCGCTGGATTCACCAAGTTGATCACATCTGACAGCCCTTGTAAAAGATACAGCGCAGACGCTCAACGTGTGCATCAAATATTTAGAGCAGGGGTCAGCAACCTAAGGCCCAGGGGCCGGAAACGGCCCGCTGAGGTCTTTTGACTGGCCCCCGAACCGAGTTGCCCGCTTGCCAATTTAGTGCAGCGCGGGGACTCACTTCCACAGCGCTGGAAATCATATCTGCGCAGACGCAGACCCCGGAAATCGCATCTGCACATGCCAAAATTTGTGGGCGGGCGCACGATCTGGCCCAAGCAGTGGCGTAGCGTGGGGGGTGCAGGGGGGCCCGGCCGCACCGGGTGCAACATCTGGGGGTTAGGGTTAGGGGGCGCAAATCCACGGGTTAGGGGGCGCAAATTACTTGCCTTGCCCCGGGTGCTGACAACCCACGCTACGCCACTGGGCCCAAGCAAGATAAACCTTGCTGACCCCGGATTTAGAGAGTAACAGCAGCTGTGTGTGCTTGATCCAGCACCTAGAGAGGATCTCTCTTCCTCCCCCCCCCTCCCATGCACTAGTGTCTCCAACTGGCCTGGCAGCACATGAATACCCATCCTACACAGAGCATCAAGCAGTCCAGGTGCTCATGAGCAGACTCTTCTGTTCATTTCAGTTTATTTATTTAGCATCTTTATAGCCCATCTTTCACATCCAGGCACTGACCATGCTCAGAGCTGCTTAAAGGTAAAGGTAAAGGGACCCCTGACCATTAGGTCCAGTCGTGACCGACTCTGGGGTTGCGGCGCTCATCTCACTTTATTGGCCAAGGGAGCTGGCGTACAGCTTCCGGGTCATGTGGCCAGCATGACTAAGCCGCTTCTGGCGAACCAGAGCAGCGCACGGAAACGCCGTTTACCTTCCCGCAGGAGCGGTACCTATTTATCTACTTGCACTTTGAGGTGCTTTCGAACTGCTAGGTTGGCAGGAGCAGGGGCCGAGCAACAGGAGCTTGGCTTGTGCAAAATGGTCCTCAGACCATGTCCTGGAATCAGTTGTTGAAGTGTACCTTAAATGGAATAGAGGAGAGACACTGGCAGGTCCCCACTCGAGATGAATGACACTGAGAACCAGCTAAGGAAATCTTTATTCACTTGCAAGAGCCTGGAGAATGAAGGAAGGGAATGGGTAGGCCAGCCTCCTCCAGAGACCCTCAGCAACCAGGATGGTAACAATTATGATGTCAAGAATTACAAGTTGCTCTAACCCCTTTGACTTGGTCTGCCTCTTTCTCCCCACCACCATGTGGCCTCCAGCAAATGAACTAAGCCTTGCTCCCTCCTTAGCCTTACCTGGCATGCAAAAAGATGGACTACGTGCTCAGTTTTGGCTATTTAGATCTCTGACATGTTAAACCATTAAAACTTACTTATCAAGCATTTCAGGGGTACTCTCTTCTTCCGCTTTCTCCTTCTCTTCCTCAGTAGATTGGTTAACCAGCTTCTGCAATTGCTCATAAAATTGTTATTTAAAATAAAATTGTCTATAGTTTGATCCCCTCCAACAAGAGTTGTATTAGGCTAAGACTGGTTGTGTAAGAGTATTAGCTTTCCTATACATATAATTGTCAGGCCACCATAGTAAAAAACAGAAAACCTTAATGTAATTTGTTTTAAACAAGTACTGTGCGTGCTGAAAGCTTGCTGTTGATATTAGAACACTGCTAAGCTAGTAACCCATCTGATGGGTTATCTTCTAGGGAGAAAGAATAAATACTATGCTTCGTAATTAGATTTATTTACCTATTGACTTATATTGGACCCCTTCTTTATCACAATTACACTGGGGCTGGACAATGCTACCAGTATGACAGTGAAATGTGCTCTGCACAGGACAAAGAGGGAGAAGCATGTAAAAACACAGCAAAAATGAGCCGTGCCTCCAACGTCCTTGACAACAGCATCACTGCCCCCCAGTCACACGACATGAGAGAGGCACTGCTCTTATGCTGGCCACAAATGGAGCAGTAAATCCACACTGGCTAATCTGAGGGTATGGCAGGGCGATGCAATGCCACCTCAATGTGCACAACACACAAGCACGCAATACCACAACACCCACCATCACACGAGTCAAGGATACAGATCTCTAGATGCCCCAGGCACCCCTGCAGGCTAGCACCCCAGCCCCAGGACCTAATTGGAATCCTCCTGAGAAGACATGGGACAATGCCACAACCATCCAACTGCTAAGCTGGTGCTGCTAAGCAGCATCTTACCAGGCCTACCCCTATCACACAACCCTGTTCATATTCCCACCTGTTATGTACTGAAGTTCTCACCCTGGGCCAGCAGGGGGATACTGTAGATAGTTATGCAAATAAGGGATCAAAAGTGACGTTCAGTGATTGGATAGTTTTAGAAAATTGTTACAGTTACATTGTACTGGAGCAGGCTGACTGAACCCTTCAGTTCAGTTCTGTCCAAGCCTGTGAATAAACAAGAGCTGTTTGAAGAATCGCTGTGTTGTCTGATATGTTCACCCACAACTTAACACCACCACCCCTTGCGCACCTGTCTTGACAGCGGCTTTTATGTACCCCACTGGCTTCTATAATAATAATAATAATAATAATAATAATAATAATAATAATTTATTATTTATACCCTGCTCATCTGGCCGGGTCTCCCCAGCCACTCTGGGCGGCTTCCAACAAAACACTAAAATACAATAACCTATTAAATATTAAAAGCTTCCCTAAACAGGGCTGCCTTTAGATGTCTTCTAAAAGTTTGGTAGTTATTTTTCTCTGGGAGGGCGTTCCACAAGGCGGGCACCACTACCGAGAAGGCCCTCTGCCTGGTTCCCTGTAACTTGGCTTCTCACAGCGAGGGAACCGCCAGAAGGCCCTTGGCGCTGGACCTCAGTGTCTGGGCAGAACGATGGAGGTGGAGACGCTCCTTTGGGTATACTGGACCGAGTGCTAAGGTATACCAGGTGCTAAGGCCCCACAGCTGGTGTAAAATAAAGGGCTGTACCCTTAAGCACAGTCGTGGAAAAGGCAAGCAGACTCTACAAGCCACATATTGATAGAATTACCAAGCCTTGTTTCTTTTTCACATTATTACTATGGTCACAGTTAAGGCTTCATTTTTCCCTTTCCTTTCAAGACAGTCATGCATCTTAAAAGGCTTTTTGGGACACTTCTTGCCATGGAGGTGCTGTTGTTCCAGCAGGGACTTAATCAGTACAAATATCTCTCTCCAAACTGGAATAGCCCTTCCTAAATATAATAATAATAATAATAATAATAATAATAATAATAATAATAATAATAAATTTATTTCTATCCTGCCCTCCCCAGCCAAAGCTAGGCTCAGGGCGGCTAACAACAATAAAATAATACAACATTCTAAAATCATTTCATTATAAAATTAATTCAAATCAAATTGATGGCAACCATTGGGCTAAAGTTCTGTGAAGATTGCCAAAGGAGGGAGTCAGGCTGTGCCCTGACCAAAGGCCTGGTGGAACAGCTCTGTCTTGCAGGCCCTGTGGAAAGATGTCAAGTCCCGCAGAGCCCTGGTCTCTTGTGACAGAGCATTCCATCAAAAAGCCCTGGCTCTGGTTGAGGCCAGCCTAACCTCTCTTTGACCTGGGACCTCCAAGATGTTTTTGTTTGAAGACCATAAGGTCCTCCGTGGGACATACCAGGAGAGGCGGTCCCGTAGGTATGAGGGTCCTAGGCCATATAGGGCTTTAAAGGTTAAAATCAGACTTTAAACCTGATCCTGTACTCCACCGGGAGCCAGTGCAGCTGGTATAGCACCGGGTGAATGTGATCTTGCAGCGTGGACCCCATAAGGAGTCTCGCCACGGCATTCTGCACCCGGTGGAGTTTCTGGGTCAGTCTCAAGGGCAGCCCCACGTAGAGCGAGTTACAATAAACAAGGCTGGAGGTGACCGTCGCGTGGATCACAGTGGCTAGGTCAGGGCGAGAGAGGTAAGGAGCCAACTGCAACTAAACAACTAAAAGGACATTAAAATAATAGAGGAGAATATCCTGGCAGTCATGATGTCGCCTTGCAAGACAAACCACTACTTTCTCCCAGGTGATTGTAAGCCCAATCCTGTTTCATATGTAAGTTTTTCTGGAATTACACCTAAGGCTCAAACCACGTATTTCAGATAAAGAAAAGTCATAACTTGTGGATGGGGAAATTAATTACATGTCATTACATGTCTTAAGTTTTTTCACATCTGTCAGAGGCTTAGCACTGTCCAGCTGGCCATAGATAAGACTCCGGGCTCCCAGCCAGTTCCAAACAATTTATTTATTTGACAAAGTTCAAACGTACATCTCCAGCATTTCCATTAACCTCCTTCCCCTTTGTGCGGAGTTGTTCCCTCTAATGTTACTTCCTCCTTTTCCGCACCCAGCATGCAAGTCTGCGAAAACTCCTCCCCTTACTTCCTCTGTGTAAAGCATGACTTGTCCCAGGCTCATCCTCCTTCCCCCTCTACGTCAGACTGACTGTCAGACGACAAGCTGCTGATAATCTCTTTAGGCTCTCTATAACTGCTGGTTTCTGTCCTTTCATCTTTTCCCGTTTGCCTCTCCCTGACAACACCTCTGCCCCACAAGCAGCACGAGACAGGGAGATATTAATATGATGCTATCACATCACACGTTTTTTCAGCTACACTTTGCTAGGAAGACACAGCTTGGCAGTGGCCTTCTATCTTTCCAGAATGAGTAATTTGGGCCTAAGATGTTTTAAGTATACATTTGAAAATACACTTGGAGCGCAGAATATGCTGTGCTGACTGACCTAAATACTAAACAGTATATTTTGAAATACAGTGGAACCTCGGTTTTTGAGCATCTCGGAAGCCAAATGTTTTGGAAGCTAAACGGTGAAAACCTGGAAGTAATTGCTTCCATTTTCAAACGTGCCTCGGAAGTCGAACGGCCTCTGTGGAGTGTTTTTCAATTTTCTCAGTGGAAATTGCTGACAGCGCTTTGTGCATATTTGTTGAACATTTCGGAAGTTGAATGGTCTACCGACACAGATTACATTCAACAACCGAGGTTCTGCTATAAAATGGATACAAGCAAGGAAACACAATCCCAAACTAGCTAGCTAAATGCAGTATGCTTACTTCTCTAGACCTGGCGTGTTTTGTTTTTTTTTAACCAACTAAGTGAAAAATATATTTACCTCACATGCATTCTGATGATACAAGTGGAGATGCGCAAAGCCTTCATTAATTTCATTCATCTTTTGAACAGTCTTTTCACAGAAATGCAAAAAGGTCATCTAAAGAAAGCAAAGTAAAATACATTTACAGTATATGTACGTACGTGTGTGTGTGTGAGTGAGATATTATCTTTTAAAAAATCATTTTGTGCACAAAATTGAAATAGCAAAGGATATACAGTAAATAATGAATGGATGTCATTATTTTTCTATATGATTGCATTGAAGTGAACAGGCTACACTTAAAATATCATCAGGAAACACTTGCCCTCCAGAGCTGTTATTTAGGGACACATTTTAGTCAGTTATGGTTGCACAGCTAGCTTGGAAAAAAGGTGAAACAGCACAGAGAGCAAGGGTGGAGTTGTCTTTTTCTGGAGGAAAAAACAAACAGACATTTTTTTCTGGGTGTTCTACAGGAGCTTTAAAAAAACTGATCTAATTCTAAGGTGAACAGGGAAAGCTTGCCTTTAACTATTCAAGGGCCCCATCTGCACTGTACATGTAGGACACTGTCCTACCACTTTAAACATTCATGGCTTCCCTCAAAGAACTCTGGGAACTGTAGTTATGTTAAGGCTGCGGAGAGTGGTGAGGAGAGTCCTATTCCCCTCATATAGCTGCTATCCTCTGACTTGCTTCGAAAGAGGGATTAACTGTTAAACCAATCTCAGCACCCTGAACATCACTACAGAGAGCAGTGTGGTGTAGTGGTTAGCGATAGACTTGTAATCTGGGGAACCGGGTTCGCTTCCCCGCTCCTCCACATGCAGCTGCTGGGTGACCCTGGGCCAGTCACACTTCTCTGAAGTCTCTCAGCCCCACTCACCTCCCAGAGTGTTTGTTGGAGGGGAGGAAGGGAAAGGAGATTGTGAGCCGCTTTGAGACTCCTTAAAGGGAGTGAAAGGCGGGATATCAAATCCAAACTCTTCTTCTTCTTCTTCTACAGCTCCCAGAATTCTTTGGGGGAAGCTGTGACTGATTTAAGTGGCATGATGCTGCTTTTAAATGTGTAAGGTAAAGGTAAAGGACCCCTGTTAAGCTTATTGGAGATTGGAATAAATTTTTGGTCTATATTGAAGGAAACTATAGAAACTTACCAACTATAGCAGGTCTGTTATAAAACTTACAATGTATAAAATTAGTAACCAATACCAGCTGTAGAAAAGAAAGCCTTTAACTAAGAAACCCGAAACCAGCAGGGAAGGAAGTCAGTATGTGTATCTGAAATGTATATCTAAAATTGTTGTATGTACCAATCTTTTTTCTTTTTCTTTTTTTTTTTTTCATGTGTAAGTGTATTCGTCTTTTAATTTATTTTTCTTTTGTGTATGTTGTGTATCTTGTAAATGAAATTCAATAAAAAGAATTTAATAAATAAATAAATAAATGTGTAAGGTAAAGGTAAAGGACCCCTGTCCTTTCAAAGGCAACTATGAGGTTGCGGTGCTCATCTCGCTTTCAGGCCGAGGGAGCCAGCGTTTGTCCACAGACTGCTTTCTGGATCATGTGGCCAGCATGACTAAACCGCTTCTGGTGCAACCGTACACCGTGACGGAAAGCAGAGCACACGGCAACGTGTTTACCTTCCTACCACAGCAGTACCTATTTATCTACTTGCACTGGCATGCTTTTGAACTGCTAGGTTGTCAGGAGCTGGGACAGAGCAACAGGAGCTCACCCCCTTGTGGGGATTCGAACCACCGACCTTCTGATCGGCAAGCCCAAGAGGCTCGGTGGTCTAGACCACAGCGCCACCCGCATCCCATCCACAGATGGGACCTAGGTCATGTGGAAGTACCCTAATATATCGTTTATACTTCCATCAGTCAGCTGTTCTTAAGCATCCTATGCCTACTAGATCATTATGAACACAGGAAGAGCCTACATTAAGCTAAACATGTTCAGCTTCAAAGGTCATTCATCAATGGCATAGAAATTCTCACGCCGTCTAAAATGGGAGCGGATACCTGGTAGACAGCAAGACAGTGTGACAGCATATTACAGCGGCTGGCTCCAAGAAGATCCACCTTTTGACAAACATCCATCTTCAGCTTATCAAACTGTGCTTTGGTATTTCTTACCTGCATCTGCACCTAGAATAATTAAAGAGGAAACTGAAATGATGTTTGAAAGCAAACAAATAAGCACAGCACTCGTTTAGGTGCATGCTCTAAAATTCACTATTTATACTTAGCAGCCTAATCATATGAGCTTCTGCACAAGCACAGCAGCCTATAAGATCAGGCTTGGCACATATGGTATGGGGGAACAGTTAATCTTGTATTAGTGCTATGACAACTCCCATTAGCTTCTTTGTATCTTGCATACTAATCTGTGTATACTCTACATATTCCTCACACACTGAAGCACTGACTGGACATCTCAAACAAACATAAGCAAAAGAATAAATTACTTCTGCAGTGATTATTTAGGAGGATGCGTCTTCCTATTCCTCCAATATTTACACAAACTCACACCCCAGGAGTTATTACTCTTAATTAAAGGCAAGTAAGCCTTTGTTTCTTTCACTTTAACTCCTTTCTTGAAATCTTCAAAAGTGCATTTTATCCTGCAGAATCAGGGGGATTTAAAGTACAAATAAATATGGGATTCCCACTTCTTGGTGTGACGGAGCGGGGAAACATTTCGGAAGAGAGTGCATGTGCTTGAAACTCATCACCAAACGTTCTCCAGATACAATTCCTGGAAGAAACAGGGCCTACAACAGTCTACCCCAACCTTTCGGATCACAATTCCCATTAGCAGAGGCGCCGGCTTGCAAGGATGATGGGGGGGGGGGGGGCATTGTTATGTACTGAAGTTCTCGCCCTGGGCCAGCAGGAGGATACTGTAGATAGTTATGCAAATAAGGGATCGAAAGTGACGTTCAGTGTTTGGATAGTTTTAGAAAATTGTTACAGTAACGTGGTACTGGAGCTCTATATAAGCAGGCTGACTGAACCCTTCAGTTCAGTTCTGTTCTGGCCTGTGAATAAACAAGAGCTGTTTGAAGAATCGCTGTGTTGTCTGATATGTTCACCCACAACTTAACAGCAATGTTGCACACATGACATCAGGATGCATGGCCAATGGTCAGGGATAATGGGAGTTGTAGTCCAAAACATCTGAAGGGCAACAGGCTGGGGAAAGCTGGCCTAGGAAATCTTAGCTTTGGGAATATCTACTTTTCTGAATGTTTCCATTTGTTTGCAAGTGTCTGGGTCCAGTTCTTGCGAAGCATCCTTCATCCACAGCAAAGCCCCTCTATACTCTGTGCGCGCCTGCTCCATTCGATTGATTGTAAGCAAAGTATCTGACACGGCCCTCCGACTAAAGGTTGTAAGTTCTTGTCCGAGGCGAGACAAAGCCGTGCAAAGAGCTAGCCTGAAGTGAGAGGAAAAGTGAATTGGATTAGTTATCACATCAAAACACCAGTGGTACATGGTAGAGGATATAGAGGACAATGAGCAGTTCCAATAATCAATATTTGAATTGCTACATGTTACTATTTTAACGTCCTTGTTAGAAAGCAAATAAAGTTGAGGGTGTTGCATTCAATGATGTATGTACAACAACCATGAGAGATACTGAAACCCTACTTCTAAGTAAAATAATACTAGTCATGTTGTAAATAGTTGTGTCTGCCCTTACCTTATAACAAAGAAATGTGTTTTTATACTGAAAAAAGGTTTTTTAAAACTGCAGCCTGATTTCAATGGGAGGTTCATGTGAAGTTGAGCTTGCATAGCAATAAAGAGCACCAGACTATTAATATCTTAAACATTATCCAACTGAGATGTACACCGCATTTACTTCAAAAATACCATTAAAAAATTGGAATTTTATCCATTAATCCTAAACACTATTTCGTGGATATGTTCATAGTCAGTCAAGTCATGTAATTTTGCAGCAAAGTTTATTTTTGCAAATAATAACCAGAGCGTATATGAATGCAATTTGAATTCTGCATGGACGCTTTTAGTCAAAATGGTCTTTGCAGAAGTTTCTTATGCAGACATTTTCAAAAACTGGTCTTACCTATCATGCCCAGTCAGATACAGCCGAGATCATACCCTCCCTTCCCCTAGTTAATTTCTATCTTGTCTGCAGATTCCAGAGAAGGCTTCACACATACAGTGATACACGCAAAGGCCCTCTCACTACAGACATTTGTGCTATATTTGCAGATATCAAGGGAAGAATGTGCCACATCAGGCATGAGGCTACTCAGTGCAATGTGCTCCTTGTTCTCATGTAGTTCAACATGGGAGTGAAGAACACCCAAACAGAACTAGCAGAGAGAAATTAACATTTGTGGATTCATTGGTTTTTGAAGAAGTGTTCTTACTCTTATCTCAATTCAAGCGATTTGCACTCTGGAACATCAGAAAAGGATCTGACAGTCAGCGTATTAAGTAAAAGCTAAAGGTAAAGGACCCCTGGACAGTTAAGTCCAGCCAAAGGCGACTATGGGGTGTGACACTCATCTCGCTTTCAGGCCAAGGGAGCCGGTGTTTGTCCACAGACAGCTTTCCGGGTAAGGTGGCCAGCATGACTAAACCGCTTCTGGCGCAACGGAACACTGTGACGGAAATCAGAGCACATGGAAATGCCGTTTACCTTCCCGCCGCAGCGGTACCTATTTATCTACTTGCACTGGTGTGCTTTCAAACTGATAGGTTGGCAGGAGCTGGGACAGAGCAACGGAAGCTCACCCCGGCGCAACGATTCAAACCACCAACCTTCTGATCAGCAAGCCCAAGAGGCTCGGTGGTTTAGACCACAGCACCACCCGTGTCCCTTAGTCAACGTATTATTTTTATACAACACACAAACCTTTGTTGGGAAGAAGAACAGAGGGCCTGGCCAGTGGCATCAGTCATCTTGTCAATTTGAGCTTCACCCTGATCTGCTTGCAACTTTAAAAAAAGCCCTAGTTCGTTTTCCTGCTCAGATAGATCTACAAAAGGGAGATACATAATAAATCAGTTCACACATATTCACACAAATTAAAAGCAAGGTCAGGAAAGGAAAAGCATTCTTCTTAGTGACGTTGTTAGATCATAAACTATGTGAGGTTCTCTCTATTGCAGGATACGCATGCTCATGAGAGTCAAACCCACCACTGAACCCAATGTGTTTTGACTATGCGATTTTGGCTTTAGCCATAGGCTTACTGTAGTTTTTCATAGCTGCACTGTTCTGACAACAAGGATATAATAAATGAACTACTGAAAGTAGAGATGGGTGAGCAGCCCTGTGGTCACATCGAAAAGGAACTGGGTCCTTTGACATTCCATTCCAAGAGGGGATATTTCAAGCATTCAAAAGTACATTCCAAGGGCCTGATTGACTCTGCTGCCTGCCACCATCTTCACAGCTGTTTAATATCAATCTCACAACCTGAAAGTGCAGGAATTATTAACTAACTTATGGCACACCTCTTGTTCTAAAGTGCTATGAATAATATATGGCAAAAACTGAAAGCCTGAAAACATTCATCTCACTCAGTATAGAATATATATTTTATTTCACTGTAACATGGATTAAGGAACCTGACATCAAGCAAAGCATTATTATAAAGCAACAAACAGGTAGATTTTTGTCCATTTTACCATTAAGTCTCTGCTGGTATTTTTCAATTGTCTTCAGAAGATCTGTACAGGTCACCTGAATGCTGTGAAAAACCTTAAAAATAAAAGGTGTGTCAGCAAATTAATTTGGCCAGAAAAACAAAAGTGAACATTGAAATAACTGTTGATTTAACTAGCAATCCTCCCAAAAACAAGCTGAATCAATAACCATTTGATAAATTCAGCTAAGTTTTACTCAGCGTAAACCTATTGGAAGTAATAGCCCTGATTTAATGGTATGGTTCTACTCTGAGTAAAAGTTGTATGCCACCCATGGTATTATTAAAGAACTGTACTTACAAATGAATCTCTCTCCGATATATGTATGTATATAATTACCTCTATTTTGGCATCTAATTCTGCATCAGATGCTACCACATGTTCATCTTCTTTCTTTCCTGTAACCTTTATTAAAACTTGTTTTGTTTTCCAGTATTTTTTCTGCATCCTGCTGACTACTGAGTGGCCTTCCAGGTGACCTTGCTTGAAGGTGTCCATGGAGTGACTAAACCCAAAAGTAAATAGATATCCACAAGTTCAATAAAGAAGTATCTAAGAAGATAAAATTGGGGATACGCTGTACCACTTCAGTGCATTTCTCAAGCTTAAAATATAGAAAGTGTAAACTTTCTTTCTTGGACTGGTTGAAAGGAAATACTGTACGCAGTTTGCAAGCTACAGTCTAAGTTTGCATTGGGATGCGAATGCTTAGCAACTTGATATTTATGCTTGGTTTAACTAGATCAGTTTTCCGTATCAGATTAAATGCCATTGTTTACTACAGTACTCCCTGAAATTTAAATTATTGAACAGATATTTCAGATTGAGATCCCTATGAATTTTTAAGACTGTTTTTTTCTTTTTGGAAAAGTGACAGCAACAGTCCTTTTCAGAATCAGAAGAATCTTTATTTGCATCAGCCACTAGCCATAGCAATAAAATAAAATAATATGAACTGAAGATAGAGGTAAAAACGTAACTATACAAAATACATTTTAGAGGTTTACATCAATAATCAAATAATGGAGCTTATTCTAATTGCCCCCACTAAAAACCTTGCAGCTTTTGCTGTAACCTGATCACCTTGATCTGCTAAAAGGAAGGCCACAGTAGCAATGGTGGAGAATAATAGAGGGGCAATCACCTCAAATCCTTATAAAGAGTGCAAGCCAGAAGCGCAAGAGCCACTGACTCAATACTGCCATCTCCACAGGGACACAACTGTTTTTCCAGAGAATTTTTTTTAAATCAACTCTCAAATACAGCCGAAGGCAGTATATTCAATCTTGCGAAAGCAAAAGCGTGTCTGTATTTTGGAATTGTCAAATTTTGCAAACAGGGTGCTGGAGCGTCAAAATGACTAGGTGGGAAATAATCATACCATGGACAAAATTTCCTTATCGTGGCCAATTTATTCTGTCGCTCGATATCATATAAAGGTAAAGGTAAAGGTACCCCTGCCCGTACGGGCCAGTCTTGACAGACTCTGAGGTTGTGCGCCCATCTCACTCAAGAGGCCGGGGGCCAGCGCTGTCCGGAGACACTTCCGGGTCACGTGGCCAGCGTGACAAAGCTGCATCTGGCGAGCCAGCGCAGCACACGGAAACGCCGTTTAACTTCCCACCAGTAAGCGGTCCCTATTTATCTACTTGCACCCAGGGGTGCTTTCTAACTGCTAGGTTGGCAGGCGCTGGGACCGAGCAGCGGGAGCGCACCCCGCTGCGGGGATTCGAACCGCCGACCTTTCGATCGGCAAGCCCTAGGCGCTGAGGCTTTTACCCACAGCGCCACCCGCGTCCCTCGATATCATATAGGCGCTGTCTAATTAAATAATTTGCTTTTCTGGAGTCCAGTGTTAATAACTGTTGCGGTGATAAACCAGAAAAATAGAGCTTTTTGGTTGACAGTTTTAGTCCAAGTGCTCTCAGTAGATTGGTGGGGTTTAAATAGCAACAGTCCCTTTTCCTATGTTCCGTCATCTCAAATGACGCATGCCCAGTTGTAGAACTGATAGCCTATGTCAGGGGTAGGCAACCTAAGGCCCATGGGACACAAGCGACCCATGGGGGTCATTTAACCGGACCATGAGCCACCCCCAAACTGAGCTGCCCGCCCGGCAAGTCCCCACCCGCTGCGCTGAACTGGCACAGCGCGGGGACTCGCTTCCGCAGCACCAGAAATCGCATCTGTGCAGACGCAGGCACTGGAAATCGGAGGCACAGTCCAGCCCATGAAGGGATCTCCGCTGGAGTGAACCAGCCCAGGCGAGGTAAACCTTGCTGACCCCTGTAGTCCAACCCTCTGCCATTGGGAGAAGACCAGCAGCGCTTCCTATTTGCCAAGAGGCTGTTGAAGCGGTGGTATTGGCGGGGTGGGGTGGGGGAGAGGCTGCCAAAAAGGAGGCGGATCTGGTCTCCAAAGGAGCGTGCCCCAGTGGTTGCTACCACCACAGTGACGGCTTTCACAAGCAGCTTAAGGATACCTTCAGGCCCTAGACATTTCCTTTTAGGTTTCAGCAAGTGGGACGCAGGTGGCGCTGTGGGTTAAACCACAGAGCCTAGGGCTTGCCGATCAGAAGGTCGGCGGTTCGAATCCCGACAGGGTGAGCTCCCGTTGCTCGGTCCCTGCTCTTGCCAACCTAGCAGTTCGAAAGCACGTCAAAGTGCAAGTAGATAAATAGGTACCACTCCAGCGGGAAGGTAAATGGCATTTCTGTGTGCTTTTCTGGTTCACCAGAAGCAGCTTAGCCATGCTGGCCACATGACCCAGAAGCTGTATGCCGGCTCCCTCGGCCAGTAAAGCAAGATGAGCACCGCAACGCCAGAGTCGGTCACGACTGGACCTAATGGTCAGGGGTCCCTTTACCTTTACCTTTAAGTCCCTTGGTCAGCTTTCAGGGCTTGAAAGGAGACTTACTTACATCCTTCAACGCAAGGTTAAAAAGTCTATATGCAAGCAGCTATGCGAGGCTGGTAAAACTTTGTATTTAAGAACTCTCCTGGTTGCTATAGGCAACTAGGAGTTCTATACAGGCAAGTGAGGAGCCTGGCTGAGGAGCAAAAGAACACTTGCCCCTTCCTCCTTGGCCAGCAAGGTGACGCAGTAGACTTGTGGTGGACAGGTGCATATGATAAAAGGCAACTTTTTAAATAGCCTGCTAAAGAAGCCACTAGTAGCCTGTTTTTTTTTACCATGCTGGCTGCAGAGAAGGGCTTCCTAATCTCCGGGACCAGTATGGAAACACCAGCTACTCTCTCTCTCTCTCTTAATTATAGGCTAGTAACTTCTGTGGGCTTATTTACAAGGCAAAAGTTCAGGAGGCAGAGGAGTCCAAATGGCAAAAGTGCCAAATGCTTTTATTAGGAACTCAGCTTTAGGTTTTAGCTCTTTCTATAATTGTTCATGGTGCACACTGATGTTTTTGTTTCGGCTGTGATTTTTATCACAGCTGAAACAAAAAACACCAGTGTGCACCATGAACAGAGTGTGCACCAGAGAGTGATATTTATTTTGGATCTAACAAATCAGAAAATAAATAAAAACTTGGGTTTTTCATGGAGCTCTACGAAAGGAATCAAAGTACTGTTGGTGCGTCGAGGGCTGTGGTTGCAGGAAACCAAGGTGGCAACTTCAGTTCCCAAAACTGATCTCAAAAAGGGGTTGTTTGCTTTTAAACCTCTTTATTGTTGCACTCTGTAAAGCTTACTTTGCCCAGTGCCACAAAGGCGAATCACTAAACCACAAAAGAGTTTACCATAATAAACGTGTTAGGTCTGAAGTTGACACCAGACTCTTGATACCAGAGCCTGACACGTCCATTTATTTATTTGTTTATTAAATTTCCCTTCCCACCCTTCCTCCCAAAGCAATTCAGGGTGGCTACTCTTCTGAAAAGCACCAATTTAGGAGGGAGGGGCAGAGAGGGGCACTGGGGAAGGGCTTGTGCATCTGCTGGAGAGGAGGACCCTTCTGGCTTACGGCATAGGGTTGCCAATCCCCTGGAAAGACAAGCCTGGCGTTTGGGGTCAGAGCCGTCCTCTGGAGACCCCCAGAAGGAGCTGGACTTTGCTGTCTTCCAGCACATCTTTGGCCACTTGGAGAGCTTCAGGGATTGCTCCCTGAGCCTGGACCTGGCCTTGGAGGCCCTCCTCCAGCTGAGGTGAGTGGGGTCTTTGGGGTGGGCGGGGTTGGTGGGGCAGAACTCCAGGGGGAGCGCCAGGTGGGCAAGAGCAGGTAGGAGGGAGAAGGCGGCAAGGGAGACTTGGAGGAGGCAGCATCTAACCCCTTCCCTTTCTCTCTCCAGCTTCATGAGACCCCATTTCAGCTGTGATATGGTCAGTGCTATCCTGGATAGGACAATGGAGGCTGTTCTTGGGGGCGCAGAAAAGGAGGATGACAAAGAGGTATGTCCTCTGCTTTGACTTCCCTTTGCAAAGCTCTTTCTCCTTCTCGCACCCTTGCAAGATTTAACCCAGCACTCAACCTCTCTTTTCCCGCAGGAACTGAAGAGGCATTTCCAGAGCTTACTGGGGGGTCTCCTTATGGAGGCCCCCAATGCTGGCACCCTCCTCCAGCTGCTCACTGTCAGTGTCCTGATGGCATCAGGGAAATTGGGAAACACTGGCCTGCGAGCGCTCCTGTTGGAGAACAGCCTTTACCAAAAGTGTCATGGACTTTGAAGGAGCACGAACTCAAGGCGAAAAGGAGAAACGAGCTAAGAGGAAGGCATGTTTGGCAAATCCTCACCATGATCAACTCCTGCCCGGAAACCTATGTCCCCGCTGTGGAAGGACGTGTGGATCCAGAACTGGTCTCCACAGTCACTTACGGACACACCGCTCAGACTGTGTTCATGGAAGGCAATTTTACTCGGCCACAAGTGATCGCCAAAGAAGAAAGAAGAACAACACACTGCCCAGGCTTGAACCCTACACAGGTCACTTCAGTGCTGCTAACACAGCAAAAACGACACGGGAGGCACCAGTTACAAGTTACTGGTCTCTGCAGCCACAGCAGGTGCTGTGATTCTCCAGCAATTCTCCACCCCCAGAGGCACACTCCATTGTCTCCAAAGATAGGCAAGATACCAACAAGAGGGAAAATAATAGGCCATTCCAATCACCAGACTGCAGTCCTAAATGGCTCACCACACCTGGGCTGTTTTTTTAAAATATATACCTTGCGGAATTTGAAACCCACCAGGCATTTTTAAACCACGGAGCTTCACACCATAAACATGTCCCTCTTCGGGTTAAAAAATATGCAGCATAACAAACTGCTGCTTAAAGAAATGCAGATAAGAACCTAAGAGCCTTGCTGGACCCAACACTCCTTTATCACATTTATCTTTTCTGTGAACTGCCCTGAGACCCCTGGGTATAGGGTGGTATATAAATTCAATCCATCCATCATCACCAAATGTCCATGGCAAGTCCACAAGCAGAACCCAAACATAACAAGCACGACAGTAGCACTTTCCATATCTGCAAGTCAAGCATACTTACTCCAGCCATGCAGGCAATCTAATGAGCCCTTGTATCTGAGGAACTAGTTGGACAGTCTTTTAGGTCCTAAAAAGAAATCCTCAATTTTTAAAAAAAGTATGTCAGATGGCATTACAACCATGTTAAGGAACACTGCAATTTTATTTCATTGAAATCTTGAGCATTCTCCATCTGGCAACAGCTTCAATTGATTTTTCATGGGGGACACCTGAAGTTCGCACTGAAACTAATGGAAGGTGGAAAGCTCAGCATCCATAATTAACTAAAAAACTTAAATATACTTGCACAAAATAAAAAGGTTTTAATAAACACATATTATGTTAATAGGGCTTAAACTGTTAAAATTGACCAGCTCGAGTTCGTATGGCTTGCGTAGTGGGGGAAAGGTTTTAAATAAAAATAAAAATGCCTTAACCTGCCACCTCGCCTCAAAACAAAGAACAGGAAACTAATGTTGCCCCAAGGTATAATATGCAAGATTTATAATACCATAAATCACACATTTTATACAGCTGTGTATGATAGTTTGCAAGCACATTGAGCAGAAGAGTTCATTCTCATGATCTTTTTGTTTGTCTTCATGCTCCATCATCAGAGGTGGCTGCTCGGTATCTGTAGCAATAGAGCTTGTTGTCTGCACCACCACTCAACAGCAACTATAGAGCAAGGAAGAAAAATCTAGTTATAATGAGACAATATTCAGAAACATTCATTTCGTTTCAGAGCACAATTCAAAGTGTTGGTTTTGATCTTTAAAGCCCTAAACGGCCTCGGTCCAGTATACCTGAAGGAGCGTTTCCACCTCTATCATTCTACCCGGACACTGAGGTCTAGTGCCGAGGGCCTTCTGGCGGTTCCCTCGCTGCGAGAAGCCAAGTTACAGGGAACCAGGCAGAGGGCCTTCTCGGTAGTGGCACCCGCCCTGTGGAACGCCGTCCCACCAGATGTCAAAGAGAAAAATAACTACCAAACTTTTAGAAGACATCTGAAGGCAGCCCTGTTTAGGGAAGCTTTTAATGTTTAATAGGTTATTGTATTTTAGTGTTTTATTGGAAGCCGCCCAGAGTGGCTGGGGAAACCTAGCCAGATGGGCGGGATATAAATAATAAATTATTGTTGTTGTTGTTGTTTCCCCTTCTCTAGACCAAGTAAAAACGTATATACAGTGGTCCCTTGATTCCCGAATGGCTTAGTTGTCGAACAAATTGGCTCCCAAACACAGCAAACCTGGAAATAAGTGTTCCGGTTTGCGAATGTTTTGGGGAAGCCAAACGTCTGACGCGGCTTCCAATTAAGTGCAGGAAGCTCCTGCAGCCAATCGGAAGCTGCGCCTTGGTTTTCGAACGGTTTCAGGAATCGAACGGATTAGGTTCGAGAACCTGTACCAGGAAAAACAATTTTTCATCAAAACTTGCATAAGAAACACAAGGCATGGTATCACAGATTTCCAAATGCTTAATGCAAAGGAAGGAGCATATAGGAAAAGGCTAATTCATATCCTGGCTTATTAAGCAGACATATGATTAATACAGCCAATTGTGCCTTGGAACTTTTGCCTGCCTTAATGTTAGGAACAGAAACTTCACAATGTCTTAAATCCACAATATAAAGAGAAGCAGCACAAAATGCTATAAACAAAAAACAACTGGTCATGTTGCATGATATCTAACACCAGCGTCGCAATCCATTCTGCAGGTTTGCGGAAAAACCCAGAACAGGTTTCAGGGCACACAGGGAGAGGAAGTCCCATTGCACAGGCAGGTCTTTGCAGTAACAAGAGTTTGTTGGATGTAACCCAAAGTTTCTGCAAAATCACATACATTCTTTCAAGAAGTTCTAAGATAAATCACTTTCACAAGTTGAACCTTTGCTGTTCTGCACTGCATAAGTAATCGATATTTATAAATCACTACACATATCCAACTACATAAACAACATCTGCTGCAAAGATACTTCGGTTTCCACCCCAATCCTGTTCCTGACGAAGTTCTTACCCCAGATTCTGTCCATTCCACACACAAAACCTTGTCTTCATGAGCAGCCAAGTCATAGAGAGGTGCCTTGCAACTATAGGAAACAGAAAATAAGACAGCCATACTAGTTATATTACATGGAAATAAAAGTATTCTGATGGCTAATTGCTGAAATCAGCCAGCAAATTCCTTCTACATAAACTTCCTCTCCTACTCTCATTCTTCTGTCAACCTTTCGGTAAGATCCAATTGCAGAAGACTCTTATTGTCATTCAATCAATAACTTCTGCTGGCACAAGGTTGGGGGTGGAGGGAGGTGGTGGCGATTTTAGCAGATTTCCCATCCCTCCTCCAGCCCCCTAGAAATTGGGACCAGAAAATTTGGAGAAGAACATGGGAGGTGGTGGTGAACACTGCAGGATGAATCAACAAAAATATCTTCCTCACTTCCATCAGTGGGAGAAAAATTCCACTCCTGGGATGCTTCTGCAAAGTCTGGGTCCAAACTACAATTTCACTTTTGGAATTATGCACACTGCCTACATACCGTCTTTAACCATAAGCAAGTGCTGATTTTGACCTATAGAGCGCTATACTGCTCAGGACTCCAATACCTCAAGGACCATCTCTTCCCATATGAACTAGCTGAGACGCTATGGTCTTCATCAAAGGCCCTTCTCTGTGTGCCCCACTCAAGGAAGATGAGGGTGACCACATATGAACAGGACTTTTCATTGGTGGCCTCCCATCCAACGAATGTTTTTGGAGGGAGATGTGCCTGGCACTACAGTGGTGCCTCGCAAGATGAAAATAATCCGTTCCGCGAGTCTCTTCGTCTTGCGAAGCATCCCTATTAGCGGCTTAGCGGATTAGCGCTATTAGCGGCTTAGAAAAAGGGAGGGGGAGGGAAAAAAGCCCATAGGGAAATTCGTCTTGCGAAGCGCCTCGAAAAACGGAAAACCCTTTCATCTAGCGGGTTTTTCGTCTTGCGAGGCATTCGTCTTGCGGGGCACCACTGTATCCTTGTCAGTCTCTCGGTGCCAGGCTAAGACCTTTTTGTTTACGCAGGCCTTTGGGTACTTGATCTTGTTCCTCACAGTGATCCTCAACTTTCAGTGGGGTGGGTAAGACTTGTCCTTATTAATAATGTGTTTCTGAATGAGCATTTTAATGTATTTTGCATTGTTCACTGTTTTAATTCTTTTTATTGTTCTGAACTGCTTTTATGTATTGCATTCTACCTTGCCAAGTTACTTTGAGACTTCATGTTGTATAAAGCAATTGGTAAATGCCATGAATTAAAAAACCCACTATCCCGCTGTGCCATAACCCTTAGAAAAACAGAATTGCATCAAACACAATGCTTAGGGAGACATTTGCAGGTGCAGAACTAATATTGATGAGAATATTGCTAAAATCAGACTTAAGATCTAGTCGGAACCCTTCAAATCAATATCAATTGCCCTAAATATTCAAATATTCAATTGCCCTAAAATATTCAAACTATTCAATATCAATTGCCCTAAATACTCTATAGTGACATTTCTTCAGTTTGTGTGTCATCCAGTAACACAAATCCATATGGCAAAAGTCCAACAAAAACCCAGGGTTTAAAGTTTACCTTCTTGTGTCCCAGAGTTTGACAACGTTGTCTAAAGAACCAGAGATGAGCTGTTGCTCATGTGTCGGTGACCACTTCACTGATGTCACCCAGCCAGTATGTGAGGTAAGAGAAAGCAGTACCAAAGAACCATCTGAAGAGAGGCAGACAAGTCTCACTAGCCACAACTGATGAGTAACACAAGACACTTAAAATTTTTACAAGCATACAGCAGGGGGAGAGTGAGTACGCAATGGATACAAAAATAGTAATAGCCAGCATTTTTAGTAAATGTGCTGACATCAAACAAAGTAGGAGACAACGACCACTCCCATGGCCACTACTGAGATGAAATGTTTCTTTACAAAGACCAAAACAATTACCAGTATTTGTTCATTAAAAGTAGCACATTAGTGATATGATGAGTAAAAACAGGACATCTGCAAGCCAGACGAAGGAATTAGGAAGTTGCCATATACTAGGTCAGATTTTTTTATCCATCTAGCCCAAATTTGTGTACCCAGACTGGCAGCTGCTCTCCAATGTCTCAGGCAAAAGAATAATAATAATTAATAATAATAATTTATTATTTATACCCTGCCCATCTGGCTGAGTTTCCCCAGCTAATCCGGGCGGCTTCTAATCGAGTGTTAAAAACAATACAGCATTAAATATTAAAAACTTCCCTAAACAGGACTGCCTTCAGATGTCTTTTAAAGATAGCTACTTATTTCCTTCACATCTGAAAGGAGGGCGTTCCACAGGGCAGGTGCCACTACTGAGAAGGCCCTCTGTCTGGTTCCCTGTAACCTCATATAACTTACAACCTGTTTCTTCCTAACTAGAGGTGCCAGAGACTGGACCAGAGACATTGTGTATAGTCAAAGCTTGTCTTCTAACACTGAGTCATAATCCCTGCATGTAGAGAGCTTTACAGACGCTGCCATAACCACTGCATAGAAGTGGGAGATTATAGCAGCTCTTCTGGACTCCGAGTTACCAAAGTATGCCACCAGTCAATCAGGGTTGGGAAGCCTCACCAGAAAATTTATTCAAAAGCATGTATGTTTAGCTCAATAAATGCATGAAATAATAATAATTTTAAAAACGTAACTTGTGTGTGTGTGTGTGTGTGTGTGTGTGTACCTATGCAAAAATTCTCTCGTGAATATACATTCTGTTCTACCCACCTTTGGTACGAGGGTCCCATAACCTAATGTGTCTGTCAGTGCTTCCAGAGGCTAAACGCCGACACAATGGCGAGTAGGATATAGAGTTGAACACTTTGTTTCCAGTCTATGTAAAAATAAGAGTAGAAAGAAGCAGGGTGGATTTAAATCGCTAGTCAGTAAAACTTGATTTAAATCAATTTTTTCAACAGAAAGACTCATTGTTGCTGGCATAATCTTAATATTTACAACCAGATGAAAGTTTCATTTTTGGAATAATAAATTTTCAGAGTAGTTTTTACAGCTATATCAAAAATTGCTGATTTTTTTTTATATTATTAGAAATACATAGACAGATAGGAAATTATTGTGAGGTTTAAAGAGTTAACTGTTTATATTTGGACAACTTTTCTGCTGCACTTTATTGGAAGGAGAAAAACAATCATTTCCTTAATAACAATTTAAACAATTTATTTAACTAAAACAATAACATTATAGCATATGTATCCCTGTTTGTTAACTGATGTGGTTAAACTTTTTTTTAAAAAAAACCTTAAACTGAGTTTTAGCACACATGAAAAACTTAAAACAAATCCTTATTTCCTCATGAATAGCCTTTGGACTATAATGTAACTTAAATAGAAAGCTATCTTTAGAAATATTTTTCCTCTAAAAGCATTTTATTTTAAAAATCCAATTTAAATAAAAAAATCTGATTTAAATTTTAAAAATCAGATTATTATTTTTTTAAAAAATAATCATTGATTTTTATCCACCCTGAGTAGAAGTAATTAATGAATTGCTCTTTAGACTTTGTACAAAACTCTTTGTTGAAGGCAGTTAAGCAATCTGAGAAATGGCAAACTTGGTTTGCAAGAGAACTCACCAAAGTGGATTTGAGGCCCCCTGTTTCAACATCCCACACCTTAATTGTGTGGTCCCATGAAGCACTGCATATTTCATCTGTATCTGACCAAAGTACAGAAGAGACCGATTCTGTATGACCAGAGAGGGTTGTAACAGGAGTCTAGACAGGAAAAATAAATATTGGGAGGATATGGTTATTGAAATATTTCATTTTGTGAAATGAGCTTGTTCACTAACGCTGTTGAAGTCCATACATATACAGTGGTATCTCGAGTTAAGAACAGAGGGCCTTCTCGGTAGTGGCAGCCGCCCTGTGGAACGCCCTCCCACCAGATGTCAAACTATCTGATGTTTAGACGACATCTAAAGGCAGCCCTGTTCAGGGAAGTTTTCAATGTTTGATGTTTTATCGTGTTTTAATACAGTTGTAACTTGGAAGTCGAACAGCCTAGTTCTTGAACGTTTTGGCTCCCGAATGATGGAAACCTGGAAGGTACTGTTCCGGTTTTTAAACATTCTTTTGGAAGCTGAACATCTGGTGGGGCTTCTGATTGGCTGCAGGAACAGATTCCGTTCGACTTCCAAGGTACGACTGTATTCTGTTGGGAGCAGCCCAAAGTGGCTGGGGAAACCCAGCCAGATGGGTGGGGTATCAATAATAAAGTATTATTATTATTATTATTATTATTATTATTATTATTATTAAGTTGTTGATCTCTCTCAAAACAGTGATCACGGTGCTATCAAATCCCGCATATATATAAAAGGACAATTCCCAGGCACATCTAGCTTGGATGGCTCAAAAGGGGTTTAGACAAATTCATGGATGGCAATCGATGATGACCAGTCATAGCTGTGTACCAGCTTCAGTACTGAAGACTATATGCCTCAAATTACTGGGGAACACAAGCAGGAAGGTAGCTGTAGCACTCAAGTCCTGCTTGCAGTTTCCCATGTACATCTGATTGGCCAACATGAGAACAGGATGCTGGACTACATGGGCCTTTGATCTGACTCAGCGGGGCTTTTCTTAAGTCCAAGTGGAACGTACAGAGCCCTGCAATTTGGGGAAACTAAGGCAAATGTCATAACTGCAGCCAGCAGGTCCCTGGAGGTATAGCTGGCTGGTAATGCTAGGCCCGAACCCCACATCCCCTCAAAGGAATTTCTACGCAATCTAAGTTTCTCTTACTCTTGTTAGTCCCAGCTGCTCAGTTTTCTGCTTTTTCCTTGGTCTGTTTGCCGCCTCCTCCATTTCCATTTCATCCTCTTCATCTGTAGGCACTGAAATAAAAAAATATGGTCATTTTAACCATACGACCACTCACTGGTCAATCTCCTATTGCTATAAATTGGATCTTTGTAAAAAAAAAGAATAAATCTAATCATCAACAAATCTGTGATATGAAATATCACTGATTAGTTCTAATTTACATGCCAGCCCACTGTTCACACACATTTTCCCCAAGAACACTGATCAATTGCCATATTAACTCAATTCCATGGAAGCAAGCGTTTTAGTCACTGGGAGCAATCCAAGTATGAGCTAGATGTCGTCCAATGGGATTAACTTCCAAATAAAAGCTTTTGGAACTGTGGAGCCATCTTGCTGTAGTCATACTAGTTGCTTAAGGTCAGGGGTGAGCAACCCTGGCTTTTTAGACATTACTGAACTACAGCACTTATCATCCCTGGTCAGTGAACCTATTTGTTGGGATCTGATGGGCAACACCTGGAGGGCCAAAGGTTTCCCACACCTGATTTAGGTTCCTGTGACATCTTAATTTTATTGTGGCAGAGGTTTGGGGGGGCTTCTCTTAGGAACATGAAGTGTTTTGCCCGATTTCCCCCCCCCCATAAGATCAGTTCTCAGATTGAAGATCACAGCCGCAGCACTCCTCTCCCAGGCCTGCAGCTGCTGCTAAAATATGGTTTAGTACATCCAGATTTGTGGTTTGCTTCCCTCCAAAAATCCACGAGTTGTAACTAAGGTTTACGAGTGATACAAACCACAAGTCTAGACTCACTCCGATGAAGCACTTAACCCAGCGTTTCTCAAACCTGAGTCTTCAGCTGTTGTTGGTCTACAGCTCCCATCATCTAGCAGGACCATAATTAGTAAAATTATTATTAATAATAATTTATTATTTATACCCCACCCATCTGGCTGGCTTTCCCCAGCCACTCTGGGCGGATCCCAACAGAATTAAAAGCACAATAAAACATCAGACATTAAAAATTTCCTTAAACAGGGCTGCCTTCAGATGTCTTCTAAAAGTTAGATAGTTGTTTGTTTCCTTGACATCGGATGGGAGGGCATTCCACAGGGTGGGCGCCACTACCGAGAAGGCCCTCTGCCTGGTTCCCTGTAGCTTCACTTCTCGCAGTGAGGGAACCACCAGAAGGCCCTCAGAGCTGGACCTCAGTGTCTGGGCTGAGCGATGGGGGTGGAGACGCTCCTTCAGGTATACAGGACTGAGGCCATTTAGGGCTTTAAAGGTCAGCACCAACACTTTGAATTGTGCTCAGAAACGACTGGGAGGCAGGACTGGTGTTATATGGTATTGGCGGCCACTCCCAGTCACCAGCCTAGCTGCCGCATTTTGGATTAGTTGTAGTGGTCAACAATGATGGAGTTGTAATCCTACAACAGCTGGGGACCCAAGTTTGAGAAACACTGACTTAAACCAAACCATGGCTTAGCACTGGCTAACGTGGTGGCAGCAGGGCCAGCGAAGGAGCACTGCGGTTGTGATCTTCACTCGGAGAGCCTGCACGTTTACTTGTTTGCAATAACTACTGTCTGGTAAACCAGGTCACCATGGCCTGTCCTTCAATAGCCACTATTTCCTCATGTGTAGCAGAAGTGGGGCCATGCTCCTAGCCCTGATCCCAATGTTGCATCCTATTTTCCATGCTTCTCTCTGCCTTCCTGTGTTGAACGCAACATCTAGCAAGGAAGCCCTTCATGTAAACAGCGGCTTATGCACATGGGCTTCAGGCGAATCGGACATCCTCATAATCTGGCGAGATTGAGATGGAAGCAGGCCCTGTTCCTACATGCGAGTTAAGCGCATCAATAGGACTTTGAGGTATGTTTTCATGGAGCTATGAGACAGGTGGCCTGTACAGTTCACACATTAATTGAACCTAACCCTATGCCAAAATGAAGTATTCTCCAAACTCACAGGACTGATATACATACACACGTGGGAATTTACAATTCTGCAACACGGCACCCCATTTTGAACTTCTCGTGCAGTTAGCAAAAGTATTTGCATGCAGCTTCAAACTGCAATGTCTGGGGCAGCTTCAGTTTGCAAGAAAAGAAGGGTGTGCCCACATGTAAACCACACAGAGGTTTCATTTACAAATAAGCAGTATACAAATCCTGTTAAATAAATTAATGTATCGTAAGCATGCAGAGTTGTAGACAAAGGAGCTGGGACTTATTAGATCAAAGGTCAAAGGAAGCACATAGTTAAACACTGATCTTACCTGCAGACCAGATCTTTAGCATCTTATCCCAGGATCCACTGCAAAACTAAA
Source organism: Podarcis erhardii (assembly GCF_964252035.2). Classification (NCBI taxonomy): domain Eukaryota; kingdom Metazoa; phylum Chordata; class Lepidosauria; order Squamata; family Lacertidae; genus Podarcis; species Podarcis erhardii. The sequence goes on from NC_138497.1 coordinate 129,653,629, forward strand.
CACACCACAAAACAGTTTTCAACAAAAATGGCACATTTTAGCTAGCTATCATTTGTGATGGGGCAAGTTACCCAAATCTTGATTTCAGAACAGGCTTAACTCAAGTGAGTCACTGTGTTTTTCCATGTATAAGACGCCCACATAAGACACCCCTATTTTTTTGAACACAAAATTAAGAAATCGAGCCAGAGGCCAAGCCCGAACCTGAGTCTGGGTTACCCGTGCCAGAGCCCAAGTCTGAACCACAACCTGGGCCGCCAGCACCACAGCTTGAACCCGAGCCCAGGCCACCCATACCAGAGCCAGAGCCCAAACCCCTGTGCATTCAACATCCGTGTATAAGATGACCCCAAATTTTGACTAAAATCTTTTAGCAAAAAACATTGTCTTATAGATGGAAAAATACGGTAAAATAGGCTTGATTTGACTCCAAACCAGATTCAAACAGTACCCAGGGGAAGTTCCCCATACCCTTTTGAATGAGCTTTTACATTTTACTTAAAATATCTTGAGGCTGAAAAGACCTTCCTCAGTCTTCAGCTAAACAATTCCTCACCAAAATAATTCCCCATGGTTTTACTGGAGAATAGAAAATCAGGAAGTGGGGGGGGGGAGAGGGAGGGAAAGAAATGGATGCCCCATGCCATAATTTCACATCTCTGAGTGTTTACAGAGGGTGGTGAACACAGCCCATGATATCATGGGCTGTCCCCTGAGCCCGCTAGATGACATCGCAAGGGATCGTTGCCTTAGGAGACCGAGAAAAATTCTCAGGGACGATTCACACCCCACCCAGCACCTCTTTAATCTTCTACCCACGGGCAGGAGATATAGAAGTATAATCAGTCGTACCAACAGGCTAAAAAACAGTTTCTACCCGTGGGCTGTTAGGCTACTGATCGGAAAATAATAATAGTGCAACTGACTTTCGGGGTTGGTGTGTTGTGCAACAAGCACACAAAGTGCAATGAGATTGAGTGGTTGTGGCGGGGGGGGGGGGGAGACTCGGTTAATTTCATTGTACACAGGTTGTACGTTGACATTAAAGGTATTATTATTATTATTATTATTATTATTATTATTATTATTAGTGCAAGGCTTCCAGTTATCAGAAGATGGAGAGCAGATGCTATAGTGTTGTCTTTTATGTGAAACAACATCAGCTGTCTCAGGGAGGAAAGGGTAGTCAATATAACTTACTTTAGTCCTTGAGCCATCCACAGCGACAGATTCTACGCTTCCTGCGTGTCCTCTGCAGCAGTGAAGGGCCTTCACTTTGTTCTTTTCTACATTCCATTCCCACAGCAGGATAGTCTGGTCCATCGATGCACTAAGCAGCAGGCAGGACAAACTATCTGAGGGATACAGGCATAGCGAACAGGTTCACACAGCAGTCTTTCCCCAAACCAACCCTCTCCTAATTCTCCCAACCCGCTCAAATATGATGAAGCGTTTACAAAACGATTATAAACAGGCCGAGGATGGTATCAATTTGGAGCTGAGGCAATGCAGAGGGATATCACAGGACTGCTGGGAATGTCGAAGCAAACAGAATATGACAGTCACTCATACACATTCCTAGTTTAATGGCCATGAATGCAGTCGGAGGCATCAGTATAACATCAGCCAGCCCTGTTTAGGGATGTTTTTAACGCTTGAAGTTTGATTCTGTTTTTAATGTTCTGTTGAAAGCTGCCCAGAGTGGCTGGGGAAACCCAGTCAGATGGGCAGGGTAGAAATAAATTATTATTATTATTATTATTATTATTACCCAATGGGACTTTGATCCTGAGGCCTTTGTTTCAACACAAAACTGCCACGTAATGCGGCAACAATTGCACAGGAGGAATTGCAAAGAAGAGTGGAATTTGAGAGGTGGCTAGGTTACTCTGATGCAGCAAAAGCAAAAATTGTTAAGTCTTTAAGGTGTCACGTTCTGTGTTGGATTTCAGTTTGGAAATAACTGAACAATTCAGGGTGGCAAGTTTTCTGTGAAATTTATTTAAGCTGAAACCCCAAACAGAGTAAAATCTACTTACCTTTTTTGACCCAGGCCACATCTTTAACCACATCTACATGTCCAGCAAGCGTCATTATGGGTTTGCCTTCTACTGACCAAATCCGAGATGTCTGGTCATAGGAGCCTGTCAATATCCTATGGAATTTAGAAGCAAAAAAACCTGCTTGGTGGCTGTCTATAGTTCTTCATAGGATACATCTTCTACTTTATGGGCTTTAATCAAGCACTTGACACACTGTGCAATTTCAATTTTTTTGGAATATTATGCTGAAATATGATGTTTGTTAATGAAGAATCCTTTCCCAGCAAAGCACTTGGGCTATAGATACTGCGCACGGTTAAAGCTGCAAATCTATAAGACAATGCCACCATCCATTCTCTGCGGGGACATCACGCTAAACTGCTTACTATATTCACATATACTTACCTTCTGTGCTGTTTGAAAGTTCAGGTGGAGATTTTGAATGGAAAAAAGATGTTTATTTAAAAGACAGAGGGGAAAGGAGGAAAAGAATGGATAAACTGACGCTGTGCCTTCAACATGCCGATATAATGCGAGATGAAAGAAGAATGGATACAAAAACTTACGGAATACGCAGAAATGGCAAAACTTACCGGAAAAATAAGAAATCAAGGTAACAAACTTTTTATAAAAGAATGGAAATGGTTTATTGAATATTTACAAATAAACTAAACAGATAAGGACATTGGCAGGATCATTGTAATAACCTGCAGTTTTATAAGAGGATATATTTAAAAAGCAGATGAATAAATGAGTAAATTAAGTTAATTTGGAAAATGCAGAAAATATATATATATAAAATTTAAGGAACTGCAGAAAGAGGGGGAAGGAAGCCAAGTTTTGCAATGTTAAATGATTGTAAAATCACTGAAATGTATAGAACTAAAAAATCATAAATAAAAAAAGAAATAATGCAAGGCAATATCTTACAGGTGGTAAGTCAGACAAAAGAGATTAGGAAAGAAGTAGCATGTCTCCCTTACCATTCTTCTGTAGCTTCAATAGAACTGATCCAGTCATCATGGAGCATGCATTCTTCAGGCTGAGGAGCGGTGTATTTTTCAACATACTCTATTGCTACTACTTCTTCCTGCGCACACAAAACACGTCAAAGGAAAGGATCAACCACTGAGGTTTCAGAGGAAAATTTCCTCTGCAGCAGAGGAGGCTTCACAAGGACTGCGGCTGCTGCTTAGCACCAAGAGCTGCTCTTTTAAATTGTTTTTAATTTTTATCTGTCTTGCTTTAAATGAGACCACCTCGGCTGTGAGCCCTGGAAGACCTGCACCCTGCCTGGCTGGCCCTTTCCCATCTGGCCTGGGAGAGTGGAGTGCTGACTGACTCCAGCTACAAAAGCTGAGGCTGTTGAACAGATTCTTGGGCTGGAGTATTGTTTACGGGGGGTTGAGAGCGCATGTTGCTGTTACTGATATTATTGTTGTATCTTTAGTTTCAGATCTTATGATTTATGTGGAAATTGTTTCCATTAGGTTGTGTACTTTCTGATGTGTTTTATTTGTTGTTTATGACTTCTGTTACGTTTGTAATTATGTAAGTCTTTTCATGTTGTAAGACGCCTTGAGCATAGTTTCAGCTATGGAAAGGCGGCATACAGCGGTACCTCGGGTTAAGTACTTAATTCGTTCCAGAGGTCTGTTCTTAACCTGAAACTGTTCTTAACCTGAAGCACCACTTTAGCTAATGGGGCCTCCTGCTGCCGCCGTGCCTCCAGAGCCCGATTTCTGTTCTTATCCTGAAGCAAAGTTCTTAACCTGAAGCACTATTTCTGGGTTAGCAGAGTGTGTAACCTGAAGCTTATGTAACCTGAAGCGCATGTAACCCGAAGCGCATGTAACCCGAGGTACCACTGTACAAATAAAATGATGATGATGAGCCTTGGCTCCTTTGTGCAAGACCACCTGCTGAAGATGAATGATACAAGCCAGCACCCACTCGCTGTTAGCTTTACTGAGCTACACTGGCAGTCCTGAAAGGCTGCTATGTTCCAGGTGCAAACTGCCCAACAGGCGCGCTAGGCAAGAATGTCGAAGGAAAGACCAGAGAGAAAACCATTCTTCAGGACCTCACAGATGTACTTAGTCTACTATATACTTATTTAAGATTATGATTTGTATGCTGCTTAGGAAAAGCCATATATAGATATTGAAAACAAAACAAGGTGCTCTCTTATAAGCAATCCTTATTTTCTTCCAGTTCCCTGCCCCCCCCCCGAAACCAAGGGGGCAAATTACCTGGCTAATTGAAGTAAGGGACTCAATTCTGGGTCCTCTCAGGAGAAGGGAAGGGTTTTTTGGTCCAATGCATTCAAGGCCATCTCTGCTGCTGGAATGCCTTGTTCCAGGGCCTTACACTGGCTACTGCAAGCAGCAGACCTGTGTCTTATGGGAACAACAGAGGCCTCTGTAGCAGACATGGGCTCCCAACTGCAGATGCACTTTTAACCAATCCTAAACCCCCTCTAGCTAGAATAGCTCTGTCATACATTTGCAAGCTAGACAGCCCGATACAATAAATGGGAGTTTTGCACAAATTTAAGGGGATGATTCTCTATTTCTTACTCTCATAATCCAGAGCCTATACTCTACACCCCCCCCCAATGACTTACAGTTGAGATATTTTCCACTTCCATGTGCCTCACCAGGGACATGCGCAAGAACTGTCCGTTGATAAGGAAATCAAATTCCACATATTTGTGGCCTTCTAGAGGCAAAGAAAACACAAAGTGTCACGTTGCATAGCTTATATGATACACTCAGAAGATGCAGTTTGCACTGTACATTTGAGAAGGCTTGGTGACTATGTCTAAAATGTAGCCTTCAGTTATTCCTGTACAATACACACTCATATTACCAAATTATCACAGGCAACCAAACTTTATCCAGGGGAATACAAAAATTCTCAAGTTTTTTGTCAGCAGATAATATTTAGCTCCCCAAACCAGCAGTAATATCACTGATACACATTACATATTCAGCAAGTTGGATGTTACAGCATCATGGTTCCAAGTGTAAAATTCTTTGAACCCCTAGACATAACACAGTTTTCTGGCCAAGCAATCATGAGGAACCAAAAAATAATGAGAGATTGTGCAGAGATTTTGTCTATTTGAACATGTACCCAAGGAAGGCAAGGGCCAACTTTCTGGACAAGAAACTTACTGTGTGAAATAGCCCTGTGACCACAGCAGGAATACAACTGGGTACCACAGTGAGAGTCAGTATAATGAAGTAGGCAGTACTAATTTGATGTGTGGGACCCAGGTTCAGATTGCTCCTTGTAAAGATCACTGGAGACCCTTGGCTAAGTCACTGTCTCCCAACCTAGCCCATACGACAAAAAAACTGCTCCAGGGATAAAAGTGTTCTGACACTTTGAGATGAAGCGTGAACTACAAATGTAATAAATAAATAATACATACATAATTACAAATTATCTTGTGCCCCCAATTGTGTATCTCCACTCTAGTTTGCTTTGCTAAATAAGATATGCTTTGGGAGGAAGGGTTGAAAATAAATGTAAAAAATCAATGTGAGTTTATACGGAATTTGCTGAGGTGATATCTATAGCATCAGGTGTTTAACAGCAAAAAATAATTAAGTCTGTAAAATTGTAAACTGTGATTAGTTGTATGTGTGGTAACCACTTCTACAGACTCCTGAAGGAGAGCTAAAATTAACTCTCGGCTAATAGCAAAGGGGCAAACTTTTAAAACCACTTCCCTCAAACATAAACGTGCCATTTTTTGCTTCCAGCAATTTGTTGATAACATTACTGAGATCAGCAAGGAGAGCTAAAATTAACTCTCGGCTAATAGCAAGGGGGCAAACTTTTAAAACCACTTCCCTCAAACATAAACGTACCGTTTTTTGCTTCCAGCAATTTGTTGATAACATTACTGAGATCAGCAACTTCAGAAGCAGCTGGGACAGAAAAAGGAACATCATCTACTACGTATCTGTGGAGAGAAAACAGTTGCACACAGTATTCAGAAAAGGGTAAAATCAATCTCAAACTTCCACCATTGTCTTCAGGGGAAATCTTTTACCTTTTAAGAGCAGACTCATGTATTATACCATCGTATAGGTATGGTAAAGGACCCCTGGATGGTTAAGTCCAGTCAAAGGCGACTACGGGCCCTAACACCCATATCAAATCCCAGTAACATCTACCCCCAACCTGGATGACTAACCAAACCCAAGAGAATTGTTTTGGAATCAAAACAAACACAAACAAACAAACAAACCATCTGTGGCACTTTAAAGGCACTCGGCACAAGATTTCCTGCACTTTTGCCCATTTTACAACATGCACAGATTGCTACCCTCAGGTGCCACAGATAGAAGCATGTGTGAGAGAGATGGCTGAGGCAAAAAAAACGATGAAATGCAAGCACATGGATACAGATTACACACATATACATATATCCAATCAACTAAGATGCTTTGCATATAATTGCTAATTACAGGTAGCAAGCTAATTGGTCTATAACTAGCTGGATTGGATGTAAGGCCCTTTTTGAATATAGGGATGACTACCGCTGTGGCCCAAACTTTGGGAAATAACCCAGATGAATCAATAAATGAGAATATTACCGCCACCAGGGAGGCCCATCAGTCGATGTTAGATTCTGGGGGCAAATAATCTACGCCTGGTTCTTTAATGTTTCCTAACTGTGAAATAAGGTTCTTGACTTCAGTTACAGATACTGGAAGCCAATCTGGTAAGTTTCCAAAAGGTTCTGTTATTTGGTTGACCTCATCACCCTGCCCATGATTAGAATGAATATTGCATACCCGGACATGTACATCTATATGAATGAATGGCTGAGGCCAGAAGACCGTAAAGTGCAAGAGGCAGGCAGCCCAGCAATGCCAAAATGGACTTTGCTTAAGAGCAACGCTTCAACCACAGTTGCCATTGCTGCCATGACCCAGTTATGCCCTTCCAGACCCCGGCGATGTACTTACTTCGTGTCCTCAGTGAAGAAGCGAGCCTGAAGCTGCGCCATTTCAAAGGCTGGGATATTTCTGTCTCTCCCCAGAATCAGCAGCGCCTCGTCCCACGTGGCTTCAGAGTTGCTTCCGCCCTCTGCCGTCGCCTCAGCGAGCGATTAGTTTAGTCTGCCCTTAAAGGTAAAGAACCAGCTTTTATTTGTCTCCCTCTCTTCTCGCCCCCCACTTCCTACATAAGCCACGAAGTCGATGGGTTGTTGGTTTTCAATTGGTTCCTCCGTGCACAAAAAAAGGCGTACACTATATTTTAAAAAATTATATTTCCCTCTCCACTCCAATCCCCATGAATCCTGGGAGCTGCAGTTCTGGAGCTAGAATTCTCAGGAAATTAGTTTTCAGGGTGGGGGAAATGTGCTTTGTGCTGTAAACTTACGCTGCGTGTGCAGCCTGTTATTCCTATTTATACCCATCTGAGTTGAAGGAAGTTGGGCAATATAAAAATAAAGCTCATATATATCTATATCTATTATTTCTCTCTCTATATATATACGTTATTTTTATACTACCCAAATATCTATGTGTATATGTATGAAATGTTTATTTAATACTGCCCTTTAATGATCTCAGGGCGGTTCACGGCATAAAAATACAACATAAAAACACAAAGTTCATAATAGGAACAAAAAAGAAATAAAACTCATATATATTTATATTATCTCTCTCTCTGAGTCTTATTTTTATATTACCCAAATATATATGTGTGTATATGTATGAAATGTTTATTTAATACTGCCCTTTATCTAATGATCTCAGGGCAGTTCACAGCATAAAAATACAACATAAAAACACAAAGTTCATAATAGGAACAAAAAAGAAAACATATATATTTATATTATCTCTCTCTCTCTCTCTTATTTTTATATTAGCCAAATATAGATGTGTATATGTATGAAATGTTTATTTAATACAGCCCTTTATCTAATGATCTCAGGGCAGTTCACAGCATAAAAACACAAAGTTCATAATAGGAACAAAAAAGAAACAAACTCATAACACCTCCCCCTTCCAAGATGCGTGTCTGCGCGTCTACAAACGTGCCACGCATTTGGCAATGTTTCCATTTTAATAACAGCCCGCAAACCCAGCGTTCATTGCCATTCCGAACCTCTGCAAAATTGGGCACAACTGAACGTACGGAAACCCTTTTTTTTTTAAAAAAAAGCACCTTCAACGTAAAGCAGTAGAGATGTAAGAACAATGTACGCGATAAAAATGTGATCAATATACCAACTGAAGGGAGGGAGGGAAGTCAAGACTCGGCAGAGTCAAAGGGAACATACTGTGATTGTATGGACTGATGGAAAAAGATTATTTAAAGGAAATAATTTTTTAAAAAATTCTGGGAAAAAATAATAAATAAAGCACCCATCGGCGAACCCTCTCCCCCTTTCTGAAAAAAAAAAAACCACACACACACACACACGTGGATATTTCAGTACTTCCGGGTTTTCTACGGTGCCCCGTTGGTGTCTCAAAAAAACAACAACCCTTCGCCTTCGCTTGCGGCGGCCTGGTGGGCGTGCTGCTGCGCCTGCGCCGTACGGGCGGTCTCCCACGGCGGTGCCCAAGACGAGGTTGAGTAGACTCGTTCTGAATTTTCCCTCCTCCCTCCCCTCCCCCTCCCCCCTCCCCACCCCCCGGCTGGGCTCGGGCGCGCGGCAGTCGCCGGTCGCGTCACTCGCTCTGCCGCGCGCTCAGAGAAGGAGGGGGGGGGCTGTTTCTGCCTGGCAGGGGGAGGGGGGGTTGGAGCTCACCTCCCACCCCAAATGGGGGCTTAATATTCTGGTGGAGGGGCGCCCCCTCCCCCCCACAAATGCCCCCTCAGCTCAGCTTGTTGTGTGGGCAAAAGCCACGACTCCATTATATTATTATTATTATTATTATTATTTTATTATTATATTATTATTATTATTATTAGTAGTAGTAGTAGTAGTAGTAGTAGTATTTAATTAGTTTCAATAACTTTACAACCGTGTCAACAAATCCCCCCCTCCCTCTGCTCAGCTTGTTGTGTGGGCGAAAGCCACGACTCCATTATTATTATTGTTATTGTTATTATTATTATTATTATTATTATTATTTATTAGTGACTTTCAGTTTTATCCATTTCAATAACTTTACAATCGTGTCGACAAATCCCACCTCCCTCAGCTCAGCTTGTTGTGTGGGCGAAAGCCACGACTCCATTATTATTATTATTATTATTATTATTGTTGTTGTTGTTATTATTATTATTATTATTTATTAGTGACTTTCAGTTTTATTCATTTCAATAACTTTACAATCGTGTGGACAAATTCCCCCCTCCCTCTGCTCAGCTTGTGTGGGCAAAAGCCACGACTCCATTATTATTATTATTGTTGTTGTTGTTGTTATTATTATTATTATTATTATTATTATTATTAGTGACTTTCAGTTTTATCCATTTCAATAACTTTACAATCGTGTCGACAAATCCCCCCTCAGCTCAGCTTGTTGTGTGGGCAAAAGCCACGACTCCATTATTATTATTATTATTATTATTATTATTATTATTATTATTAGTGACTTTCAGTTTTATCCATTTCACTAACTTTACAATCGTGTCGACAAATCCCCCCCTCAGCTCAGCTTGTTGTGTGGGCAAAAGCCACGACTCCATTATTATTATTATTATTATTAATTAGTGACTTTCAGTTTTATCCATTTCAATAACTTTACAATCGTGTCGACAAATTCCCCCCCCCCAGCTCAGCTTGTTGTGTGGGCAAAAGCCACGACTCCATTATTATTATTATTATTATTATTATTATTATTATTATTATTATTTATTAGTGACTTTCAGTTTTATCCATTTCAATAACTTTACAACCGTGTCGACAAATCCCCCCTCCCCCAGCTCAGCTTGTTGTGTGGGCAAAAGCCACGACTCCATTATTATCGTTATCATTATTATTATTATTTATTAGTGACTTTCAGTTTTATCCATTTCAGTAACTTTACAATCGTGCCGACATTTCCAAACTCTGCTTCCTTCCCTCTCTTTCCTAGGCTCCTTACATTTATTTTTTAAAAAATATTTTCTGCACACCCTGAATTAACTTACTGTATTTTTCCGCTTTAACTTTACCACAAGACTAAGCCGCAACTCTTGAGAATAAAATCCCCCTCGACCATGCGCTCCCCTTAAAAAAAGGGGGGGGGAAGAGGCAGCAATGTTTTTTTAATGCGCTAGTCCTGGCCCCCCGTGTATAAGATACCCCCTATTTGGGGGGACTCAAAATTAAGAAAATGGGGGGAGGGGAGATTGCCTCCCCATATATAAGACTACCCCCTCTTTTTAAGATCATTTTTTAGTAAAACAATTAGTTTATACAGGGAAAAGTACGGTAATTTGTGCATTTATTCATCTGCTTTAAATATATACTCTTATAAAAACTGTATGTTGTTACAATAGTCCTGCCCATGTTCTTAATCTGTTTTACAGTTCGTTTGTAAATATTCCATGAACCATTTCCATTCTTTTATCCTAAATTAACTTAATTTGCACATTTGTTCATCTACTTTAAATATATCCCCTTATAAAACTGCAGGCTGTTAACAATGTTCCTGCCCATGTTCTCATCTGTTTTACAGATTGTAAATATCCGATAATGCATTTCCATTGTTTTATAAAAAGTTTATCTTGATTTCTTATTTTTCCAGTATGTTTCACCATTTCTGCATATTCCATAATTTTTTGTATCCATTTTTCTTTCACTGGGACTACTTATTTCCATTTTGGGGCAAGTAACATTCTTGCCACTGTACTGTAGTTGACTACATGAATAAATTTCAATACAGTTTGGGTAGTTGTGTCCCTGTAGTTCCCAAAAGGAAGGTTTCTGTTTTTTGTTCTTAAAAACGTTGTTTTAAAAATATTTTTCAATTCATTATATATAACTTCCCAGTAAGCTTTAACTTTACTACAAGAATAAGCCGCAACTCTTGAGAATAAAATGCCCCTCGACCATGTGCTCCCCTAAAAAAAAAAAGGGGGGGGGGAGGCAGCAATGTTTTTTTAATGCCCCAGTCCTGCCTCCCGGTACTTTTATCTAAGGATCCAAACTGAGTGCAGCTCACAGGCTTTTCATAACCATGGTTTGTGGTACCTATATCACATTTGTACATGGCACGAGCCAATCTAAGATGATGCTGATATATTATTATTATTATTATTATTATTATTATTATTATTATTATTATTATGAATTAATTAAATTATGTATACCCTGCCCATCTGGCTGGGTTTCCCCAGCTGCTCTGGGCAGCTCCCAACAGAATTAAAAGCACAATAAAAAAATATTCATTTGTACCCTGCCTTTTCCCCTGATGCTGAAGGTGGCTTACAGATAAGAACTGCTTAATAACTTCAGGGGAAAAGGGGAAACAGCCATTTAACCCCCGCCACACACAATTGAACGTCAGAGTTAAAAGTATGTAGCTATGTGAAATCTGTTTGCAAGCATATGAAATAATTGCAATTGAAAAAGGCCCTTTCATTGAAAACAGTCAGTTCCGAAAAGCCTGTTGCGACCTTCAGTGGTGCAACTGTGGACAGTTTGCTGAATGTAAGGTAAAGGTAAAGGGACCCCTGACCATTAGGTCCAGTTGTGACTGACTCTGGGGTTGCGGCGCTCATCTTGCTTTGACTAAGCCGCTTCTGGCGAACCAGAGCAGCGCACGGAAACGCCGTTTACCTTCCCGCCGGAGTGGTACCTATTTATCTACTTGCACTTTTGACGTGCTTTCGAACTGCTAGGTTGGCAGGAGCAGGGACCGAGCAACGGGAGCTCACCCCGTCACGGGGATTCGAACCGCCGACCTTCTGATCGGCAAGCCTTAGGCTCTGTGGTTTAGACCACAGCGCTACCCGCATCCCTTAAATGTGGAGGTTACTTTCCTCCCTCATACATTCTTTTAGTAAATGTGCATTTTACCATTCATGGTTAGTGTTTAAATCTGATTAGTCTTTAAGGTGCCTCAAGATTTTTAATAATAATTTCAAAATCATTTATTATACCCCGCCCATCTTTTAAAGGGGTTGGCAAGGGGTTGGCTTGTTGTTCTCCGTCTTAAGGCTGTTGCTGTTCTCCTCGCCCAATCTCACCCTTTTTTGTTTTTGTTTCACAGGGTATGTTCAACCTGTTGGAAGAGTTATAATAATTTGGTTTTTGGGGGGTGGGGGATAGAAAAGCCGTTCGTTGCACCACTGCTAGGGTTTGGATTGGACCCCAATACTGCCAATTCGATGCACACACATAACTGCAAATATTTATAATTGTCAGAAATAGGATGTGACAGTAAAAGGTTGTCCGGCCACAGATGGATTGTTTGTCTTGCTTCAAAACCCATATATTTTCTAGAGACTGGAACTCAGATTTTAAAAATAAATCAATGTAGTTGGTATCCTAAATGTGTACTGTGCATTACTCTAATGCAACTTCCCCAAATATTTATATTTTCCAATAGTAAGTAGTAAAGTAATTGGATCTCAGAGACTTGCAAACTACATCCAAAATTGTTTCTGATTGATTTTTGGGGCCATCTTGATGCCAAATTTATTGCAGCAGTCCTGAGGACTGGAAACTTTTAAAAAGAATAGAAATTCTTACAGTTCCAATGTATGCTTTCTTGCTAATCCATCATAGCATTATCTTGAGATTCTAATAACATGGAAGCTGCTTAATTATGTCAGAAAGTTCTGTTTTATGAAGGATGAAAAGTATTTTAGCCTTGGGAATGCCAAAGAGGGTTTGCAACACAATCGTACACAAATCTACTAAAAAAATAAATCCTTCAGAGTACAACGGGTCTTGGTGCCTGATGTAGGATTCCAATGTTAACCACTAATTCAAATGAAAATAGGTATTGGTCTCTGAAATGTGAAATCTACCTAGAAAGGAGGAAATGCCAGAGGAAATTAGACTGTACTATGACAGAATACCAGGGTTCAGATTCTAAATATTTCTTTTCTAGTCTGTTCTGTAATGGAAGAAAATGGAGTTGAACATGCAGCCAGTATGGAGAGAGCTAGTGACTTATTGGTCAACTCTAATAATACTGAAGAGGTGGAAACTGAGGACCAAGTATTCCAGGTAAATGATCAGTCATATATTTGTTAACTTTCGTTGTTGTTGTTGTTTAGTCGTTTAGTCGTGTCTGACTCTTTGTGACCCCATGGACCAGAGCACGCCAGGCACTCGTGTCTTCCACTGCCTCCCTCAGTTTGGTCAAACTCATGCTGGTAGCTTCAAGAACACTATCCAACCATCTCGTCCTCTGTCGTCCCCTTCTCCTTGCGCCCTCCATCTTTCCCAACATCAGGGTCTTTTCCAGGGAGTCTTCTCTTCTCATGAGGTGGCCAAAGTATTGGAGCCTCAGCTTCACGATCTGTCCTTCCAGTGAGCACTCAGGGCTGATTTCCTTAAGAATGGATTGGTTTGATCTTCTTGCAGTCCATGGGACTCTCAAGAGTCTCCTCCAACACCATAATTCAAAAACATAAATTATTCGGTGATCAGCCTTCTTTATGGTCCTGCTCTCACTTCCATACATCACTACTGGGAAAACCATGGCTTTAACCTTCATGGGTTGCCATATGCCCTCTTTTTTCAGGTCTTTTTCATGCGTAGAGTCGTTACAGCGTTCCATAGTTAAAAGTAGAAGTTGGCAAATGTGTCCTCTTATTTGCTGCTCAAAATTTGGCAACCCTGTGTGAATTGACCTCGCAGGCCAAATTTGTTGGTAATGTTGAGTGCTTTGCGGTCCCAAAGGTAAAGGTAAAGGGACCCCTGACCATTAGGTCCAGTCGTGGCCGACTCTGGGGTTGCGGCGCTCATCTCGCTTTATCGGCCGAGGAAGCCGGCGTACAGCTTCTGGGTCATGTGGCCAGCATGACTAAGCCGCTTCTGGTGAACCAGAGCAGCACACAGAAATGCCGTTTACCTTCCCACCAGAGCGGCACCTATTTATCTACTTGCACTTTGACGTGTTTCGAACTGCTAGGTTGGCAGGAGCTGGGACCGAGCAACGGGATCTCACCCTGTCACGGGGATTCGAACCGCCAACCTTCTGGTCGGCAAGTCCTGTGCTTTAACCCACAGCGCCACCCGCGTCCCTTGCAGTCCCAAAGGTGTTGCTAAAACAAAGTGACATCAGCTGGTGGGTGGGTGTGGTTTGAGTATATAATAATAAATCTTTATTGCGGTCCAAAGACCCATAGAACAATTTCAGAACAAAATACAGTTAAGACAGCCAACCACAAAAGAGAGAGAAACCGAGGCGGTCATTTTGTTTTGTCTCGAGCTTGATGATCTATGCTTCTTTTGACTTCCGGAAGAAACTTTACCACGGCCAGTGCAATATCATTGGACCTATCATCCAAAAGATATTAAATATGGGAGGCTTCAAATTTTCCCGGCAGATTTGCCAGTAGGTCCCTTGCTTGCTCGTACTGCCCACAATACAGTGAGATATGCTTCATGCAATCGACGTCCTGAGAACATGAACAAAGCCTATTCTGATAAGGGATGCCTCTCAGTCTACCATTTAGTACTTCCGAAGTAAATACATTTAGTTTGGCTTTGGTAAATAAATGCCGATAGGCTGGTACAGACAGGTTCCTAAGATATGAGGGTATCTGAAAGTTGTACCCATACAGTGGTACCTTGGGTTACATACACTGCAGGTTACATACGCTTCAGGTTACAGACTCCACTAACCCAGAAATATTACCTCGAGTTAAGAACTTTGCTTCAGGATGAGAACAGAAATCGTGCAGCGGCAGCGCAGCGGCAGCAGGAGGCCCCACTAGCTAAAGTGGTGCTTCAGGTTAAGAACAGTTTCAGGTTAGGAACGGACCTCCAGAACGAATTAAGTACTTAACCCAAGGTACCACTGTATTGGATTCCTGTTGCTACTGGGCCACAGATTACATGAGATCGAGATCGCAGGTCGCTATGTGAAATGTCCCAAAGCTTTTGCCTCAGGGATTCAAGGACGGTATCATAGCCCAGATGATACAAGAGGGATGATGGCAGTCCAATCGAGGTGCCTTTTCTGGCCATAGTTTTCAGCCAGAAAGCTCAGGTTTGAGTAGAAATCGCCTCACTGGTCATCTTGGTATTAAGGTACCATTTGCTATTCCGAAGATTTTAAAAAAGCAAATGATTGAAAAGATGTCAATATATATTCTGTATGACAGCATCTAGCATACGTGGAAACCGGGGACCCATCCTTTGGGCCAAATGTTCCTCAGGCAGTCCCGCCCATCACAGCGCCCATTTCGGAAGATGTTTCTCAGTCACTGAATGCACAAATTCAGCTGTCGCAGACACTCCCTTTTTCAGCAGAAGGGTTTCAACTTGTACGCCAGAGTGGCCATCCCCTTTATGAAGTACAATCCTCAGAGGGGTCCAGCACTCACATGGTGAGTAAATACATCTTAGGGCAGTTTTTGTTTGTTTAGTTTTCCCTCCAATGTATTTGAAAAAGGAACCCTGTGTTGAAATGTAATAATGCCCTAATCTGCGTTACGTTTTGTGGACTAAATAGCAGATGACGAATCAACTGAATATTTTTTTAATTGCCAACCTTAATAACACATTAGTCTTCTGTACTTCATAAACAGATATGTGGATTAAGTGTGTTGTGGTTTTGTCGAATCGCTGTGTTAAGGGAACCGGGGCAGGGGGGATTCCATTAATATGTGGATCTTATCACTAAGAACATTAGTCTTTCTTTTTAGATTCAAACCTAGATCTTAGAGTGGTTTCTGATTTTTCTATAAAACAGAGATGAATAATTTCAGATTGGCTTGAAGCTTATTGTTATAAATCTCTCTCTCAAATAATATATGATATTCATTGTACCATTTCTTTGTTTCCTTCAAAGATGATAGTTGCCAGCCAGTCTGAAAATGGGCAAGTGTTGCACGTTATTCCTTCTCAGCCAGGAATGGCACAAGTGATTATTCCCCAAGGTCAACTTCTGGATGTCACCAGTTCTCAGGGTAAGGTACATCATGTCCCAACAGACTATGTGGAAGCAAGTTCCACTGAAATCAGTACAACATGCTACTAAGTGAAAGCGCTTAACATTCAATTTGTGGGGACTTCCGGGTTAGCGCGAACGGCTAATGGCGGATTCCCTCCGAGCTCCGGAGGGAATCGGCTCTACTGAGGACGGGTCTTGCCGTGCCGGCGACACGGGGACCCTCAGAAACCGCAGGCGCGGAAGCCTGCGGACTTGGTGACTCGGTGGGCACCTTAAGCGCCCTCCCCGACCCACGAAGAGCCTTTTTAAAGGCTGCGGAGAGGGTACGGAGAGTGGCGTGGTGCTGAGAGTAGACCGCTACCTCAGTAGAGCGAAGCCGCAAGCCATGGCCGGAGAGCGCTGACTTTCTTCCCAAAATTTGGACTGGATAACAAAGGACCCGTGAGTAGTGGAATTTGGACTTTAAAATTTTTATTCTGTGAATTTGGTACGATCGGGGGATGTGTTAAAGGGAAGTCCGCACCCCCTCTACTTATAGACGTTTCAAAGCAAGGAACGGAGAATTAAGGCGGAATGAATACTGTTTTGATGATTTAAAAGTTTCTCACAAATTTGATAGAACAAGATTTTTGTGCTGGAGAGAAAGGGAATTTGGAACTTTGTGTGTATCCCCCCCAAAAAAACCCGGGAGTGTCCTATTTGGGTGCCGGAGGAAGAAGTGAAAGGAGTTTGACAGCTGTCAAAGAAGCTGTCAAACGGGCGGACAAAGTAAAGAATTTTGCTATTTAACAACTCTTGGAATTAAAGCTGATACATTTGGACTGAGGCGATTGGAAACAAAGTATTGATAATAACAAAGTAACAGATTATTGGAAAAGGACTACTAAATAACTGAAAGCCCCCTAGGGGGAATTAGTGACATTACAATGGCTGCAGAGGGAAAATTACTGGCGGAGATAGAAAAAATGTTTTTTCTCGTGGGAATCCTGCAGGAGCAGAGTATGGCTCTGAGTAAAGTTTTTATGACCTTGAATCCTGAAACAAACAACTCTGCTGAATGCACAAAGGAGACGCATGATAAAATTTCTGCAGCTGAGCAGGAAGAGATGCCTTTGGAATTGACAGAGAAAAAAGAAGGAGTTCAGACACTACAAGTGGAAAATATCAACCAGGAATCTGCAGTGTTAGAGTATGAGCAAGAAGACCTCTGGATTACAGACCTGCGAAAGAGGAGAAAGAAGAAGAGAGAAGCCCCTGGAGTACTTGGAATATTAAAACTAGAAAGAACAAAGCAACATGATTGGGACTTTTCTCTTGAGTATGGAAAACTAGATGGTCTTTCGCAGCAAACACTCTTCAACATTCTGGATGAAAGAAAATATGATGTGACTCTGACTGAACTCCTTCGGGGTCTTAGGACCATCAAAGAGGACTACCAATATAGCTGGCAGAGAGGGACTGACAGAGAATCAGACGCCTCGGACGTGAGGAATCCCGGCTAGAACTACTTTTTGCTTGTTTTCTGGACATTTGTCTAGGAAGGGACAGAAACCGGGGCAGGGGGGGGAGAGAATAGAACTATAAAATGTTATGTTTTGTTTTACTTGGTCAATGTGACCTATAATTAATATAATAAAGGGAAAATTTGTGAAGGGGAAGTTAGATCGACCTTAAAAAAAAAGAAATTAATGATTATAAGAGAATTGGATAGTTGAATATAGATAAACAAAAGAATTTAATCTTTAAAAGCAATGTGAATATCTTTAAGAGGTTAGGTAAGAACTTGCTGAATTAATTTTGGAATTGGGATGTAAGAGGAGGGGGTGGGGGGAAGTCAATGAAAGTGGGTAAAGAAATTTAGGGTATGTAATTGTATTTGTGTGTTTGTTTGTCTTTGTCTTTGTGTGT
Source organism: Podarcis erhardii (assembly GCF_964252035.2). NCBI lineage: Eukaryota > Metazoa > Chordata > Lepidosauria > Squamata > Lacertidae > Podarcis > Podarcis erhardii. Next base: position 129,671,627 of record NC_138497.1, read on the forward strand.
GTGTCTGTTGTTATAAAATGTAAAAACCCAATAAAAATTATTTAAAAAAAAAAAAAAAAAAACATTCAATTTGTGAATTCTGGTGCCAAGGCATACACCTTCATTATGTAATTGTACAGTGAGGGGGGGGAGTATTTGGTCCCCTGCTAAATTTGCCCGTTTGCCCTCTGATGAAGAAATGACCAGTCCATAATTTTAATGGTAGGTTTATTGTAGCTGTGAGAGACAGAATATTCAGTTTTCTGAATTGCGCTTTCTTGGTTCTCTAAGCACTTATTAAAGAGGGACGTGTTCCCCCCCATCTTTTTCCTAAGATGCTTCAGAAGAGAGAAATGGTGGGGGCTTGCGAACTGTTGCAGTGGCTGCTGTTGCAGATGGTACAAGCAGATACATCCTTCATCCTCAAGCATCTCTTACGGTGTCCAAAGCAACAGCCACCAGGTAGGTCAGAAGATGAGGAAATCTCTTCTCAAACAGACTGTGAAGTTCTGCAGTTTTTCCCATTGTCAGTATTTTAGCTGAACTTCCTCTTGTTGCATCTATGAAATGGTCACAGGTTGCTTTCTAATGATTGACATAGGAGATCTTGTCCCTGAAGGCTTGCAGCAATAAAGTGAAAGAGTAGGTTGTTGCTTTGAATGATAGCTTTTTAAATATTTTTTGAAGTATTGCAAATACTGCCTTACAAATGTTAACCGCAAGAAGTGAAAAGCAGTCTGCTTCTGTCCTTAATATAGCAACATCGTCTAAATCTGTGATTACGTGTTTATTTGCATGGATTTTTTTTGACTCTATATCCCATTTTGCATTTATTGCTCAGGTTATTGGAAGACACTTTTCCAGTTTCCCCTCAACCATTGTCCTCAAACACACCTACCTGGGCTCGCCGTCTCAGGAACTGTGAGGTGAGCTAAAAACAACAACAACTGAGCAAAGTATTAATCTCACAAACTAGTATCGGAGGTGGCTACACTTCTTAGTTACTTGTCCTTCGTCAGTTCAACTGTCTTGTAGTTTGTTCAGAGCCAAGGCAGTCTAGTGGTAGCCACACGGGGATTTCAGTGGATGTCATGGAATGTAAATGGCCCTAGCAACTTAGTTGAAAGTGGGAAAGTAATTGTAATTGGTCTCTGGAAAAGGTATGCTGTGTAAGTTTTTCACTAGTATCTTTCATGAAATGCAACAAGCCTTTCAGTCAAACCCTTCATCTGATGAATACACTGTTTATGGCAAGGCTTTGCTACCACGAGTCTTCTTCTAAACTGCCTTAAACTCCTGAGCAGTTCATTTGTTTTGGTTTTATTAAGAAAATTATAGACATACAGTAGTACCTCGCGTTACGTAACCCTCCGGTTATGTAAACTTCAGGATGCAAACGCGGCAAACCCGGAAGTATTTTTCTGGGTTTTGCCGCACGCGTAGAAGCGCTCTACCGTGCCATGCACATGCACAAAACAGGCACCTCTGGTAGTGAAAACCTCGGGATCCGACCAGAGCTCCGGAACGGATCTCGTCCGCAAACGGAGGTACCACTGTATACTGCCCTTCGCCAAAACGCCATAGAATAGCTGACAACATAATATTTATATCTATCTTGGGTGATGACTATAACCTTTAGCTTGCATACTTTTAAAATACTGTGGTACCTCGGGTTACAAACGCTTCGGGTTACAAACACGTTGGGTTACAAACTCCGCTAACCCAGAAATAGTGCCTCGGGTTGAGAACTTTGCCCCAGGATGAGAACGGAAATCACGCTACTGCGGCAGCGGGAGGCCCCATTAATGAAAGCGCACCCTAGGTTAAGAATGGCTTCGGGTTAAGAACGGACCTCCGGAACAAATTAGGTTCATAACCTGAGGTACCACTGTACTTAGACTGATTGGAGAACTTGTTACAATAGCACACAATTTTCCCAGAAGTTTTCTGTTTGGCTGTTACCCCATATAATATTGAAACGGCTTTATGCACTTGCCTGTGTTTTTAAAATAGTGTTTTGGGTGTTTGACATTAAGTAGGCATATAAGGAGAATCATTGGAGATGGTGCACACTGCTCAGCAGACATTTCTCTTTAGAATCATGTACAGCAGTAAAAGTCAGAAGAAATGAAAAAGCGTTGCTTTCCAAAATAGCATTCTATACACACTTGTCACTGAGCTTTCACTCATATACAGTGGTACCTCTAGATGCGAACGGGATAATAATAATAATAATAATAATAATAATAATAATAATAATAATAAATTTTATTTATATCCCGCCCTCCCCAGCCGAAGCCGGGCTCAGGGCGGCTAACAACAATCAAACTATCAAACTATCAGATATTCACACATTCTAAAAATATTTCATTATACAAATCAATTAAAATCGAATTAATGGCAACTAATTAAGCAAGATTCTGTGCGGGTTGCCAGAGGAGGGAGTCAGGCTGCGCCCTGACCAAAGGCCTGGTGGAACAACTCTGTCTTGCAGGCCCTGCAGAAGGATGTCAGGTCCCGCAGGGCCCTAGTCTCTTGTGACAGAGCGTTCCACCAGATTGGAGCCGCAGCCGAGAAGGCCCTGGCTCTAGTTGAGGCCAGCCTAACCTCTCTGAGGCCTGGGACCTTGAGGATGTTATTATTTGCAGACCGTAGGTTTCTCTGTGGGGCATACCAGGAGAGGCGGTCCCATAGGTACGAGCCGTATAGGGCTTTAAAGGTTAAAACCAGCACCTTAAACCTGATCCTGTACTCCACCGGGAGCCAGTGCAGCTGGTATAGTACCGGATGAATGTGATCTCGCAGCGAAGACCCCATAAGGAGTCTCGCCGCGGCATTCTGCACCCGCTGGAGTTTCTGGGTCAGTCTCAAGGGCAGCCCCACGTAGAGCGAGTTACAATAATCCAGTCTGGAGGTGACCGTCGCATGGATCACAGTGGCTAGGTCAGGGCGAGAGAGATAAGGGGCCAACTGCTTAGCTTGGCGGAGATGAAAAAATGCCGCCTTTGTTATAGCTGTAATCTGCGCCTCCATAGAGAGGGAGGTATCGAAGATTACACCCAAACTCTTAACGGACGGTGCTGGCTCTGTTCCAGAGCCCTGTTTGCATCCTGAAGTGAACGCAACCCCCGTCTGCACGTGCGTGGGTCGTGATTTGCCACTTCTGTGCATGCGCGTGACATCATTTTGAGCGTCTGCGCATGTGCGAGCGGCAAAACCTGGAAGTAACATACTGTTACTGTTACTGTTACTGTGGGACGCGGGTGGCGCTGTGGGTAAAACCTCAGCGCCTAGGACTTGCCAATTGTCAGGTCGGCGGTTCGAATCCCCGCGGCGGGGTGCGCTCCCGTTGCTCGGTCCCAGCGCCTGCCAACCTAGCAGTTCGAAAGCACCCTCGGGTGCAAGTAGATAAATAGGGACCGCTTACTAGCGGGAAGGTAAACGGTGTTTCCGTGTGCTGCGCTGGCTTGGCAGATGCAGCTTGTCACGCTGGCCACATGACCCGGAAGTGTCTTCGGACAGCGCTGGCCCCCGGCCGGGGTGCGCAACCCCAGAGTCGGACACGACTGGCCCGTACGGGCAGGGGTACCTTTACCTTTTTAACATACTGTTACTTCCAGGTCACCACGGAGCGCAACCCGAAAATATTCAACCTGAAAATATTCACCCTGAGGTATGACTGTACAGTTAAAGGGGGTACATGGAGTTATGGCAAAACATAAAATGTTTAACACTGTTTTCAACAAATAAACCCAGAAACTGCATCTTAAACTCAGGAAAATTGGGAAGGGAAGAAACTCTTGGAAAAATTCTGTCTCCTGCAGATAATGTGCGTACAACGCACCGAATTGCCACAGGCATCTCATGTGATGATACTGACTTCTTGAACTCCAAATCACATTTTAATTGGTGAATAAATCCTATTATTTCACCTCCTCTTCATGCAGAAAATTGGGGATTCATACCGTGGCTATTGTTCAAGTGAAACAGAATTAGAGAATATTCTAACAGTGCACAAGCAGCAAACGCACAGTGTGTGGGGAACGCGCCAGTCTCCAAGCCCAGCTAAACCTGCCACGAGGCTGATGTGGAAATCACAATATGTTCCATTTGATGGGATCCCTTTTGTCAATGCTGGTAACTTACTTTCTTCTTAATGGTTTTCAGATTTATTAGAGAGACTGTGCTTCATTTTCCTTTGCAGAATATCTATCGGTATTGTGAAAGGTCACAAAGGGAAAAGTCTCAGTGCCTACATTGTAGTGGTTTTCACTCATATTCTGCTGTGTGCTTGTGTGTTGGTACCTGTGTTCTAGTCTTTTGAGGGAAAATGTCATTTAGAACTCTTCACAGACCCCTTTTCTACACAGATATAATCTCCATTGCATGTTTGGAAGCCACTATGGTGTTGCCTTTATATACATACAATTGTGATGGAATAAACAGTTATGCCATCTTCAAATAAATAGCGTGCGCAGGCCATACATTCTCTTTTTACCTATGAAAACTTTATTGTCATGGAACACACACGTCTCTTGCTCTCTAGCAGTGTTAAATTATTAAATAATTTGTTTTTAACAAAGTCTTACGAATAGCACGTGCATTTAGTGAGCTCCCGGTCAGGTTTGGTGTGTCCTGTTTTGCCGCCTGAGGCGAAACAGGAATGTGCTTTCTGTCAGCTGCTGCTGCCGGAGAGGTGGCACTGGTTTCCTGCTAGCTCTCATGTGGTTTACAAGATCTCGCAAGCTTTCTGCGAGATCTCATAAAAAACGGGTGCTTCTGCCAGCGCTGTTTCTCCAGCGGTGCAGGTGGGCAAGGTATCTGCGGAGGTGCTGCCACTTGCACTTCCGCTGCCCGAAGCAGTTGCAGTTCATGGGCTGGCTGGCTCTGCTACTGGTTCTCCTTCAGCAGGGACGGAGGAAGGGGGTGCGGTGGGGGCAGGCCACCCCAGGTGTCACCACTGGGGGGGGGGGTTTAACAAAATGCCGGGTGGCACTCACCGCGGGGCCTGCAGTGTGCCCGAGCCATGCATCTCTCCTGGGAGTGACGCGGTGGCTTAGGCGCCCATAGGCGCTGTGCTGCCAGAAACAGTCCACCCGCCACCTCCCCCTCAGTTGTAGGGTGGCTGAGAGGGAGGAGGCAGGCAGACTCCTCAAAGCGTCCTGCCCCAGCTGGCCCCGCCCATAAGCGGCTGGCACTGCCCCTGGGCACAGGGCACATGCACTGCCCTAAGCGCCCAATCGGCTTGCTCTGCCGCTGTCCTTCAGCTGTGGCTTAGATTCAAAAAGTGCTGAATTCCAGCCGGAACAGCAAAGGTAGAGTCTTTCTTTGCAAGTGTTTGGCTTGAAGTTAGAATCCCCTGACTTTATATGGTGTCAGATTATTGATAGTTGGGTGGCCCCCGCCCCACAGTTCGTCAGAATGGACCACGGAGGGTTGGCCACTTCTGGATTTGGCTGTTTGGATGGATGTATTTCCCCCCATACCTATCCCAAACTGATCTGCCAAGGAAACAAAATATCTGTCGCAATGAACATGCAGCATTTCCCTCGAAACAGGAAGCAGAGCCATAGTGATGGAGTGCCAATATGGGCCCCGGAGGAAGGGTTTTCAGCCCAGGAAAACTGGTGAACAGGAGGACGTTTCCTGCCAAGTGTACAAAGCCACCTGTCCTGCAAGGTAAGCGATGGATAGCCGGGAAAGTAGAATAATAATATGAATAATGAATAATGAATGTCCTGAATGGGGTAACTGTGCCCCTGAAGGACCAGGTGTGCAGCCTGAGAGTCATTTTGGACTCACAGCTGTCCATGGAGGCGCAGGTTAATTCTGTGTCCAGGGCGGCTATCTACCAGCTCCACCTCGTACGCAGGCTAAGAACCTCCCTGCCTGCGGACTGTCTCGCCAGAGTGGTGCATGCTCTAGTTATCTCCCGCTTGGACTACTGCAATGCGCTCTACGTGGGGCTACCTTTGAAGATGACCCAGAAACTGCAAGTAATCCAGAATGCGGCAGCTAGACTGGTGACTGGGAGTGGCCGCCAGGACCACATAACACCGGTCCTGAGAGATCTGCATTGGCTCCCAGTATGTTTCCGAGCACAATTCAAAGTGTTGGTGCTGACCTTTAAAGCCCTAAACGGCCTCGGTCCAGTATACCAGAAGGAGCAACTCCACCCTCACCATTCAGCCTGGACACTGAGATCCAGCGCCAAGGGCCTTCTGGCGGTTCCCTCATTGCGAGAAGTGAGATTACAGGGAACCAAACAGAGGGCCTTCTCGGTAGTGGCACCCGCCCTGTGGAATGCCCTCCCTTCAGATGTGAAGGAAATAAGCAGCTATCCTATTTGTAAAAGACATCTGAAGGCAGCCCTGTTTAGGAAAGCTTTTAATATTTAATGCTGTATTGTTTTTAAGACTCGATTGGGAGCCGCCCAGAGTGGCTGGGGAAACAGCCAGATGGGCGGGATATAAATAATAAATTATTATTATTATTATTATTATTATTATTATTATTATTATTAAATAATTAATCAATATATTATTTATACCCTGCCACTGTAGAAGGTTTGGACATTTTAGTAAATAGGACAAATGTTTATCTGATCAACAGCGTACAAAAAAATTTTGCATGAAAATGTTACTACCAATATTATAAAAATAGATAAGAGCAGCTGTGCGGGGCAAATATGTTTTAAGGGGTCGTGTCACTCTTCCACCTCTTTAAATAGTTAGGCGTTTTTCATTCTAAAACGTCTTAATAGAATAAGAGAGTGTGTTTGTTTGTCGTAGTCTCTGTTGTGATTCCTTCCCCTCCTTTCCTGTGGCAGGATCTATATTAAGAAGGTCCAAAAGTTCCCCGAGTATAGAGTTCCGACAGACCCCAAAATTGATAAGAAAATTTTACGTGTGGAACAGGAGAAAGCTTTCAACGTGCTGAAGAAAAACCTGATTGATGCTGGTGGGGTTCTCAGGTAATGTATGTCTTTCAGCTTGATTTGTTGTTGTTTAGTCGTTTAGTCGTGTCCGTGACCCCATGGACCAGAGCACGCCAGGCACTCCTGTCTTCCACTGCCTCCCACAGTTTGGTCAAACTCATGCTGGTAGCTTCGAGAACACTGTCCCACCATCTCGTCCTCTGTCGTCCCCTTCTCCTTGTGCCCTCCATCTTTCCCAGCATCAGGGTCTTTTCCAGGGAGTCTTCTCTTCTCATGAGGTGGCCTAAGTATTGGAGCCTCAGCTTCACGATCTGTCCTTCCAGTGAGCACTCTGGAGAAACAAGACCCTTTTGCCATGAACCCCTCAATATTTAATGCTGTACTGTTTTTACTGGGAGCTGCCCAGAGTGGCTGGGGAGACTCAGCCAGATGGGCGGAGTATAAATAATCAATTATTATTAATATTGGGACGCGGGTGGCACTGTGGGTTAAACCACAGAGCCTAGGACTTGCTGATCAGAAGGTCGGCGGTTCGAATCCCCACGACGGGGTGAGCTCCTGTTGCTCGGTCCCTGCTCCTGCCAGCCTAGCAGTTCAAAAGCACATCAAAGTGCAAGTATATAAATAGGTACTGTTCCGGCGGGAAGGTAAACGGCGTTTCCGTGTGCTGCTCTGGTTCGACAGAAGCGGCTTAGTCATGCTGGCCACATGACCCGGAAGCTGGCTCCCTCGGCCAATAAAGCGAGATGAGCACCGCAACCCCAGAGTCGGCCACGATTGGACCTAATCGTCAGAAGTCCCTTTACCTTTACCTATTAATATTAATTGTAGGCTCAGGTTGTACATAGGTGTAAATAAACTATATATCATAAAGACATCATTCCCAAAAGGAACCACAAACCCTGGTTAAGAGCCTGGAAACTCTGGAATCTCATACTGCTCAGATATTAGGGTAGCATGCAACATTATTCAGGCAGCAAATGCCTGGATAAATGAATGTTTTCAGATTTCTCCTGGAAGTTAATAATGTTGGAGACAGGCACAACTCATTAGGGAGGGCACTCCACAAAGGGGAACCACTACTGAAAAGCAGACCCCAGTTAGAATCATAGAATCATAGAGTTGGAAGAGACCACAAGGGCCATCGAGTCCAACCCCCTGCCAAGCAGGAAACACCATCAGAGCACTCCTGACATATGGTTGTCAAGCCTCTGCTTAAAGACCTCCAAAGAAGGAGACTCCACCACACTCCTTGGCAGCAAATTCCACTGTCGAACAGCTCTCACTGTCAGGAAGTTTTTCCTAATGTTTAGGTGGAATCTTCTTTCTTGTAGTTTGGAACCATTGCTCCGTGTCCGCTTCTCTGGAGCAGCAGAAAACAACCTTTCTCCCTCCTCTATGTGACATCCTTTTATATATTTGAACATGGCTATCATATCACCCCTTAACCTCCTCTTCTCCAGGCTAAACATGCCCAGCTCCCTTAGCCGTTCCTCATAAGGCATCGTCTCCAGGCCTTTGACCATTTTGGTTGCCCTCCTCTGGACACGTTCCAGTTTGTCAGTGTCCTTCTTGAACTGTGGTGCCCAGAACTGGACACAGTTGTGGCATCACCAACAAGGCCTCACCTGCCAGTCATAGGGTCTGAGATGGAAGGCGCTCAGTGCAGTGCACAGTGCACAGTGCAGTGTGATCAGGATCAGTGGCACATGCTACTGGACAGCGTCCCAGACTGCACCTACTCCAAGATAGTGCTACTGCCAGGGACACAGATAGCGCTGTGGTCTAAACCACTGAGCCTCTTGGGCTTGCTGGTCAAAAGGTTGGCAGTTCGAATCCCCGTGACAGGATGAGCTCCCATTGCTCGGTCCCAGCTCCTGCCAACCTAGCAGTTCGAAAGCACACCAGTGCAAGTAGATAAATAGGTACCACTGTGGCAGGAAGGTAAATGGCATTTCCATGTGCTCTGACTTCCGTCACGGTGTTCTGTTGCACCAGAAGCGGTTTAGTCATGCTGGCCATGTGATCCGGAAAGCTGTCTGTGGACAAACACTGGTTCCCTCAGCCTGAAAGCGAGATGAGCACCGCACCCCATAGTCGCCTTTGACTGGACTTAACCATCCAGGGGTCCTTTACCTTTTACTGCCGTGGAGTGGCAAAGATAACAGCAATCTGTGTGGAAGTGTGGTGATGCCCATGAGTTAGACCAGGCATAGGCAAACTCGGCCCTCCAGACGTTTTGAGACTACCATTCCCATCATCCCTGACCACTGGTCCTGTTAGCTAGGGATGATGGGAATTGTAGTCCCAAACATCTGGAAGGCCGGAGTTTGCCTATGCCTGAGTTAGACAGACCTGAAATATTCACTAGAGTTGGTTTCCCCCCTCCTGCTGGAAAAAGGAATTACTTTCTTGGGAGTTGCATCTGCCAATTTTTCTCGCCAGGTGGTATGTGCAGTTACCTACTCAGCAGGCTCATCAGTATCATGAGCTAGAGATGTGCCTCCCACGATCGCCGTTCTCCATACCGTCTCCTGAGGATGAGGACGACACAGGCAAAGATGAAAGCTGCACGCTGCCCTCGCGACTTCACCCGCAAGTTGCAGATAAGATCCGAGAGCTAGTGTCTCAAGGAATAGAACAAGTCTACGCAGTGAGGAAACAGTTACGGTAAGTCTTTGTAAGTCTCTACGCAACACACTTCTTCCACTTTGTGTGGGTTATGACACAGCACCTGCTCCCCACCCCGTCCTGATTTCGACATTTTGGCTGTTTTGGGAGTGGAATGTGGTTTCACAGATCCTTCCCTTATATCAAAGTAGGTGCTTTTCAAACCAATTGGAAAGACGACCCCAGATACCTGTAGTAAACCTCTAGTCCCTATGCCTATAGCATAGAAACTTACTACTTTATTATCCATACCTGAGATTTTTCAAGAGTCCAATGTATGGGCTAAGTTGTAGTTTTTCTTACACTGCACAGAAGAGAAAGCTTTACATACTGGTATTCTATGAAGTATTTTCTTTACCAAACTTCTGTTTGCCTGGTTGTTTTGTTTTTGAGTTTTGTTTTTGGATTTTTCCTAAGTAGTCTGGCAAAATTTCCAGTAGGAAAAGAATGGGTTAATCACAGGGTGGATTAGATTTAAATCACGATTTAAATCACTAGTCAGTAAGACTTGTTTTGAATCATTTTTTAACAGAAAGAATCATTCTTGCTCGCATAATCTTAATATGTACAACCAGATGAAGGTTTCATTTTTGGAATAATAAATTTTTACAGCTATATCAAAGATTACTAATTTGGTTATACTATTAGAAATACATAGACAGATAGTTAGGAAATTATTGTGAGGTTTAATAAGTTAACTGCTTATATTTGGACAGCTTCTCTGCTGTACTTTATTGGAAGGAGAAAATAATCATTTCCTTAATAACAATTTAAACAATTTATTTAAATGAACCCATAACATTATAGCATGTTTATCCATGTTAGTTAACTGATGTGGTTAAACATTTTTTTCTCTTTTAAACTTTAAACTGAGTTTTAGCATACATGAAAACTTAAAACAAATCCTTATTTCCTGATGAATAGCCTTAGGACTATAATGTAGAAACCTATCTTTAGAAAGATTCCCCACCCCAAGCATTTTATTTTAAAAATCCAATTTAAATTTTAAAAAAATCCGATTTAAATTTTAAAAAATCTGACCCTGGATAATCAGGCTAAATGTATGTTAGTAGAGTAAAAAGCTGAGACATCACCTTGCCAACAAAGGTCTGTATAGTTTAAGCTATGGTTTTCCCAGTAGTGATGTATTGAAGTGAGAGCTGGACCATAAAGAAGGCTGATTGCTGAAGAATTGATGCTTTTGAATTCTGGTGCTGGAGGAGACTCTTGAGAGTCCCATGGACTGCAAGAAGATCAAACCTCTCCATTCTGAAGGAAATCAGCCCTGAGTGCTCACTGGAAGGACAGATTGTGAAGCTGAGGCTCCAATACTTTGGCCCCCTCATGAGAAGAGAAGACTCCCTGGAAAAGACCTTGATGTTGGGAAAGATGGAGGGCACAAGGAGAAGAGGCCGACAGAGGCCGAGATGGTGGGACAGTGTTCTCGAAGCTACCAGCATGAGTTTGACCAAACTGCGGGAGGCAGTGGAAGACATGAGTGCCTGGCGTGCTCTGGTCCATGGGGTCACGAAGAGTCAGACACAACTAAACGACTAAACAACAACAACAAGAAGAAGAAGAGTAAAACACTTGGGCTTGAAGGGGACTTCCACCAAGTCTTGCTTCATTTGTAGGCCCCTGCAGCATTCCCAAGGATACCTCAGTCTCCAGATGCATAAGGAAAAGGAGAGGCAGGAGACCTCCATCTGTGAATGTGAGCTCTACCCTGCTTGGGGAAGGAATGTTAACTTCTCAAGCCTTGATTGTATGTTGTTCGGAAGAGCAGCAGGTACGATAAATCACATATCAACACATGTGTAATCCTCTCTTTCCCCCCATTTCTAATACTCAACAGAAAGTTTGTGGAACGAGAATTGTTCAGACCTGATGAAGTGCCGGAGAAGCACAACTTGTCTTTCTTTCCTACTGTAAATGATCTCAAGAACCACATTCATGAAGCGCAGAAGTCACTAAGAAATGGGAAGATATTATACAACTCAGAAGCTATTCCGGCAATGGTAAGCGTGGACTCTTCTTTCTTCCTCTCTTTCTCTTTCAGCCGAGTTTTGTGGTCATTTTGTGGACAGTCTTCATTGCTTGCTCTCTCAGGATAACTGTTTCAAAGGCATTAGCACAAATAATTTTTCCCCCTGAGTAAATTACAGTTAAATTGCCTACTAAGGTGATTGATACAGTATTGTCAAAATAAGAAACGGAGTATAAACTATGATAAAACAAAAAAAAAAAACCACACATTGTTTTTAGTAGAGCAAATTTATCTAAAATGGTCACTTAATAGATATCTGATAGAACAAGTGACAAGCTTAAATTATTTGGGCTTGTCACTCAGCAAGTTCATGGCAAACTCCTAGCTAAGTAAAGGTAAAGGAACCCCTAACCATTAGGTCCAGTTGCGACCGACTCTGGGGTTGCGGTGCTCATCTTGCTTTATTGGCTGAGGGAGCCGGCGTACAGCTTCCGGGTCATGTGGCCAGCATGACTAAGCCGCTTCTGGCGAACCAGAGCAGCGCACGGAAACGCCGTTTACCTTCCCGCTGGAGTGGTACCTATTTATCTACTTGCACTTTGACGTGCTTTCGAACTGCTAGGCTGGCAGGAGCTGGGACTGAGCAACGGGAGCTCACCCCGTCATGGGGATTCGAACTGCCGACCTTCTGATCGGCAAGTCCTAGGCTCTGTAGTTTAACCCACAGTGCCACCCACGTCCCTCACAAACTCCTAGCTAGAACAACTCAAATATCAGAGAGGACCTCGAAGGTTTTGCTAATATTCCACATGGCAGAAGGCTTGGCTTTTATTTCTTTAAATGATTACTTGACCAGGGTTTGTTTGACACCAAGTTAACTGTTTCTTAAAACCACAGAAGGGTTAAGAAGGAGGAATTTAAAAGATAAGAGTATAAGAACAAATAAGTAAATCTGCATTTCAGTTTTTGTCTTTTCACGGTGATTTGGATGTGTGTCAACACGTGATAAGAGTGTTGGCTTCTTTAAATGGCTCTTCTTCCTCTTTTCAGCTTCAATGGACAACAGACAGTGGTAATATTCTTACACAAACAGTGACTGTTACACTTGCCTCTTCACCTACTGAGGGTAGGAGCAAGCTGAAAACATTTATTTGTTGCTGAGTTAATCCTAACGTTATGTAGCCTTTATATAAGTGGTTCCCAAACTCCCCGACCTCTTCAATATCTTGGTGGGCCACTTAAAGATTTTCCTGTTTGCAGTCACAATTGTAATTTTATTACTTATTTTATTTCTTATATAGTTTTCAAATTTGCATTGCATAGAATTCAAATGGTAATACAATAAAGAAAACAATTAAAATGCCATTAAAAATCAATAGAAATATTTAATGCAGAAATGCCATGGTCCACCTGAATGAAGATTGCAGGCCATTGATGATCTGCTAGACCACAGTTTGGGAACCCCTGCTTTATTTTATCGCTTAACCGTGCCAATTTCAGAGGCAGTTTCAAGGTCTCATTCCTTCACCTATTATTATTATTATTATTATTATTATTATTATTATTATTATTGGGGGTTGGGTTTGTTTTTCATCTTACAGTTCATGCGCCTTAAAAGTACAGTGGTGCCCCGCAAGACGAATGCCTCGCAAGACGGAAAACCCGCTAGACGAAAGGGTTTTCCGTTTTGGAGGTGCTTCGCAAAACGAATTTCCTATGGGCTTGCTTCGCAAGACGAAAATGTCTTGTGAGTTCCTGCAGTTTTTTCCCCCTTTCCCCCCCTTTTTCTAAGCCGCTAATAGCGCTAATCCGCTAAGCCGTCAATGGGCTTGCTTCGCAAGACGAAAAAACCGCTAGACGAAGAGAATCGCGGAACGGATTCTTTTCATCTTGCGAGGCAAGCCCATTTACAATTTATTGTTTAATTGTTGTCCTATGAATGATTCTTTGTGCAGTTCCCTTTGCTGTGGTGTGACGAGCCCTTTGGAAGTGATGGTTGTGAGGGTGGGGAGCAATAAAATAGCCTGCTACAAGAAGTTGCAGCAAGATCCTTAGGAATGTCGCTAAGCCACAAGGTAGTGACTCCTTGTGAATGCAAGGAGTCTGAAATACACAGAGGATCACCTATTGACTTATGTATGAAGCAGAGTGCTGTATTACGAGTGTAGAGTTTTCTCCGATATTGGAATGAATTCCTTGGGTGTGTGTTCTGCTCCAGAGCTTAGGACAGTATGCAACTAAATTCTTGTGTTAGTGTAAGGCTTCTCCTCCCCACAAGGTTTGTGGTGGGGAGAAGCCAGAACAGATTCAAGGGGCATGCAGCAAAAGGAGAGGAGGGCAGCATTAATCTTAGCACTGCATTAAGACTAGATGAGCCATTGGCTTGCTCCTATGTTCTGTGTTCTTTTTCACATTGAATACAACCCTTCAGAGACCTTTGGGTGGGATGATCATGTTACACTGAAAATTTATTTCTCTGCTTTTCTATTTTATTTTCTTTCAGTTGGGTTGAATAATAATTCCAGTTGTGAGGGAATAGTCTCAAATCTTTGCTGCTTTGATATTCAAAACGTAACTGGCTGTGTTTAACTATATAAAATTTTTGTATATCATATAAACATAACTCTTTTCACATTATCTAATTGAGTAGAAGCAATTAAGGACCAACATTTAGAACAGGAAATATAAATAGATCAGTTCTTATATATGTAGTGCCCAAATAGAAGCTTTTGTGTTCAACATATGTACAGTGGTGCCTCACAAGATGAAATTAATTCGTTCCGCAAGTTTTTTCTTCTTGCGAGTTTTTTGTCTTGCGAAGCGCGCCTTCCCCTCTGTCCCCGGACCTGTTTAAAGCAAGGGGCGGCGGGGAGAAGATTGCTTCTCCCCGTTGCCTGCCCCGCAATCTCCGGGGACAGAGGGGAAGCGCCGTGCGCCTTCCCCTCTGTCCCCTCTTTTGAAGAAAGGGGCGGAGGGGAGAAGATCGCTTCTCCTCGTTGCCGCCCCTTGGTTCAAAAGGGGTCCGGGGACAGAGGGGAAGGCGTGCGCGCCTTCCCCTCTGTCCCCGGAGATTGCGGGGCTGGCAACAGGGAGAAGCGATCTTCAAAAGAGGTCCGGGGACAGCGGGGAAGACGCGCTGCGCTTCCCCGCTATCCCTGGAGCTTGCGGGACAAGCCTCGTTTTGCGAAGCAAGCCGGAGATGCGTCTTGCAAAGCGGCTAAGAAAACGAAAAACTCATTCGTCTAGCGAGTTTTTCGTCTTCCGAGGCGTTCGTCTTGCGGGGCACCACTGTACAAATGAATCAGTTTTTTAAAACATATGTCCAAAAAGTCAGCATCAACATCATGAAGTCAGCTGCAATCTATGGAGAGAGAGAGGGAGACTGGACACAAGCTTCGCCCCAAAAACCCTGTATTCACTCAAGCAAAACCTATCTTGATTATCTCCCTTTCATATTCTGTTTGGGGGTAAGAGTAGGCTTCAAAGGCTGTTGTTAATTTTTGATGTTAATTCAGCTGCCGCTAGAAAAGAATTGATTTGTGTCAGGTGCTTACTGAGAGGAGAATATTAAGATGACTTATTGTAACCAACATTTTCATAACAAAACAAATTCCTTCCAGTAGCACCTTAAAGACCAACTAAGTCAGTTCTTGGTATGAGCTTTCGTGTGCATGCACACTTCTTCAGATACACTGAAACAGAAGTTTCCGGACCATTTTCATGTTTGTTAACACTTAAAATATTCATCTACAGTGGCATTTATTCCTGTTCTTACCTGCCTGATTCCTGATCTGTAGATTTGTTTTTATTTTAACACTTGTCCCCAGAAAAATATTTAAATAAGTGTGTGGCTTAGCGTGCAATTCCTCATATGTTAGTTGGTGACCTAACTGATGCAATGTATTGCTTATACCAGGGTATGTATGGGGAATTGCACATTAAGGTGAGCCATTTTCTGTGTGTGTTTAACTTGTATTTTAGCAACTCTTGAAACGGACCAATTGAACTGAAAAACACATCCCACTCCTGGAAATGGAAGGTAAGAATTTAATTGCTGGCAGCATAAGAGATCAGTTTTTTGGCCCTAGGGTGCTTAATTTGAAATATGTCCATATATATTCTATTCATCAATTAATTTTTACCCTTCAGGGAGCAGACATACTTATTTGCATATTTTTATAGTATTTTTTTTTTTAATTTATAGCTTGCTTCAGATAATTTGTGACTGCAAGTAATGTAGAGATTCTGGCAATAGTATTTATTTCAGTGATGCCACAAATTTGCACCTAGTAAATCTGATCCTAAATGTGTTGTGCTAATATATCTATTTGAAGTGTTGGTGTAATGAACCTGCAAGATTGCTGTAGATGTGTTGTGCTGTTCTGGTCCAGCAGGTATGTCCAAAGTCAATTTCAGGGCCTAATCCCAATAACTTTGGGGTTAAATCCTAAAAAGAGCTCAGCAACTTTGGGTGGTCCTCACGTATGTTCACTTCATCAAATCTGGCCCTCTTTGAAAAAAGTATGGGCACCCCTAAGGTACAGTAATTGCTGTATTTACTTGAGCCATTGCTTTAGCAGAAACCATGGCAAATGAATGCACATCAATACAGTACAGTGGTTTGTTGTTGTTGTTGTTGTTGTTTAGTCGTTTAGTCGTGTCCGACTCTTCGTGACCCCCTGGACCAGAGCACACCAGGCACTTCTGTCTTCCACTGCCTCCCGCAGTTTGGTCAAACTCATGCTGGTAGCTTCGAGAACGCCATCCAACCATCTCATCCTCTGTCGTCCCCTTCTCCTTGTGCCCTCCATCTTTCCCAACATCAGGGTCTTTTCCAGGGAGTCTTCTCTTCTCATGAGGTGGCCAAAGTATTGGAGCCTCAGCTTCACGATCTGTCCTTCCAGGGAGCACTCAGTCCTCAGTCCTAGGCACTGAGGTTTTACCCTCAGCGCCACCCGCATCCCAATAACAAACATTTAAATGTATTAAATTATTAGTTAAATACATATAAAAATATCAAATCAAGTTATATCCCCAGCACACTTAAGGCAGCAGTCCTGTACAAACTTATATGGGTGGAGCTTATGTTCTAAGTAGACATTTATAAAGGTAAAAGGGTAAAGGGACCCCTGACCATTAGGTCCAGTCGTGACTGACTCTTGGGTTGCGGCGCTCATCTTGCTTTATTGGCTGAGGGAACCAGCGTACAGCTTCCGGGTCATGTGGCATGACTAAGCCGCTTCTGGCGAACCAGATTAGCGCACGGAAATGCTGTTTACCTTCCTGCCGGAGCGATACCTATTTACTTGCACTTTGACGTGCTTTCAAACTGCTAGGTTGGCAAGAGCAGGCAGCGAGCAACGGGAGCTCACCCCGTTGCGGGGATTCGATCCGCCGACCTTCTGGATCGGCAGGTCCTAGGCTCAGTGGTTTAACCCACAGCACCACCCGCGTCCCCCACCGTAGAGACCAACTAAGTTTGTTATTGGTATGTGCTTTCATGAGCATGCACACTTCTTCAGATACACGGCTGCCTACCTGTAACTAACCTGTAATTCATTTCCCTGTGATTTAATGTTCAACTATTCACTGTAATAGTCACTCAACTTCCTTTCCTGCTTTCTACTCCCTTGTTTTCTTTCAATATTCCTCTATAGACTACTGACCATTCAACAAAGTGCTTTATACTGCATGAGATATATCTGGGGATTGAGTTTGGCTGGCTGATTGGATAAGCTTTTATCAAAGGTAAGACGGGTCCCTGCCCCATGTCACTTTGTCTCTGGTTGTTTTTGTAGGGAGCTCACCAGAGAAAACCATAATCAAAGTGGAATCAAATGGAGCAAGGGAGCTCTTAACTTCAGAGTTACTCCAACCCATAGTAATTACCCAGCAAAAGGTAACTACGGTTTCTATAACAAGCTGTCAAAAAATTAGTAGTCTGGGATCAGGGAGTTACCTGCACAGCACAGGACCATTGTATTATAGTTTGTGTACAGTGGTACCTCGGGTTAAGTACTTAATTCGTTCTGGAGGTCTGTTCTTAACCTGAAACTGTTCTTAACCTGAAGCACCACTTTAGCTAATGGGGCCTCCTGCTGCTGCCGCTCCGCCGGAGCACGATTTCTGTTCTCATCCTGAAGCAAAGTTCTTAACCCAAGGTACTATTTCTGGTTTAGCGGAGTCTGTAACCTGAAGCGTATGTAACCCGAGGTACCACTGTATTGGGTTTTTTCTTTAAATATCAGGAAATGTGCACTTCTTTGCAGGAGAAGACAAGTGCACATCTGAAGGGACACAAGCTGTCTGCTTTATAGATTTCACAATGCAGACTTTGTCCTAGAAGTGACACTTGCACAATTGTGTTCTGCATAGCACCAATCACTCCTGTTGAGGCAGTATCCAGGAACAAAATATTGTGACTTGACCGATGGCAAACTGTGATATTCCTGCAGCATGCATTTCCTTGAAGAAAGACATTTTAGATCCCTACAACGCATGAGTAACTGCACTCAGTAACTGCTGGACACACACTTGTTGGCAACCTCCCATTTACAGGGAGAGAATTGCAGTTCATACATACAATTTAGACATTGCTGGTCTGACACTGTGTGTGTGTGTGTGTGTGTGTGTGTATTCTGGGTGGGTGGGGTTTTTTTTTTGGGGGGGGGTGATAGTACCACTCCATATATCCTAGTTAGGATTCAGAAACTACCCAACTTGAATTTTGTCATAGAACTTCATTTGCTAGTTTGCACTTCGGTGGGTGAACGCGTAAACGTTTTTTAAACAAACTTTTACTTTTCTAGGGTTTACAGTTGCAATCATTTGATGAAGCAGCAGCCCTTCTGAGGGTGGATAGCCAAACACCTCTCCAGCCCGCAAGCCTTACGCATTCCACAAGGAGGCACTTAACCATCCGACCCTTATTCAGTAAGGATAACAACCTTCAAGCAAGTTTCAGTCAAGCACAGAACAATGCTACAACATCAGCGCTTGGAGAACAACATGGACCAAATCAAAGGGTCGTGGCTTTGGGTCAGTTTGTAACTGCTGGCAGCATTGGGGATGCTGAAGCTCTTGAAACGAATCAAAATCTTTTGGGAGATGAGCAGACCGTTCCCGCACAGACAGCAGACAACTGTCCAGCTCTTAGTAAGTACAAATCTCTATAGGCTGTCAACATGCAAAAGGTTCTGCTTCTTAGCTATCTGTTTCACAAGGATGGTTGAGGTGACTTCTAGCTGGTATCTAACAACATTTAATAATGCAGCTTCAGGGGGTGTGCGGGCTTCTCGGAGCATTATATTTTGAGCTCATCCGGTGTATATACACATTTGTGGTAGGTAAACATGCCCGTTGTAGGCTTTGAAACTCTGAATTGTTGCTAAATCCTAAAGCAGAGTCGTACAGAAATATATCACCAAAGAGACTACTCCAGAGTAAGGAGTGTGGACAAGCAAACAGATAAATCATAGAAATAAATCACAGAAGGGGTCGCTTTCTTTAATTAACACCCGGAAGCTGTTCTGGGTACAACCAGTGTTTCTTCCTACAAGGGGCTTAATCGTCGAGCTGCACAATGGAGTCTAGACAATGGACGATCAGTAGTTTAGACAAGTGGACAAATCTGTCCCTATGTGCATTTCTCCCATAGGAAGAACAGAAAGAGGCTATGCAGCCTTCTGTTTCTTAGCCTTTCCTAACCTTGTATCTATGGTTGAAGGCGAGGTGTTAGCTTTGCAGAGTCTTCAGCCTCAATATTTCACACCATGGAAATTATTGGCTCTGCTGAAGTGTGTTTGAAAGGAATTGCGTCAGCATGATAATGGCTGCAGTGTTTTTTTCCATCCTCAAAAGGAACTCGACTCCATAGTTTCTGTACAGAACTCTACAAAATTACAAATAGTGAGGAAGAAACTCTACTGAGAACTTTAAAAATTTAACTTGATTCATGGTTTGTCTCGGGTGTCTCAAAGGATGAGATTGTTCATATGTATGTTTGTCTGTATGCAATTAGTGTGAATAGAGGGGAGGGTTCCTACTATTTTCCTGCCTTCCCACATATATTACGATTTGCCGCTTCTACAAGTAGTTTAACTTGCATCCACCAGTTGTTAGAGCAGTACAGCTGTCAAAAGCAAAGTCTTAAATCAGTTTTAACTTTAATGCTTTTATTTCCTTTTTTTAGGAGAAGGAAGCAGCAGCAGCAGCTGAAGGGGACAATGTTGGCAGAGGTCAAGAAACAAAAGAACAAGCACTATATCCAAAGTTGGAGAAATACAGACTTGCAAGCACCACCTGTGCTTGAGTCTATGAAGGCTATTGAGAACTTGGAATGAAGATAGGTCAACTTTTGAGAGGACATTATTTGATGCAGGCTCCTTATGACAATCTGTAATAGACAACTGCTTTGATTTACAGCTGATCTGGTTCACTGCCAGTCCCAGATCGTTCCTCATGTGAAGCTACTAGTATTTTCCTCCTTCGCATGATGTTTCAATACCCAAATGACCTGTTGTGGTCATATTTGAGAAGACCTTCCAAAATCAGATTGCTGAGGGGATTATTATTATTTTTTTATAATTTTGAGCCCAATAATGCCTGCTCTCACTGATTCCTCTCCACCTGGGGACCCTTTAACTTGTCTCAGCACACACAAGGACATTTGCCTCGATAGCAGCAGCAATGGAATACCAAGAGACATTTATTAATTGAGACCCAGCCAATTAGCAGCTGAAAAGGGGAGAAAACGATTTTCCTGGGGAAAAGAATTGGGTTGCCAGCAAAAAAAACCAAAACAAAAACCTGTTGAACTTGTATAATTAGCTGACATTGTGGAAGGAGGTTTCACCTGATACCTACAATTAACCTTCAGATTTATTGATGGTGTTGTCTTTTCTCATTCTGCACTCCATATACTGAACGGGCAGGCAACCTATGGAGCACAGTGGCTAAAAAGAGCCCTTACATTTGGTGAGGAGTTACTCTTCAGCTGATCTCTCTCTTGTTACACTGTGCACTTTACCCTTCGCAGAGAAGCGTATGGGATTTAAAGCCTACTGCTAAGTCATGCTCATTCATTTACCATGTGGTAGAACAGACTTCTAAAATCCATAATGTGTCTTGACTGTTCAAGAAATACGTAGCAGTCCCATCCATGAGTTAACGGGTAAGTTGAGCCTTCTGTGATCCCTCCAACCCCCTTCAAGAAAGCTTTAAGAATGCAAAAGTGAGTGATAGGTCTAATGTGAAGTTTATTTATTATTTGTTGAAGTTATATCCTGCCCTTTCTCCTGAAAGTGTCCAGGGTAGCAAACTGTTCCACACTTTGGGGGGGGACTGTTATAGTTAAAAAAAACATTCTATCTGGTGATCTTGTGGTTCCAGGAACAGTATTCTTCAGCTACTAAGTGTCTGGGTAAATGGGAATGTTTTCACATTCCTCCTGAAAGTTAATATTAAGTTAATAATGATGGAGGCATGCACACATCACTAAGGGGAGCATATGAAAGGAAAGGGGATTTCAGCGTGGGACATTTCAATTATCTTTGTACCAAGCAGAATTCTGATGGCATTATTCATAACTGCAGGGTTAAAAAATGAAAGCACAGAAACGGTGAATTCATGCCATTTTTTTTTCTTTGCACATGTCAAGTATTCGTTGAAATTATTTCCTGTGAGCAATTCACACATCTGGGATTGTGTTCTGAATTGTGTCATGACTTGGTTCCCATTGATTTTAACAGGACTTAAGAGCCATTTACTTGTGATCCAACTCAACATTATGTGCGTGTTACAAATGAAGCCTTTTTTAAATACCTATTCGCTGCTGACAGTTCCTGAAGTTTAAACTTGAAGGATTGATAATGTCTTTGAGCTGTAAACAATTTAATCATGTGTGAATATGAAAATGTTTTCACTTGTGCAATTTTGAAGACAGGTTTTGTGTTGTACATACTCATTCTATAGTGTTTCATATTAAAATGTAAAGTTGGAGGATTTTTTTTTTTTAAAAAAGGGTGATGTTTGTGTTCTGTGTGTGATTAGTGTGCGGCCATAAACATATTCCTGAGGACTTTGGTCTGAGGAAGGTGACAGAAATCTGTGAGCACTGATTTCCTACTATGCTTTTCCCCCGCTTATAAAATCAATTCTACATATACATTGGTGCCCTGCAAGACGAACGCCTCGCAAGACGGAAAACCCGCTAGACGAAAGGGTTTTCCATTTTGGAGGCGCTTCGCAAAATGAATTTCATTATGGGCTTGCTTCACAAGACAAAATGTCTTGCGAGTTCCTGCGGGTTCCCCCCTTCCCCCCCCTTTTCCTAAGCTGTTAAGCCGCTTATCAGCTGATCCGCTGGTAAGTCGCTTCTCAGCTGATCCGCTAAAAGCCGCTAAACCGCTAATAGCGCTAATCCGCTAAGCTGTCAATGGGCTTGCTTCGCAAGACGAAAAAACCGCTATACGAAGAGCCTCACGGAACGGATTAATTTCGTCTTGCGAGGCACCACTGTACAAACTTTGTGACATGCTTGCTACTATGTATGTTTCCGTGTAACTCATTGCAACTGTATTTTATTAAAGGAAGAACTTGATTTGCCTGAAATCCAAAGCGGAACTGAAGGATGACATTGCTATCCGGTGGATACCCATTATAAAATTTACTGGGAAGAATATCTTCTTCTTCTTCTTTGGTGATCACTCGTAGCCGAGTAAGATTGTCTTCCATAAACACGGTTGTAACAATGAGTCTGTTTTAACAATGAGTCTGGACCCACACGTCCTTCCACAGTGGGGACATTGGTTCCCGGATGGGAGTTGATCACGGTGTGGATTTGCCAAGCGTGCCTTCATCTTAGCATGTTTCTCCCTTGTGTTCTGAGTTTGAGTGTCTTCAAAGTCCATGACACCTTTGGTAAAGGCTGTTCTCCAACTGAAGCGCTCGCAGGCCAGTGTTTCCCAGTTGTCACTGTTTATACTACATATTTTTAGATTTGCCTTGAGAGAGTCTATAAACCTCTTTTGTTGACACCAGCATTACGCTTTTCATTTTTAAGTTCGAAATAGAGTACACTCCGTTCCGGAGCCCCGTTCATATCCTGAAGCAAACGCAACCCGCCTCTGCGTGGGTCGCAATTCGCCGCTTCCACACATGCGTGTGACGTCATTTTGTGCGCATGCGCAAGCGGTGAAACCCAGAAGTAACGCATTCCATTACTTCCGGGTCGTTGCGGAGCGCAACCCAAAAATGCTCAACCTGAAGCAACTTTAACCCGAGGTATGACTGTAGTTGCTTTGGAAGATGATAATCGGGCATCTGCACAACATGACCAGTCCAACAAAGTTGATGTTGAAGAATCATTGCTTCAACACTGGTGATCTTTGCTTCATCCAGTACACTGATACTAGTTCGCCTGTGTGGTGTGGAGCCAGTGTGGTGTAGTGGTTAAGAGCATTAGTCTCGTAATCTGGGGAACCAGGTTCGCGTCTCTGCTCCTCCACATGCAGCTGCTGGGTGACCTTGGGCCAGTCACACTTCTCTGAAGTCTCTCAGCCCCACTCACCTCACAGAGTGTTTGTTGTGGGAGAGGAAGGGAAAGGAGAATGTTAGCCGCTTTGAGACTCCTTAAAGGGAGTGAAAGGCGGGATATCAAATCCAAACTCTTCTCCTTCTTCTGTCTTCCCAAGTGATGTTTAAGATTTTTCGGAGACACCGTTGGTGGAATCTTTTGAGAAGTTGTAGATGGCGTTTGTAGGTGGCCCATGTTTCACAAGCATACAGTAAGGTTGGTAGTACAATAGCTTTGTAAACAAGCATTTTGGTTTCCCTGCGAACACACTGCACTTCAGTCGGGAGAAAGCCGCACTCGCAGAGCTCAGACGATGCTGGATTTCGGCATCAATGTTGACCACTCACAGGGAAGAATATCATGAACGATATTCTTCATAAATTCATCAGTGGTATTAGCACATGGCTATGCCATATTTTTGTCGGATTACAGACTTGTTAAAAGGCCCCTATCTTCTCAGTTTCTGCACGGCCAGCTAAGTCTGTGATAATGGTTCTAAACATGCCTTGCTTTGAGCATGATTCTGTTTGTGGAAAGGCTGTATACAGTTTTTTAAAAAATAATGTTAATAGAGCATGTCCTTTGATAGTAGTACTCCAGTGTATTCTCTTTGTTTGCCAATCGTGCCTCCCTCCAAACAGGGCACACCTATGACATTGAGCTTTATTTTGAGATTCATAATAACCTGAAACCTCCCTAAAGCATCAAATAACCTTCACAGTGTATGCACAGACTCCTCTACAGACCAGAACCAGACCAGAAAGTTCCTTCAGTGCTGTATGAAGGGCCTTGTTCTAAGTCAACAACACACATCTTCT
The DNA here is from genome assembly GCF_964252035.2 of Podarcis erhardii. Classification (NCBI taxonomy): domain Eukaryota; kingdom Metazoa; phylum Chordata; class Lepidosauria; order Squamata; family Lacertidae; genus Podarcis; species Podarcis erhardii. Next base: position 129,695,593 of record NC_138497.1, read on the forward strand.
CCAAATTCTTAAGATTACATGGCAGCCTTAATTTCTCACTGTGTAGGATCTTCTTTGCTTCAGTGAATCTTTTCTTAGTAGACAGCTGTGTGCTTGATGACCCCCCCCCTGTCATAATATGTTTGTTGCCAGCAGCAATGCTGTTTGTTGTCTCACTTGGTAGAGACAGGTGGGCAAATTTAAGGTCTAATCTCCATTAGATTGTGGCTAGTTTGAGGGGAAACTCAAATAGTGGATGGGTTGAGGAGGGAAGAATTTGCCAAACACAAAACTAGCTGAGAGTATAAATTGGAAGAAGCTGGTCCGAATTAAAAACTTTTGATGGTTTCTCAACACACATTTTTTTGGGTGCAACCCTTGGCTTTGCCAAAACAGAGGTTTCATTTTTATGAAATAATCACGAAAGCTGGCTTACCAAAGGCAAAAGAGGTGTCTGAAACCGCTGTGATTTCAAACTTGTCACTCAGCTTTCTGAAAATGCTTTTTCCTGGCATTTGTCATTCTGCGATTCACTCCCAGAAGATGTTGGTGCCACAGCCACAAGGCTGCCTTATAAGAAGAGAAAAGCCAAACATTGCTGTAACTTTTTGTCTCCGTATGTGTTATGTGAAGAGGGAGCCACCTGGTGCCTGCTGTCAACAGCCCTGTCTCTATTTTTTAAAATTATTTTTTATTATAAAATACACACATATTGCGAATATACAAGCATACAAACATACATTTCATACAATCCTTAAATTTATACAAACATACCTACATTCAGTCTCACAGATACTTCCTTTTCCCATCACCATCCGCCACCCCTCACCCCACCCTTGTGTTAGACTTCCAATCTACTCAATTGCAATTTCTTTCCACTTCTATTACTTTCTTTCACACACCTTTAACCTAATTTCATGCTTATTTTTCTATTACACATTGTTATCCATCTTATTTAGTATTTCAGTATTTAAAACGGAACTTGTTTATTCTAGGAGTTCTGATTTTTCAATATTGTTTTGTAGGTATCCTTTAAACACCTTCCAATTCCTGTCTATCTTCTCTTTTGAGATCCTTCCAATTTCTCCCATTGTTTTGGATATATTGTAGTACTCCAATAATTTGGCAAGCCCTGTCTCTAAGCTTCACCTGTTTAGCCAAAGGAGGGACACTGTGTCAGGTGACTGATGACTTGGAGAGTGTTTTTCCGCAGTGCCTGCATGCCTATGGCCTTCCTGCAGCTGGGTGCCAGATGATGGCAGCGGAGAGTGGTCTTAGCTGGGCATATTGCAGCCAGTTTTGGTCTAGTTGGCCTTCCTCTTGGCTCTGCAATAAAAGCCTACATTGATGGACATATCATAGGAAGGGGAAAGCCTTCCTTTCCTAAAACTGCCAATGTGATGGAGAAGAGTCCATTCTACAGTGGTGCCCCGCAAGACGAATGCCTCACAAGACGGAAAACTCGCTAGACGAAAGAGTTTTCCGTTTTGGAGGTGCTTCGCAAAACGAATTTCCTATGGGCTTGCTTCGCAAGACGAAAATGTATTGCGAGTTCCTGCGGAGTTTTTTTCCTCCCCCCCCCTTTTCTAAGCCGCTTATCCGCTAAGCCGCTAAAAGCCGCTAAGCCGCTAATAGCGCTAATCCGCTAAGCCGTCAATGGGCTTGCTTCGCAAGACGAAAAAACCGCTAGACGAAGAGACTCGCGGAATGGATTCTTTTCGTCTTGCGAGGCACCACTGTATATTTCTATAATGGCTGGAAGAAGACATACCGTATTTTTCCGCGTATAAGACACCATCATGTATAAGACGGCCCCTATTTTTTGAGCCCAAAATTAAGAAATAAATATTTTAAACACCAAACAGAACAACTTTGATATTTTATTAAATATTCAAAACACCGGTATATTTAGAACCGTATATTTAAACATCAAACATTGAGGAAAGCTGTTTAATGGCGGCTGCTCCTTTCAGCTCAGTGTAACTCCACTGTAGCTCCAGCTCCAGCTCCGCCGCCTGTGTGCTGCACTTTTGTCTCAGTATTTACGGCATGTACCGCATTTACTCCACAAGCGCCATCAAATGCAAACGCTGATCAAGGAGTTGCGACTGCCAGAGCTGCCTGAGTGAGTGCGCTTGGGGAATGGGGGGTCTGGGTAGCCAGGGGGTGGCTGAGGGAACCGGGTGGAAGGGACAATGTCCGGAGTGGGGTCTGCTGGGGGTGTGGAGTACCAGACCAGGGCTTGTCGTGAGGGGAGGCTGGTGGGGGGAGGATATGGATGGCGGCATATTATTTATATATTTAATTGCAACATTCCGTGTATAAGACAACCCCCAATTTCGAACTTTAAAATTGGGGGGGGGGGTGTATCGTCTTATACACGGAAAAATATGGTAAGCATATTTGGAGTTACTGTTTTTACAGGTTTCGCTGAAATACTTCCTGCCAAATGCAAACGAAAAGAGTAACGTCTGCACAACTGGTTCTAACTATTGAAAAATTATGCTTGTAGTCTGCTTGAAGGCTGTGATTTATGTGCTCCTCCAGCCAAATCCATATATCCCCATATATAGTTTTGAAATAGTTGTCGTTGTATAAAACTGGTAGCGGGTTAAGATGCATTTTTTGTTAAATGCCGTTTTTAAAGGTAACAGGCAGACAAAACGGAACAGATTCTCCAAACTGCATTGCTGGCTATCCATGTTTTCTACCTTGTTTAACCGTTCTTGTTTTTAACAGTTGCATGCCGTAAAAAAAAGAGAAAAGCTTTCAGAAGTGTGTGGTGTCATTTTCCTTCAGCTTAAGGACAGGACTGCATGAGGACAGGACTGCATGCAAAGATATCTCAGTTGCTTTTATCTACTTCATTTTTAATTTTACTTTATTTTTAAAATAAAATATTACGTAGGAAATTAAAAGACACCTGCTTCTTGGGAGAAAAGCAATGACAAACCTAGACAGCATCTTAAAAAGCAGAGACATCACCTTGCAAACAAAGGTCCGTATAGTTAAAGCCATGGATTTCCCAGTAGTGATGTATGGAAGTGAGAGCTGGACCATAAAGAAGGTTGATTGCCAAAGAATGGATGCTTTTGAATTATGGTGCTGGAGGAGACTCTTGAGAGTCCCATGGACTGCAAGAAGATCAAACCTATCCATTCTGAAGGAAATCAGCCCTGAGTGCTCACTGGAAGGATAGATCCTGAAGCTGAGGCTCCAATACTTTGGCCACCTCATGAGAAGAGAAGACTCCCTGGAAAAGATCCTGATGTTGGGAAAGATGGAGGGCACAAGGAGAAGGGGACGACAGAGGACGAGATGGTTGGACAGTGTTATCGAAGCTACCAGCATGAGTTTGACCAAACTGCGGGAGGCAGTGGAAGACAGGAGTGCCTGGTGTGCTCTGGTCCAGGGGGTCACGAAGAGTCGGACACGACTAAACGACAACAACATTACATAGGAAGATCCCACATTCTGAGGCAGACCACTGCCCCATCCTATTGCCAAATCTACACAGACCTCTCCAGTGTGTCACACAGGGAAACTCCCAACAGCCCTCTCCCCAGGTGCCAGGACCTGAACCCAGGACCTGAGTGTAAAGTAGATGCTCTGTCACTGAGCTATGGCAGGTTGAATATAGCAGCTACTAAATGTGTTAGGTGCTTACATAACCAAAAGAAAATTGTTGCTGCCCTTGCATATTTATTATATGAACCACTAATACAGTGGTACCTCAGGTTAAGTACTTAATTCGTTCCGGAGGTCCGTTCTTAACCTGAAACTGTTCTTAACCTGAAGCACCACTTTAGCTAATGGGGCCTCCTGCTGCTGCCGTGCCGCTGGAGCCCGATTTCTGTTCTTATCCTGAAGCAAAGTTCTTAACCTGAAGCACTATTTCTGGGTTAGCGGAATGTGTAACCTGAAGCATATGTAACCTGAAGCGTATGTAACCTGAGGTACCACTGTAAATGCCATCTCCAACTCCTTGAAAGATTCCATCAACGGTGTCTCTGAAAATTTGTGCACGTTGCTGGGGAAGACAGGCGAACTAAAGCTGGAAGAAGCAAAGGTCACCAGTGTCGAAGCAATGCTTCTTCAACATCAGCTCCATTGGACTGGTCATGTTGTGCGGATGCCTAATGATCTTCTTCCAAAGCAACATCTCTACTCCGAACTTAAAAATGGAAAGCGTAATGCTGCTGGTCAACAAAAGAGGTTTAAAGACTCTCTCAAGGCAAATCTTAAAAATAAATGTAGTACAAACAGCGAAAACTGGCAAACACTGGACTGCGAGCACTACAATTGGAGAGCAGCCTTTACCAAAGGTGTCATGGACTTTGAAGATGCTCAAACTCAGGACGAAAGGGAGAAACGTGCTAAGAGGAAGGCACGCTTGGCAAATCCTCACCATGATCAACTGCTGCCAGGAAACCAATGTTCCCACTGTGGAAGGATGTGTGGATCCAGAATTGGCCTCCACAGTCACTTGCGGACTCACTGTTAAGACCGTGAGTTAATCTTGCTCAGCTACGAGTTGTCACCAAAGAAGAATGGAAATAGCATACTAGGTGGTGTAAACGTTAGGCCCAGGCTAGCAAGACTGCTCTTGTGTTCTCTGCCTCTAGAAAATAGAACGGAATGTGGATTATCTTGAGAGTGCAGAAGCCCGATTCTATAGCCGTTGGTTCTGATTCTGTCACAGAAGGTCTTTTGGTGGGGGAAATCTAAGGCCTCCAAGCGAAGTGACTCTCAGGAACCTCTCGCCATGCCTGCAAAGCTTTGGAGAAGAGAACTGTATTCTGCCGGATTGCAGCATATTTGGTTCAGTGAGTGCTGGGGAGTAGGACATAATGACCTAAGTCTCTTCCCTTATTCAGCATGCGGGGGGGGTGGTATATCTTCCTTGACCTGTTCCTGAAGGTCACATCTATGATCATCCTACATCCTCTTGTTGCACGTCTAAGGAAATTCCTTTTCTACAGCTGCTCTCACTTTGATTTCACTGAGATCTTCTCTCCAGTGTTGTGGCTTTGAGAGTGTGATTTCCTACCAACTTAGTTTTTATGTATACCCCCTTGTTCTGAAGACGGCCAGGGAGAGTTCTTGGGGCCCTTGTAGCATAACAACATTGTGTTTCCAACAATGATTGGGCAGATGCTTCTGGAGTCTGGATAGGTGTAAAGCAGGACTTGGAGATGATAAACAACAGGCTATCCCCTGTTGTTTATTTCCAACAGCTAGTATTCCAAGAGATAAAAAGGTAAAGGGACACTGACCATTAGGTCCAGTCGTGGCCGACTCTGGGGTTGCCGTGCTCATCTTGTTTATTGGCCAAGGGAGCCAGTGTACAGCTTCTGGGTCATGTGGCCAGCATGACTAAGCCGCTTCTGGCGAACCAGAGCAGCACACGGAAACACTGTTTACCTTCCCGCCGGAGCGGTACCTATTTATCTACTTGCACTTTGACGTGCTTTCGAACTGCTAGGTTGGCATGAGCAGGGACCGAGCAACGGGAGCTCACCCCGTCGCGGGGATTCGAACCACCGACCTTCTGATCGGCAAGTCCTAGGCTCTGTGGTTTAACCCACAGTGCCACCCGTGTCCCATTCCGAGAGATGCATCCTCTCTATTTATAGAGCTTTCCTTTTGGCTATCACATAATGATCTTATTTCTTATATATAAACATAACAGCAGCACCCCCACACAAGCAAGAGAGAAATATAGTTGCGAGGGAATTCCAGAGTTTGCAGAATTGCAAAAAAACATTTAGGGGAAATTCTCTCACCCCCGCTTCAATTTTGGGAACTTGCCAAAAACAAAAACAAAGCAACCCATTGGAATGTTCGCTGGATACAGAATGCTGACTGACTGTTCTGAGAAACCAAGTATCGGTCTAGAGAAGGAATAGAATGGTGCATCCTGAACAGAAGCACTTCATGCTGCAACATTTTGTTGCAGAAGTTTGCTTTTCATAGCTAATAGCCACAGATAGGCCCATTGGAGCCTTGTCTCTTAGCATTGGTGCAGCTGGTATATTTATATCGCACTCTTTCCCGCGGGCTCAGAACAATCTGTAAAAATAAAGTCAGGTGTTTGTTTGTTTGTTTGTTTGTTTGTTTGTTTGTTTAAAAAAGGATAGCAGCAGTGGTGTATATTGATGCCCAATGATGCCAACGGTGGGCATATTCCAAGCTTGCAATTGCCACTTTCTTTTTCATTCGCCAGGGGCATGAGCGGAGGAGTAAAGGCATGGGTAACCCAAGCAAGGGCAGGGGTTTCAAATGCATGCAACTGTCACGCTTATATATATATAGGTTTTTAGTGTACAAAATTATAAAACATACCACACAAATTATCACATACATATTCTTATTAGAATTCCATCAGCACCTCTGATAATCCTCTGTCTTAATCACTTCTTATGCAATTCTTAATATTGCCTTTACATTTCTTAACATATCATCTCTCCTTTTCCATTTTTACAATATTTCTTAAATTACTCCTCACAGAATTTCTTGTAAATCTACAAACGTCGTCTGATCATCACAAATACTTTTCAAATAATCCGTAAATTTACTCCAGTCTTCGGTAAACCTCTGGTTCCGCCGGTTTCGGATCCTTCCTGTTAGTTTGTCAAGTTCTGCATAGTCCATTAGTTTCATCCTCCATTCTTCCAACGTTGGTAATTTTTTTGCTTCCATTTTTGGGCCAATAGTATTCTTGCTGCTGTTACCGCATATAAAAAGAGCTTACATTCCTTTCAATTTATATCATTTCCAACAATACCCAAGAGAAATGCTTCTGGTTTCTTTATAAATGTATATTTCAACATTTTTTTCAACTCGTTATATATCATCTCCCAGAAGCATTTCACCTTTTTACATTCCCACCACATATGATAAAATGTTCCCTCTTTTTCCTTACATTTCCAACATTTATTACTAACTTTATACATTTTTGCTAACTTAACTGGAGTGATGTACCATCTATACATCATTTTCATCACATGCAACTGTCACTCTTTTGGGTGGCAGGATCTAGAATCAATCTAGATTGAAAGCAGCATGCTGAGCACTTCCTGTCTGACTGCCATGGCGAACGGCTGTCCCATAAAAGCGGAGCCCTTTTGTGCGGATAATGAGGATAATATTGGAGTAGTTATCCTCCCCCCCCCCAAAACCCCAGGGCTGGGGGTAGGGAGCAGCCCACCCTCAGATCGTCTGATACCTGCCGCATGTCCTGAAGGAATGCAGGGGGCAGGGGGCGCTGGGTGCAATGCACATGGGGACACGAGTGGCACTGTGGTGTAAACCACAGAGCCTAGGCTTGCCGATCAGAAGCTCGGCAGTTCGAATCCCCACGACGGAGTGAGCTCCTGTTGCTCGGTCCCTGCTCCTGTCAACCTAGCAGTTCGAAAGCACGTCAAAGTGCAAGTAGATAAATAGGTACCACTCCGGCAGGGAGGTAAACGGCGTTTCCGTGCGCTGCTCTGGTTCGCCAGAAGTGGCTTAGTCATGCTGGCCACGTGACCCGGAAGCTGTACGCCAGCTTCCTCGGCCAATAAAGCGAGATGAGCGCCGCAACCCCAGAATCGGCCACGACTGGACCTAATGGTCAAGGGTCCCTTTACCTTTACTATATGAGCCTTGATAAGGCTATAGTGCTTTGCATGTCCACATTGGCTAGGCCATGGGTAGGCAAAGTAAGGCCCAGGGGCCAGATCCGGCCCAATCGCCTGCTCAATCCGGTCCATGGACGGTCAAAGAAATAGCGTGTTTTTACATGAGTAGAATGTGTCCTTTTATTTAAAATGCATATCTGGGTTATTTGTGGGGCATAGGAATTCGTTCATTCCCCCCACCCCCAATATAGTCCGGCCCTCCACAAGGTCTGAGGGACAGTGGACCGGCCCCCTGCTGTAAAAGTTTGCTGACCCCTGGGCTAGGCTGATGTCACAATTGAATTTTATTACCCCCCCCCCAATAATCCACATAAATTAGGCCCAGTAAAAAAAAACAAACCCACAGGAGGACAGCACAGGTAACAAAAACTGGACAGCAATGGTTTAATGAGGATGTCTTGTAGATCGGTATATCCTGAAGTTATTCTCAAGATTGTGGGGTCCTCTGGAAGAATATGGGAGGCACCACAGCGTAGCTGGGAGAGGAAGCCCAAAAAAGCCAAACTAAAATTATCCAGAGATCTAGAAGGTACCTTCCCACCTGTCTATAAATTGAGGGAGAGGAAACGAACTTTTCATTCTCTTAACAGGTGGACAAAGTTCAGGTCAAAGATTTTAAGAACAGGCTGTGTAATTTTGTCTTAATAGATTCTAGACGATTTTCCAAGGGACGGCGAATTGCATATGAGGTATGTATTATTCCCTGCGTGAGACACTTAATTTTCTGTTTGAGCCCCTTGGAGGTAGGTAATGACTGGCAAATAAAATAAAATAAATTTAACTGGCTCTAAATGAAAGACAGACGCACTCTAAAGAGGGAAGGAGTGTAAGAGAGAAAAATGTGAATCAGATGAGTGTCAGGGAACTGACATCAGAGCGAGAGGTGGAGGCAAGGCTCCAAAGCGATGCAGGAGAGGGGACCAGCAGGGGGGAAGGAATTCAGCGTAACACCAGTAGAAACGGGAGGGAGATGGAGGATGCGGAGAGAGGTCTCCAAGACTCTTCACCCGAGACTAGTGGAGAGAGCACGGGCACGCCTCTGCCTACTCCTTCCTTGCGTAGAAAAGTTCCGTGCAGGGAGAGTAGGAGGAGACTTGGCATCAAACAGCTCTTATGCTGGAAGAAGTTCAAGAAACGCCCACTGACGGATTCTGCAAGCGACTGAACGGCCACGGAGTAAGGGCTGTCAGCCAAGGCATGGTTAGCCAGGCACTCTAGCCAAAAGTAACGGCAACGTACGCACAAGTAACCCCTTATAACCATTACAGCAATCCGTCAGTCACTGAAGTTACTTGTGCACAGGCAGGGGACCATGAGCCAGACTGGAGGTGCCGGTGCCATGGGGCAAGCTGCGAATGTACAGGATCTGGTGGAGAGGAACCGGGATTTGGAACAGCATGTAGCTCTGCTGACGGCGCGGCTGGATGAAAGGCGAGCTCAGGATGCCCAGGTTAGACCCACCCCCGTGGCAAGGAAGGTGCCAGGACTGGTACACAAGTTTGGGGGGAAACCCCAGGACTACAACGCGTTCCGAACGGAAATAGAGTACGCTTTGGAACTGCAGCACGATGACTTTGCTGACGATGCAGAGAGGGCGGCATACATCGTGGGGCATCTGCAGGATGGGGCGCGGGAATGGGTCAGACCCCTAATGGCCACGCAGAATGCTGCCATGAGGGACGTTCGGAAGTTCCTTCAGGCTTTGGACACGATGTATTCAAGCCAAATTGAGCAGAGTGCGACCCAGCGGGAACTGATGAGATGCAAGCAGGGGGACCTATCAGTTAGAGACTATTGGTCCCGTTTTGCGATGTTAATACACCGGCTGGAATGGAACCTAGATTCCCCACCTATACAAATGCTGTTTGAGGAGGGGTTGTCCCCAGCCGTTAAGGACGAGCTCTCCCGCGCGCCCCGTCCGCAGTCTATGGACGAATTGACTAAAGCTGTGCTTGCGATAGGAGCCAGACAGGAAGCGCTCGCTTTGGAAAGGCGGGAAGGGAGAGGAGAGCGTTGCCCTGACTACCGCATTCCTGAGATGCCAAAGCAGCCTTCCCGGTCCGTTGAGCCAGTGGAAATCGATGGAGCGCGCGAGAGAGAGGTTTCAAACGCCAGCGAAGGACGCAAGAGGGAGGGAAAGGACGGCAAAAGCACCAAGAAGTGTTTCCTCTGCCAACGGCCAGGACACTTTGCCAGGGCCTGTCCACAAAGAAAGGCTTGGCAAGGGATGGTGGGAGCCGCTGGTGGTGAGGAGGAGGGGGCAGAGGATAAGGTACAGGGAAACGCCAACGCTTGGCTGCCCATCGGGGGGCACAGCAGCCAGGCGAGCAACTAATGGAAGTGCCCCAACCAGACCCACCCAAGGCAATAGCCATAGAGGTGGTGCTAGAACTCCCAAATGGACACCCAGTCAAGGTGAAGGGGCTGCTGGATTCAGGCAGCTCCTGCAATTTCTTCAGCAAGGAGTTCGCACTAGAGCACCAACTCCACCTACTGCCACTCGATTTTCCCCTCCAAGTCACCACGATAGATGGCAGGGAGCTGCTGGGAGGGGAGGTGACGCATCAAACCCCACCAATGAAAATGAGGGTTTCCAGGCACATGGAAACCATTGCCTTTCACGTGGCCACACTGGCGGGACCCCCAATAATATTAGGCATGAGCTGGCTAGCGCTACATGATCCAGTGGTGGCTTGGCATCAATGGACAGTCACCTTTGGGTCAGCTCACTGTTTGGAACACTGTCTGGGGGGGGGGGAGCCAAGGTTGAGGGTGGCCAGAGTGGCAGGAACAGCACTGAAGCCGAGAGGAGAGTTGCCGCCACAGTACGCTGACCTGCAGGAGGTCTTCAGTGAGAGGGAGGCGGACAGGCTGCCACCACATAGGCCCTTTGACTGCCAAATCAACTTACTCCCAGGGGCGCAGCTGCCAGTGGGTAAGCTGTATGCCATGTCGGACCGGGAGATGCAGGAGTATGTACGTGGGTGTGACCGTTGTCAACGGGCTAAAGGGGAGAGGGCTGCCCCGGCAGGGTTGCTGGAACCCTTACCTACACCGGGAAGACCCTGGGAGGTGGTATCTATCGATTTTATGACAGATTTGCCCAAGTCTAGAGGGAAGACAGCAGTCATGGTAGTAGTGGATCTGCTAACCAAAATGTGCCACTTCATAGCTTGCTCACATGCAGTAACGGCAGAAGAGACGGCCCGGTTGTTTGTTGACCACATCTTCAGGCTGCATGGAGCTCCTTCGAGGGTCATCTCGGATTGCGGGAAACAATTTACCTCGAGGTTCTGGAGGAGGCTCATGAACTTATTGCAGGTGGAGGTGGGATTCTCGACGGCGAGACACCCGGAGACCAACGGGCAAGCAGAGAGAGCGAACAGTATTTTACAGCAATACCTGCACTGCTATGTCCATGAGAGACAGAACGATTGGGTAGAGAGACTAGCACTGGTCAAATTTGTGTACAATAACGCTGAGCATGTGTCCACAGGGATGAGCCCGTTCATGGCTAATTATGGGTGTCACCCCAGGGCCTTTCCCGGGAGGGGGGAGGAAGGGTAGAGCGTGCCTGCAGCAGAACAGTTTGTGGAAGAAATGGAGGCCCTGCACCAGCAACTTAAGATGAACTTGGAAAGGGCCAAGGAAGTGTACAAGAGGCAAGCAGACAAGCGTCGCCGGGAAGGGGAGATTATAAGGGTGGGGGACCGGGTGTGGTTGTCTACCCAAGGGCTACCCTTTAAGGGAGGATGCAAGAAGCTACGGCCTAAACGGCTAGGACCCTTTGAGGTAACGCAGCAAGTGAACCCTGTGGCATTCAGGCTCAGGTTGCCAGACAGCATGAAAATCCACCCGGTGTTTCATAGGTCCCTACTCTCTCCGTACAGGGGGGAACGGGAGTTCCGGGGGGAAGGGGGAGAAGGCTTCACACACCCGCAAGTAAAGGAGAGGGAACACCGCAACCAGGCGATAGAGATCCTAGATTCGCGGGGGCGGGGGCGGCAGGTGGAGTACCTGGTAGCTTGGGAAGGGGAGCCCGAGTCAGAAAACACGTGGGTTCCCGCGGGGGAGATAGAGGATGGATATCTGGTGGAGGAGTTCCATGACAGGTATCCGGGTAAGCCCAAACCAATAGAGAGATTCTGGGAGGAGCAATTTGGTAACACAGACGAGGAAGAGGATTTTGTGGGTCTTCCTGCTTCCGAAGAGGAAGGAGGAGAAACGTCAGAGGAGGAGGAATCGGACTGGGAAGCCCGTCCCGAGCGAAGAAATTGGAGCAGGTGGGAAGCGGGATTCGAGTCCTCGGAGGATGACGGCAGCTCCTTCCGGGGATTCCCTGCATCGTCGGCCAAAGAGAGAGACGAAGTTATGTCACAAGGTCGGGCAGGGGGTGGAGGGGGTCCTGGGAGGGAGGTGGATGTCAGGGAACTGACATCAGAGCGAGAGGTGGAGGCAAGGCTCCAAAGTGATGCAGGAGAGGGGACCAGCAGGGGGGAAGGAATTCAGCGTAACACCAGTAGAGACGGGAGGGAGATGGAGGATGTGGAGAGAGGTCTCCAAGACTTTTCACCCGAGACTAATGGAGAGAGCACGGGCACGCCTCTTGCATAGAAAAGTTCCGCGCAGGGAGAGTAGGAGGAGACTTGGCGTCAAACAGCTCTTATGCTGGAAGAAGTTCAAGAAACGCCCACTGACGGATTCTGCAAGCGACTGAACGGCCACGGAGTAAGGGCTGTCAGCCAAGGCATGATTAGCCAGGCACTCTAGCCAAAAGTAACGGCAACATACGCACAAGTAACCCCTTATAACCATTACAATGAGGAAGAGGAGGAGTATAAAACTGATTTATCAGAGAAGACCAAGCTGAACAGATGGATTTTTAACAGCCCTGATCTTTTACGCATGTCTTCTCAAAAGTAAATCCCAATAAATTTCATGGAGCTCGCTCCCCGATAGGCTTGCCGTCTCTGCAATTTGAAAGAGTAAAATGACAAAGTGCCGGTGGCCAAAGTCACCTGAAAAAAGAGCATTATTTTCAGCCATAAAATTAGTTTTAATGGGGGGGGGGGATGCAGTGTGGGATAAGAGGGAGCATTAATGGGTAAGGAGCAATGAGGGTACAAAAATACCTCAGAGGTGAGATGAAGCAGCACGCCAGCCCAATATATTTTGGTGCCTGAGGCGTCAAAACGGTGCCCCCCCCTTTCAGGGAAGAAGGGATTGAATAGAGATCAACATCGGGAACAAAGGAGGAATGAAGACCTACATGGGGATCTGCCGCCCCTGTGGATTGTGCCGCCTGAGGTGGTCACCTCGCTGTGCCTCATGAGTGGGCCGGCCCTGGGTAGGACAAAGGAGTAACACCGTAATGGAAGGAAAAGAGAAAAATCCGATATTATATTAGTCAGTCTAAGAAGTGGAACATGGTAGTGTAGCCATCTCGTTGTGTGTGTGTGTGTGTGTGTAATCTGATCCATCTAATATCTATCTATCTATCTATCTATTTATCATTTATCTACAGTGGTGCCCCGCAAGACGAATGCCTCGCAAGACGGAAAACCCGCTAGACGAAAGAGTTTTCCGCTTTGGAGGTGCTTCACAAAACGAATTTCCTATGGGCTTGCTTTGCAAGACGAAAATGACTTGCGAGTTCCTGCGGGGTTTTTTTCCTCCCCCCCTTTTTCTAAGCCGCTAAGCCGCTTATCAGCTGATCCGCTAAGCTGCTTAACAGCTGGTCCGCTAAGCCGCTTATCAGCTGATCCGCTAAGCCCCTAAGCCGCTAATAGCGCTAATCCACTAAGCCGCTAATGGGCTTGCTTCGCAAGACGAAAAAACCGCAAGACGAAGAGACTCGCGGAACGGATTCTTTTCGTCTTGCGAGGCACCACTGTATCTGTCTGTCTATCTATCTGTCTATCTATCTATCTATCTATCTATCTATCTATCTATCTATCTATCTATCTCTATCCTTGCTCCTCAAAACAGAAGTGACACTATTGTTTTTTTCATTGCATTTGTCCTTCCCCCACCCCCAAAGAACTTCCACAGGTTTTTTAAGAATGTTATCCTGATGATCAAGGTGTGTCGGTGCTTCCGGCGTGGACTGAAAGGATTCTCATGTTTTCACTTGGTAGAGAAAGACACTCGTGGGGCAATTGAGGTAAGGAAGGAATATCGCAAAACACACACACACACAAAAATACCACAACCAAAAGTCTTGTATTTACGATTGCTCTCGTTCCTCGTTGGTGCCTTTTCTATTTAATAAAATAATGATGATTGCCTGAGCCTTTGAAGCAGAGGTTGAGGAACCTGCTGCACCCAATGAAGTCGGCTTGTGCTGAAATCATAGAATAGAAACACAGTAAGATTCTCTGTAAGTTGGAAGGGACCCCAAGGGTCATTTAGTCCAACCCCCTGGGATGCAGTAATATCAACGTGCCATTCCCCCATCCAATTTGAAACTGCACCAGACCTTGCATAGCTTATAAGTCCTTAAAGGGCCATAAAGGGGTAATGGTAAAGGTACCCCTGACCGTTAGGTCCAGTCGCGGACGACTATGGGGTTGTGGCGCTCATCTCACTTTATTGGCCGAGGGAGCCGGCGTACAGTTTCCGGGTCACATGGCCAGCATGACTAAGCCGCTTCTGGCGAACCAGAGCAGCGCACGGAAACGCCGTTTACCTTCCCCCCAGAGTGGTACCTATTTATCTACTTGCACTTTGACGTGCTTTCGAACTGCTAGGTTGGCAGGAGCAGGGACCGAGCAACGGGAGCTCACCCCGTCATGGGGATTCAAACCACCGACCTTCTGATCGGCAAGCCCTAGGCTCTGTGGTTTAGACAACAGCGCCACCCGTGTCCCTAGAAAGATTCTCTGCGTTGGCCGAGAAACGAACCCGGGTCAACTGCTTGGAAAGCAGCTATGCTCACCACTATACCACCAACGCTAAAGGGTCATAGGACTTCTTAATTGTAATAAAAATCTTTAAAAGAGCTAACGTACTTAAGCTTTTTCATCTGGTGTGATGCATAACGAAATTAATTGCAGTTCGTTGTCTAACTTACAGGACAAGAAAACTACCAATGCTGTGTTTGATCGCCATGAGTTCAGTGTTTCAAAGGTCAGGACAAACCATCTTATGTCTTTTCTTGCCCTTACAGTAACAGTAGGCATTTGTGTTTGTGGGTTTAGTTCAGTTGTTTGAATATAACCGTTTGGTGTGTTTTGCTATTACTGGGGAAAGTGGCTTAATAAGCCAAGGGTGATGCTGCTTCTTCCTTGAGAAGTGGTCTTTGAATACATGGCCCTGCCTGCTTCCTCTCATCCATGATGTGGCTCACTTTAGCACAATCCTGAAATGCTCTTTTGCTTCCCAAGTGACCTCCTGAAATATGCTCGGAGTCGAGAGTGGATTTCATGCTCTTTATTCAGCTCATAGTGGTGAGAAGGAGTGGAAGTTCCCTCAAAACGTCTGCTTTATATACAATATTTACACAATGGGCCCCACGTGATTGGCTATTTCCGGGATTCACCTGTAGGCCAATCAGGTTGCGGATTCACTTCCACCTGGAGCTGGATTGGGTGGCTCCTGTGGACCAATCAGACTGCTGCATTCTGGATCCTATTGTTCTAGGACCAATCAGACTGCTGCATTCTGAATCCTATTGTTCTAGGACCAATCAGACTGCTGCATTTTGGATCCTATTCAACTCAGTACATAACACCTCCCCATCATGAGATCAAAGCAGAGGCCATCTTGAAGCATCACCATTGAAGAAGAAGAAGAAGGAAAGTTGAGAGATTGTGGGGCCACCGTGGTGTGATTCACACCTAAAGATCTACACATAGCAGGAGAGAGTGTCAGTCAGCAATGCCATGGGGTAGGGCTTGGAGGCAGGGCCAGATTTAGGTTTGATGAGGCCCGAAGCTACTGAAGGGAATGGGGGCCTTTATATGCCCAGCTGTCCTTTGTCAACAACAAATTGTTGCTGTTTTTTTGCGTTGAATATATGCTATATGGTAATTTATGGACCTAATAGCTATCTAAAGCCATTTGCACATGTTTCCATGCGACCAGTCCATGCAGAATGTAGGCACCCTATATATAAAGGTAAAGGGACCCCTGACCATTAGGTCCAGTCGTGACTGACTCTGGGGTTGCGGCGCTCATCTCGCTTTATTGGCCGAGGGAGGCAGCGTACAGCTTCCGGGTCATGAGGCCAGCATGACTAAGCTGCTTCTGGCGAACCAGAGCAGCGCACGGAAACGCCGTTTACCTTCCCGCCGGAGCAGTGCCTATTTATCTACTTGCACTTTGACGTGCTTTCGAACTGCTAGGTTGGCAGGAGCAGGGACCGAGCAACGGGAGCTCACCCCGTCGCGGGGATTCGAACCGCCAACGTTCTGATTGGCAAGTCCTAGGCTCTGTGGTTTAACCCACAGCACCACCCGCGTCCTGACCCTATATATAGAAATGAGCAAACCAGTGATATTTTAGGGAGCAGGCTAGCAGGCGGGGGCCCATGACTTACATCATAGGAGCCTACACAACACAAAACACTGTTGCTGTATTCAGGTTTTATTTTATTTGTGTTTTTTTATCTCATATTTTGGAAATGTACATCCAGGGTTTTTTTTTTCTTTAATTTTTTGGGCCCCCCAAGAGAGTGGGGCCCTAAGCTATAGATTATGTAGTTTATACGTAAATCTGGCACTACTTGGGGGGCAGGAGTCCAGGGATGCGCCTAGCAGAGGAAACAGGAGGGCTCCCATATGTACTAGCTTCAACTCAACTAAAAATGACAAAGAAGTTGACAAACGGCTCCAAGTTGTGCAATCTGAGTAGCACAACCTGATTCCAATAGCCTGTGGCAGGTGTGTGGCCTTGATGCTCCTAAGATGTGCAGACACCTCCTTCTAGATACTGCTGCTTCCTCTGGTAGTTCTGATCACCGCTTCATACTTAAGAATCTCTGGGTGGACATGTAAAAGGGTGTTGGGAAATGATTTATAATGAATTGAACAAAATGTTTAAAATTACTCCCCTCCCCCGCCCAAACCAGATTCCTTTCTGTTGGGGATAACCCATACAATGGTACCTCAGGTTACATACACTTCAGGTTACATACGCTTCAGGTTACAGACTCTGCTCACCCAGAAATAGTGCTTCAGGTTAAGAACTTTCCTTCAGGATGAGAACAGAAATTGTGCTCCGGTGGCGCGGTGCCAGTGGGAGGCCCCATTAGCTAAAGTGGTGCTTCAGGTTAAGAACAGTTTCAGGTTAAGAACTGACCTCCGGAACAAATTAAGTACTTAACCCGAGGTACCACTGTACTGAAATTCCCAGGTGTCAGAAAAGGTATTTATGTATGTAACAACTGCGCCCCATGTTTTGTTAGCCCCCAAATGGAAAATGAGTAAGGTCTCAAACATTAAAAAATTGGCAACTTACCGTATTTTTCTGTGTATTGGACACCCCCATGTATTGGACGCCCCCTATTTTTGGGGAACCCAAATTAAGAAAATGGGGGGGGGGAATTGCCCTGACTTGTTGAAATTTGCAGGGGTGTGTGTGTTATGTACTGAAGTTCTCACCCTGGGCCAGCAGGGGGTTACTGTAGATAGTTTTCACTCAGTCCCACATATGCAAATAAGGGATTGAAAGTGACGTTCAGTGATTGGATAGTTACAGAAAATGGTTACTGTTGCGTTCTAGTGGAGTTCTATATATAGCAGGCTGGCTGAACCCTTCAGTTCAGTTCTGTTCTGGCCTGTGAATAAACAAGAGCTCTCTGAAGAATCACTGCGTCGTCTGATATGTTCACCCACAACTTAACAGGGAGGATTGCCCAGAGGCTAACAGCCCCAGGCATCTAACAGGCTGCCTATCAGCTGTTCCCTCGCTGGCAGTTGCTGAGCTTTGGGGGGGGGGGGCAGAGTTGAGCTTTTGGGGGTGGGAAAGAGTGGTGAAGCTTTTTTTCCCAATCACTTTAAGCACTTTCCGCGGAGCCTCCATACAGTATTCTGCTTGCCTCCTCCCACTCTGCCTTCCCTACAACGGGGAGAGAGGCTTACGGTATCTTCATGCGGCTCCATTTGTGTGCGGGCAGCGCAACGTTACAGGAGGAGCGCGGTGATTGACGTAATATCCCCACTCTACGCCTTTAACACCCCCCCCCCAAAGCTTCTCTTCTTATTTTATTAAAGCACAATGTTTTGCTGATTACCTCGCCTTACAGACGGAAAAATAAATAATAATAAAAAAATGATAACCTCGCCTTATAGACGGAAAAATACAGTAAGTTGACAGAATATGCACAACTTACAGACTTGACATATAGAAGAAGAAAACAAGAAGAACATACGTTTTAAAGAAAATGGGGAAATGTTTATTGAATATATGGAAAATAATTGTGTACAGCTGAAAATACTGGCAGCATTAAGACAGCAGTGTAAATAAGTTTTGATGGATGTAGTAATTCAAAACCGATTAGTATAGTTTTTGTAAAATATGCAGGGATATAAGATATGCGAAATGAACCATGGAAAGAGAGGAAGGGAAGCCATGGATATCTTACGTATGTAAAATGCTTATCTGACATTGTAAAACAGAAAATTTAATAAAAAATCATAATAAAAAATAAAAAATGCAGCCATTGCTTTCTCAGTTGAATTGTGATTCTCAGTGTAAGACAATCTCACGGACAGCTGTATAAAATGTTCTGCAGGTGCACCTAAAAGGCAAGAAGGGAGTCATTTGGTTTTATTTCCTGAGAAAAATAATCATGCTCAAGTCTGTCGGGAGCATAGGAATGCCTTCGCTGACCCACATAAATGTGCTTGTCTATTAATCTAAACGATGTTTGGTATCTTCACAGGAGCATTTTCCTTTTAAAGCAATCCAAATCACCAAGAAGCCACCGGCGTGGAGGACTGATTCTGAAATAAAACATTTGCAGAACCGCTTGCAGTTCGTGGAAAGCTTTCGACAGTATAGTCCAACCCTGCAAAGTCTTCTGGCCAAAGTGATTCGTTTTGAACGGTAACCGGAAGGGTGGCGATGGTGGGCTTTGTAGCAATTCAGTGTATTTTTGTAATTTGATTCCATCTTTCTGAATTGTCCAGAGATCTAAATTCTAATACCAATACCCTGAAATGAGCCTGGTAGCCAGTGGAGAAGCAACATGCTGCAGCCCCTGGAGCAGAGAACAGGCAGGGGCATGGCTGGCATGCGTCCCGGGTGCATGCTGCATTGCCCACGGAGGCGTGGCACATGTCCCGGGGGCAGCGGCCGCGATGGCACCCTTTCCCCAAATGGTACCTGTTAAGTTGTGGGTGAACGTATCAGACGACACAGCGATTCTTCAAACAGCTCTTGTTTATTCACAGGCCAGAACAGAACTGGGCTGAAGGGTTCAGCCAACCTGCTTATATAGAGCTCAACTACAAAGCAACAGTAACCACTTTCTGTAACTATCCAGTCCAGTCACTTTCAGTTCCTTATTTGCATATGTGGACCTGAGTGAAAACTATTTACAGTATCCCCCTGCTGGCCCAGGGTGTGACGCGACAGCTAAAAAAGCCAATGCAATTCTGGGCTGCATCAATAGGAGTATAGCATCTAGATCAAGGGAAGTAATAGTGCCACTGTATTCTGCTCTGATCAGACCTCACCTGGAGTACTGTGTCCAGTTCTGGGCACCACAGTTCAAGAAGGACACTGACAAACTGGAACGTGTCCAGAGGAGGGCAACCAAAATGGTCAAAGACCTGGAAACGATGCCTTATGAAGAACGGCTAAGGGAGCTGGGCATGTTTAGCCTGGAGAAGAGGAGGTTAAGGGGTGATATGATAGCCATGTTCAAATATATAAAAGGATGTCACATAGAGGAGGGAGAAAGGTTGTTTTCTGCTGCTCCAGAGAAGCGGACACGGAGCAATGGTTCCAAACTACAAGAAAGAAGATTCCACCTAAACATTAGGAAAAACTTCCTGACAGTGAGAGCTGTTCGACAGTGGAATTTGCTGCCAAGGAGTGTGGTGGAGTCTCCTTCTTTGGAGGTCTTTAAGCAGAGGCTTGACAACCATATGTCAGGAGTGCTCTGATTGTGTTTCCTGCTTGGCAGGGGGTTGGACTCGATGGCCCTTGTGGTCTCTTCCAACTCTATGATTCTATGATTCTATGAACTTCAGTACATAACAGTACGGTGGCGCTCCCGAGTCCCCCCTTTGTACGCCAGTGCAGGTAGTTCACAGGCACTGCTTTCAGCATTGCTGTTATGCGGTCCCATACTTACCCCTTGCAATAGTCAGGTGGGCACATTCTGTGCCAGCTGCAGCTCCCCGGCTACTTTGAAGCACAGCTCTTGCAGTGCCCATCGCGATAAACCACACTTGTGCGGTTACCAGGGGATGGGTTACTGAAGCTGGTTCGATCCTGGTCCAAAAAGAGCTAGAGCTAGATCTGGAAGTCTCAGTTTAAAAAAGAGGCCCACCGGCTCCTCTGCCTGCCAGCCTTGAGTCGAGAAGGCCAGGCTAGCTGGCGCCACTATTGCCCACCAGCTTGGCAATCTGCTTCTGCTGCTTCTCGCAGTGCCAGCTAACATGGAGAATCAGCCCAGCCGCGGGGAGAAGGACTAGGGGCTGGCAGGCCTCGGGATCCATAGCAGCCTCCGCCATTGCTTGGCATGAAGAATGGCAGAAGGAACAGTGTAGGATTGAGGAAGGCGCCCAGAAGTGGCTCTCTGGCGATCTCTATTCAGACTCTCCAAGTGCCCCTATTTCCCAGGGACAGTCCCCGATTTACAAAAGCCGTCCCAGATTCTGATTTGATCCTAGAGCTTCCTTTCCTTAAAGGTAAAGGGACTCCTGACCATTAGGTCCAGTCGTGACCGACTCTGGGGTTGCGGCACTCATCTCGCTTTACTGGCCGAGGGAGCCGGTGTACAGCTTCCGGGTCATGCAGCCAGCATGACTAAGCTGCTTCTGGCGAACCAGAGCAGCGCACGGAAACGCCGTTTACCTTCCCGCCGGAGCAGTACCTATTTATCTACTTGCACTTTGACGTGCTATCGAACTGCTAGGTTGGCAGGAGCAGGGTCCAAGCAATGGGAGCTCACCCCGTCACGGGGATTTGAACTACTGACCTTCTGATCGGCAAGTCCTAGGCTCTGTGGTTTAAGCCACAGCGCCACCCGCATCCCGGTATCCTTAACTTAAAGGTAAGGGTAAAGGTACCCCTGCCCTTACGGCCCAGTCTTGTCAGACTCTAGGGTTGTGCGCTCATCTCACTCTAGAGGCCGGGAGCCAGCGCTGTCCGCAGACACTTCCGGGTCACGTGGCCAGCGTGACAAGCTGCACCTGGCGAGCCAGCGCAGCACACGGATCGCTGTTTACCTTCCCGCTGGTAAGCGGTCCCTATTTATCTACTTGCACCCGGAGGTGCTTTCGAACTGCTAGGTTGGCAGGCACTGGGACCGAATGACGGGAGCGCACCCCGCCGCGGGGATTCGAACCACCGACCATGCGATCGGCAAGTCCTAGGCGCCGAGGTTTTACCCACAGTGCCACCCGTGTCCCTTAACTTAGGGCATCCCTATTTTCTTCAGAGAAATGTTGGAGGGTATGGAGTTATTTGACTCCCGAGCCGTCTGAAGGCAGCCCTGTATAGGGAAGTTTTTTAAAAAAAAAAAAAAAGTTTATTGTTATTTTTTATATATCTTGGAAGCCGCCCAGAGTGGCTGGGGCAACCCAATAGATGGGCTGAGTATCAGTAATAAAATTATTATTCTGGAATAGGACGTCCCTATTTTTATTGGCGCTGTGGCCATGCCAGTGGCGCTGTGGTCTAAACCACAGAGCCTAAGACTTGCCGATCAGAAGGTCGGCGGTTCGAATCCCTGCGACATTGTGAGCTCCTGTTGCTCGGTCCCAGCTCCTGCCAACCTAGCAGTTCGATAGCACACCAGTGCAAGTAGATAAATAGGCGGGAAGGTAAACGGCATTTCCATGCGCTGCTCTGGTTTCGCCAGAAGCGGCTTAGTCATGCTGGCCACATGACCCAGAAAAACTGTCTGCGGACAAACGTCGTCTCCCTTGGCCAGTAAAGTGAGATGAGTGTCGCAACCCCAGAGTTATTTGTGACTGGACTTAACTGTCAAGAGTCCTTTACCTTTACCTTTTTATTTTTAATGGAGAAATGCTGGAGGGTATGTCTATAGCAGCTGCATAATATCTAATGGGTTACCGAGGAGGAGAGCAGGGAGCAGGGTTTGGCAAGCAGCAGAAGCGGGGACTCAGCCCCCAGTTCAAACATAAACCGGGGATGTTGCTTTTTAAATTGGAGTCAACTTCCGTGCTTAAAAAGTCCAGGAGTGGTTTGCTGTATGTGGCAGACCGCATGACAAAGTGTGGATTGTACAGTTACTAATGGGATTTGTGTACAACTCAGTCTAGATGTACCGTTCCTACGCAGGTGGCACTGTGGTCTAAACCACTGAGCCTCTTGGGCTTGCCAATCAGAAGGTCGGCGGTTCAAATCCCCGCAACAGAGTGAGCTCCCGTTGTTCTGTCCTGGCTCCTGCCAACCTAGCAGTTGGAAAGCATGCCAGTGCAAGTAGATAAATAGGTATCACAGTGGCGGGAAGGTAAACAGCATTTCCGTGTGCTCTGGTTTCCATCACAGTGTCCCATTGTGCCAGAAGCAGTTTAGTTATGCTGACCACATGATCCAGAAAGCTGTCTGTGGACAAACGCCGGCTCCCTTGGCCTGAAAGCGAGATGGGCACCGCAACCCCATAGTCTCCTTTGGCTGGACGTAACTGTCCAGGGGTCCTTTACATTTACCTTTTTTTTTTACCTATGCTGCTTCTGTAAACAGACGTCTTTCGGTTCAGGTTTATTTCCACTAGCTAATGATCTTGTTCGGTTGTCTGCTTTCTAGGTTTGGTCGCAGGAGAGTCATCATCAAAAAGGGACACCAGGCAGACAGTTTCTACTTCATCTATTGTGGTTCCGTTGCTATCACTGATGACGAGGATGGTAGCAGCGCGTTTGTAGAAGCCGCTCCGACTACAGTTCGGAGAGGTGCTTGTTTTGGTGTAAGTGCTAATCTGTAAGAAGAATATTATTATTAATAATAATATTATTATTTATACCCCACCCATCTGGCTGGCTTTTCCCAGTCACTCTGGGCAGCTTACAGGACATTAAAAATGATAAAACATTAGACATTTAAAATTTCCTGATACAGGTGATGTCTTTTAGATGTCTTCTAAAAGTCAGATGTTTGTTTATTTCCTTGACATCGGGTGGGAGGGTGCTCCATAGGGCGGGTGCCACTACAGAGAAGGCCCTCTGCCTGGTTCCCTGTAACCTCACTTCTTGCAGTGAGGGAACTGCCAGAAGGCCCTCGGAGCTGGACCTCAGTGTGTGGGCTGGACGATGGGGGTGGAGACGCTCCTTAAGCTATACTGGGCCGAGGCTATTTAGGGCTTTAAAGATCAGCACCAACACTCTGAATTGTGCTCAGAAACCTACTGGGAGCCAATGTAGGTCATTCAGGACCGGTGTTATATAGTCTCGGCAGCCGCTCCCAGTCACCCATCCCAGCTGCCGCATTCTGGATTAATCATCCATTTCAGAATTTATATATATATATTAATGCATGGACCTTTACATCAACATGGAATCCCAGGATCTGAGTTCAGTTCTGGTACTCAGAACAAATTCTCAGATAGAGAGGGGTAGGGCAAACAGAAAAATTAGAGTCTAGGAAAGCAGAGCAGTAGCCAGAGGAGGAGAAAAACTGCCGTGAAAAGAGCAGAGGTGCTGTGGAAACAATGGTTTAGAGTTGTAAGCCACAGCAGGCGAGAGAAAAGCATACCCCCTAACATTTCTCCAATGAAAATAGGGGTGTCCTATTCAATAATCTTCAATAATAGTGGGACGCGGGTAGTGCTGTGGGTTAAACCACAGAGCCTAGGATCAGAAGGTCGGCAGTTCGAATCCCCGCGACGGGGTGAGCTCCCGTTGCTCGGTCCCTGCTCCTGCCAACCTAGCAGTTCGAAAGCATGTCAAAGTGCAAGTAGATAAATAGATACCACTCCAGCGGGAAGCGGCATTTCCGTGCGTTGCTCTGGTTTGCCAGAAGCGGCTTAGTCATGCTGGCCACATGACCTGGAAGCTGTATGCCGGCTCCCTCGGCCAATAAAGTGAGATGAGCACCACAACCCCAGAGTCGTCCACGACTGGACCTAACGGTCAGGGGTCCCTTTACCTTTTCCTATTCAATAATAACAATAATAATACTTTTATTATTTATACCCTGCCCATATGACTGGGTTGCCTCAGCCACTTTGGTTGGCTTCCAACATATATAAAGACATGAAACATTAAACAACTTCCCGGTACAGGGCTGCCTTCAGATGTCTTCTAAAGATTGTATAGTTACTTATCTTCTTGGCTCCGCGGTCGCATAACTCCATACTGTTAAGTTGTGGGTGAACATATCAGACAACACAGCGATTCTTCAAACAGCTCTTTATTTGTAAGCTGGAACAGAACTGAACTGCAAACAGCCCAGCTGGCCTGCTTTTATAGGCAGCCGGCTGTCAACACTGTAGCAACAACAACCCAGGGTTTCTGACGTGGACCTGAGTGAAAACTATATACACGATACTCCTGGTGGCCAGGGTGAGAACTTCAATACATAACACATACCCTCCAACATTTCTCTGTTGAAAGTAGGGATGTCCTGAGGAAAAGCGGGAGGTGGATGAGGAAAGAAAAAATGGTGATAGAATAGGAAGAGATAGTAGAACTATGCATTGCTGAGAACCACAAAGTGAAGAATTGTAGATTGACTTGAAATATCACTGGCTGTAGGCACCTACTATTGGCTGTGCTGCCCAGATTCATTCCTATCTTCCTGCTTATTATTAGGAAATTGCCCTTTTGCAAAACACAAGGAGGGTTGCCACTGTTGTCTGCCTGGAGGAAACGGAACTGTTGGTGGTGGACAAAAGTGATTTTTTTGCCTACGAGCTAGACAAGGAACTTAACCGAGAGTTCAAAAACCGATATGAATTTCTGAGGTAACGTATCCCTGCGTAACTCTGTACCACTGCTTCTCTGCATCATTCCTTTCCCCTCTCGTGTCCCTTTGCCCTCTTCCCGGCTCCTTTAAAAAGCCAGGCTTTGCGTCACAACCTCTAATGACAATGTGTATTTAAGCTTTCTCACCGTGAGTGCATGGAAGGTGGGTGGTGCTGTGGTCTAAACCACTGAGCCTTGGGCTTGCCAATCAAAAGGTTGGTGGTTTGAATCCCTGCGACGGGGTGAACTTCCATTGCTCAGTCCTAGCTCCTGCCAACCTAGCAGTTCGAAAGCACCCCGAAAAGTGCAAGCAGATTAATAGATGCCGGGAAGGTAAACAACGTTTCTGTGCGCTGCTCTGGTTTCGGTGTTCCATTGCGCCAGAAGCGGCTTAGTCATGCTGGCCACATGACCCGAAAGCTGTACGCCGGCTCCCTTGGCCTGTAAAGCGAGATGAGTGCCGCAACCCCAGAGTCGTCTGCAACTGGACTTAACTGTCAGAGGTCCTTTACCTTTACAGTGAGTGCATCCTTATGTGATACAGTGGTACCTCAGGTTAAGAACTTAATTTGTCCTGGAGGTCCGTTCTTAACCTGAAACTGTTCTTAACCTGAGGTACCACTTTAGTTAATGGGGTCTCCTGCTGCCGCTGCACTGTGGCGATTTCTGTTCTCATCCTGAAGCAAAGTTCTTACAAACACCTCGGGTTACAAACACTTCGGGTTACAGACACCGCTAACCCAGAAGTAGTACCTTGGGTTAAGAACTTTACCTCAGGATGAGAACAGAAATCGCGCGCCAGTGGCAGTAGGAGGCCCCATTAGCTAAAGTGGTACCTCAGGTTAAGAACAGTTTCAGGTTAAGAACGTACCTCCGGAACGAATTAAGTACGTAACCAGAGGTACCACTGTACTACTTCTGGGTTAGTGGAGTCTGTAACCTGAAGCGTCTGTAACCTGAGATACCACTGTACAAGAGTGCTTTTACTATGAAAAGTCTGAGTCAGCTGCTGTTTCGTTGTCACAAGAAGCACAGTTCCAAAAAAGAGCTGCTTTAAAATAAAATAAAAAAACCTCTTTCCCAATAAGCGCTGCTCATTCTGACCCAATATGCAGATTCCCAGCACTTTCCAGTCCTTTTATTATTATTATTTTTCTAACACCTCCCTCCTCTCAAGGGTGAATGTGTAGGCCCATGCTTACCTCGGCACTGAAATCACGGTTACCAGCTTGAAACCCTTGCAGATGAAAGCTTTCCATGTATCCCTCCTTTTTTCAGAAGCGTCGACCTTTTCGAAACACTGCCCGATTCTTCAGTAGCGAAAATAGCCTACTTCTGCAAAATCGAGAGGTTCCACTATGGGCAGGTGATTACTAGCGACATCACAGATACGTCCACGATGATATTTATTACAAAGGTGAGCTCAGCGTGTGATTAATCCTTCATAATATGCTTTATTTTCCCAACAGGTGGGGATACCACTGTAGCCCTTGGGGGTGGGGTCTGTTTCCTTTGGAGGTGAGCATATTGGACGTCAGTTCTGGGATGGGTGGCTTTCATAGCTGTCAACTTTCAGATTTGAAAATAAGGGATCAGCAGCCTCACCTGTCTTGGGGACAGTCTACGGGATACCTAACAGTCCGGGATGGCACTGGGAACAAGCGGGAAACAGCACTGGAATAAGGGAATTTCCCCGCAAAAAAAGGGAAGGTTGACAGCTATGGGGGGTATATTGCCGTGGAAATCTTTTATTTACAAGTCCATGCACAAAGTAGAAGTTAGAGCATAATGACCACTCTCCACATCAAATAGAGGGTCCCTTTGCATGGCCGCGCGCAGCTCCCCTGATCTTCTGTGACTCCTAGCAGAGCGCTCCTGGACCGCCTCCCCAAGTCACGAACCTTGAGGTTCCCCCCAAACCTCAAGTTCAAATAACCAATTGTGACTGGGGAGGCAGAGCCAGGGGAGTGGACCAAGAAGGTGTAGTCTTCACTCCGGTCCGCTCTGTTAGCCTAAAAAGGGGGCAGAGCCTACCAGGGAGCTCTCAGTCAGCTTCACCTACTCTGCCCTTCCCTCCCTTCGTTTAGGATTTTTATTGCAGGTTAACTTCTTCTTTAAGGGATGCGGGTGGTGCTGTAGGTTAAACCACAGAGCCTAGGACTTGCCGATCAGAAGGTCGGCAGTTTGAATCCCCGCCACGGGGTGAGCTCCCGTTGCTCGGTCCCTGCTCCTGCCAACCTAGCAGTTCAAAAGCACCTCAAAGTGCACGTAGATAAATAGGTACCGCTCCAGCGGGAAGGTAAATGGCATTTCCGTGCGCTGCTCTGGTTCGCCAGAAGCGGCTTGGTCATGCTGGCCACATAACCCGGAAGCTGTACGCCGGCTCCCTTGGCCAATAAAGCGAGATGAGCACCGCAACCCCAGAGTTGGTCATGACTGGACCTAACGGTCAGGGGTCCCTTTACCTTTACCTTTTAACTTCTGCTTTACAGGTATGCGGGCGCTGCTACGGTCTCTTAAAGGACCAGGAAGGAATTTCCCCTGCATTGGCAGGTTTCGCCTTCCCAGTAGCAAAATGTCACAACTTTGGTGGTTTTAGGCCTTGGGTGGAATCCTTTAGTCTATCTTCCCTAAATGGGGGTGGTGGTGGTGAAGCGGTGACACATCCCCCCCCCCCCCCGTGGCGGAGATCCCAGGGTTCAACATTAAAGGGGTCGTGTTGAGGGGAGTCACTGGGCATACGCTGAAAAGTTGTCAGTGCAATCCCCTGTGTTGCGGTGAAATGGGGGGTGGGTTCTCTGCTTAAACATACGTCTTCCAGAGCCAGCCCAATCCCCAGACAGATTGGTTAACCCCGAAGAGAGTCGTGGAACGGATTCTTTTCGTCTTGCGAGGCACCACTGTATTTAAATCCTAAGCCAATCTGGTATTTGCAAGTATTTCTATTTAAATTATCTTAGCATAGCTAAATATTCTTTAAATTTCCTCCATTCTTCCTTGTACTCCTCCTCCTTCTGGTCGCGGACTCCTCCGGTCAGGTCGACTAGCTCCCAAAAGTCCATCATCTCCATCAGATGGCTCTGTTTTTGAACGATTCAGCTCCCGAGCACCAAAACCCCAGTGGTAAATGGTCCGTTTTTCGAACATTTTTCAGAAGCTGAACATCTGACACAGTTTCCTCTTGAGTGCAGGAAGCTCCTGCAACCAATCAGAAGCCATGCCTTGGTTGTCGAATGTTTCGGAAGCCGAATGGGGCTTCCGGAACGGATTACGTTCAACAACCGAGGTTTGACTGTATTCCTCAGGAAACTTCCTATAAACTGTCAAGGTTTCTGTTGTTGTTGTTGTTTAGTCGTTTAGTCGTGTCCGACTCTTCGTGACCTCCTGGACCAGAGCACGCCAGGCACTTCTGTCTTCCACTGCCTCCCGCAGTTTGGTCAAACTCATGCTGGTAGCTTTGAGAACACTGTCCAACCATCTCGTCCTCTGTCGTCCCCTTCTCCTTGTGCCCTCCATCTTTCCCAACATCAGGGTCTTTTCCAGGGAGCCTTCTCTTCTCATGAGGTGGCCAAAGTATTGGAGCCTCAGCTTCAGGATCTGTCCTTCCAGTGAGCACTCAGGGCTGATTTCCTTAAGAATGGATACGTTTGATCTTCTTGCAGTCCATGGGACTCTCAAGAGTCTCCTCCAACACCAGAATTCAAAAGCATTAATTCTTCGGCAGTCAGCCTTCTTTATGGTCCAGCTCTCACTTCCATACATCACTACTGGGAAAACCATAGCTTTTACTATACGGACCTTTGTTTGCAAGGTGATGTCTCTACTTTTTAAGATGCTGTCTAGGTTTGTCATTTCTTTTCTCCCAAGAAGCAGGCGTCTTTTAATTTCGTGGCTGCTGTCACCATCTGCAGTGATCATGGAGCCCAAGAAAGTAAAATCTCTCACTGCCTCCATTTCTTCCCCTCCTATTTGCCAGGAGGTGATGGGACCAGTGGCCATGATCTTCTTTTTTTTGATGTTGAGCTTCAGACCATATTTTGCGCTCTCCTCTTTCACCCTCAATAAAAGGTTCTTTAATTCTTCCTCACTTTCTGCCATCAAGGTTGTGTCATCTGCATATCTGAGGTTGTTGCAATCTTAATTCCGGCTAGGGATTCATCCAGGCAAGCCTTTTGCATGATGAATTCTGCATATAAGTTAAAGAAGCAGGGAGACAATATACAGCCTTGTCGTTCTCCTTTCCCAGTTTTGAACCAATCAGTTGTTCCATAACCAAGGTTTATAGATCAGGTCAATTCCTTTTCCTCCCCTGCCCTCCTCTGTGTTCTAATCTTGGGAAGATGTGCATAGCTATGGGCCCATACGATCTACTCAGCAGTAGTTTTTTCTGTCATTTCATCAGGGTGTGTGCGAGGTTTTGCGACTGGTGGATCTCAGCACCTGTCCATCGTACCACAAGTGGATCTCAAAACAACTGTGTTTACCCAAACGCAAGCTACAAATGATGGAGAAGCGCCGCATAGCAGCTGGTATGTTACGACTTTGCCTTTTTACGCACATGTGATTCACCAGGACTTCTCAGCTGCCAGGATGGCACCTGGTCTCAGCGCATGGTCTTGCAGGTACACAAAGCTACTGCCTTGCTCAAGCTAAATGGGTCCAGGTCTGGTCAGCTGTTAGATTGGAGACCACCTGGGAACCACATATACTGTATTTTTCGCTCTATAGGACGCACCGACCATAGGACGCACCTTGTTTTAGAGGGGGAGAACAAGAAAAAAAAATTCTCTCCCTCTCTGCACAGCGCCCCTTGAGCGAAGCGGCAGGAGAAATGGAGCCCCTTCCAGTCCTCCTCCCGCTTCGCTGGCGGGGCGCTGCGCAGAGAGGGAAAGTTGTGCAACACCTCTCCAGTGAAGCAAAGCCAGGAGAGCAAGAGGGATCGGTTTGCACCGACCCCTCTTTCTCTCCAGGCTTCAGCAAAAGCAATGCGAAGCCTCCGGAGCGCAGTGGGAGCACTCCCACTGCGCTTCGGAGGCTTCGCGTTGCTATCGCTGAAGCCATGGAGCCTGCATTCGCTCCATAAGACGCACACACATTTCCCCTTAATTTTTGCAGGGGGAAAAGTGCGTCTTATAGAGCAAAAAATACGGTGCACATTGCCGTGAGTTCCATGATGGAAAAATGTAAATGTGAGAAATAATGCAAAAAACAACACATACAATAGTATTAATCTTACTTCCCAGAGATGGTTGTTATGCTGGTCTCAGCGAATGAAATTTCTAAAGTACACAGCGCTATTCTTCTCAAAAAAGTGGTGTCAGAACTTGTCAGTTTGCATTTCTTAGTGCAGAAAGTATTGATCTGATGTGTAGATATCTTTCCTATTCTAATGAGTTCCAGAGGGTTCTGGAAGCTTCTCTGTGTGAAAGAAACAAGCAGAAGGTTCATGGTGTTTGGGTTATTCCTTCAGAGAAGCTGAGTACAGCTGGCTTCAACTGGATCTGTTATCTCTTCTGCCAAGGTCATGCTGACTATAATAGTAAGGCCAGAAGGAGCCTGGGTTTCACTTTCACTTTCTATCTCTCTTCCTTCTGGTGTGTTTTGTACATAGAATGCTTAGTGAAATATACTCTGAGTCGAGATTGGATTTCATGCTGTTTATTCAGCTCATAGTGGTGAGGAGGAATGAATGTTCCCTCAGAATGTCTGCTTTATATACATTATTTACACAATGGGCCCCACATGATTGGCTAATTCCGGGATTCACCTGTAGGCCAATCAGGTTGCGGATTCACTTCCACCTGGAACTGGATTGGGTGGCTCATGTGGACCAATCAGACTGCTGCATTCTGAATCCTATTGTTCTAGGGCCAATCAGACTACTGCATTTTGGATCCTATTCAACTCAGTATAACACTTAGTGTTAAGGTTTTTAGACTTATTATAAGTCATTGTAAGTTTAAGTTAAGTCTGCTGCAACTGGATTTTTATGGACTGTGCCAATCCTGAATGTATTAGATTCATGACCGTTATGCTCATTTGCCTTCAGTAGCAGTAAAGCTCTGTTAGATGAAATACAACTGCCTCTGGTCTATTTTTTGGGAATCCTGCAACGTGTTTAAGTTTTTACTCTGCTAACTATATGTTGGAATCTTTATCAATATTGAGAAGGATTTAAACTCACCTTGAACACCTTCCTAATTCTCCTAGAAAGGCAATAGTACCCACCTGAGAGGGGCCAGAAATGCGTTCCAGCGAGTTCTGTCTTGAAAAAGCCCTGATACATACACCAAATTGTGGGGTTTTTTTATATGCAGAAGCAGAATCAACTCACCAATTTTGAATAACTCCATCTTGTTTTAATATTTATTTCTTACATTCCAGCTTTCTTCCATTATGGACCTCCTTCAACAGTTTTTAACGCCACACTCCAAAGTTATATCGACTCCAATTTAACTATCACAATGGCCTCAAAGACTCCAGAAAATTACCATTTGATGAGGGTACTGGGAAAGTGTTCTCACCGGACACCCCAAAATCAAGCAAAACGCCATAAGAAAGAGTCACTTTCACATTCTGAGACCTCTCTGTTTGCCTTGGCCAATGTTCTAGGTCTCCTTTTGCTGATCTTGGCAGGAAGGCCATTCCAAGAAAGCTTGGAACCCAAGCAGTATAGGATGTGCCAAAACTCTCTTTTCCCACGAAACGGTGCACTATGGAGAAGAGAATAAACATGAAATGGAATAAAAATAGCAAAACAAAGAATGGCTGTAGCTGGAAGCTCTCCTAAATCAAGCAGAAAAGAAAGAAAAACAGGCCGACCTTTGCTCATGGCTTTTCATAGATGGCAGCAATTGCATGGCTTCTATTTCTATGCCTCTATCCCTGAAGCAGATATAGCAAAAACTGTATGTAGGAAGCAGACTGGGAGGAACACGCCAGTGCTTTTCTCTGGGGGTTTGCTGGGGTACGCATACCCCTAAACATTTTGTGAACCGTTGGCCTCATTGAGGGGCAGTATTTCAATATGAGTAGGAAAAGGAGAGCACCTCTAAATGTTTTTTTGGGGGGGGAGCACTGCACGGCGTACATTTAAATCACACTGCTTCCCCCACAAAGACCTGGAACTGTGTTGTTGTTGTTGTTTAGTCGTTTAGTCGTGTCTGACTCTTCGTGACCCCGTGGACCAGAGCACGCCAGGCACTCCTGTCTTCCACTGCCTCCCGCAGTTTGGTCAGACTCATGTTTGTAGCTTTGAGAACACTGTCCAACCATCTCGTCCTCTGTCATCCCCTTCTCCTTGTGCCCTCCATCTTTCCCAGCATCAGGGTCTTTTCCAGGGAGCCTTCTCTTCTCATGAGGTGGCCAAAGTACTGGAGCCTCAGCTTCACAATCTGTCCTTCCAGTGAGCACTCAGGGCTGATTTCCTTCAGAATGGAGAGGTTTGATCTTCTTGCAGTCCACGGGTCTCTCAAGAGTCTCCTCCAGCACCAGAATTCAAAAGCAACAATTCTTTGGTGATCAGCCTTCTTTATGGTCCAGCTCTCACTTCCATACATCACTACTGGGAAAACCATAGCTTTAACTATACGGACCTTTGTTGGCAAGGTGATGTCTCTGCTTTTTAAGATGCTGTCTAGGTTTGTCTTTGCTTTTCTCCCAAGAAGCAGATGTCTTTTAATTTCGTGACCATCTGCAGTGATCATGGAGCCCAAGAAGGTAAAATCTCTCACTGCCTCCATTTCTTCCCTTTCTATTTGCCAGGAGGTAATGGGACCAGTGGCCATGATCTTAGTTTTTTTGATGTTAAGCTTCAGACCATATTTTGTGCTCTCTTCTTTCACCCTCATTAAAAGGTTATTTAATTCCTCCTCACTTTCTGCCATCAAGGTTGTGTCATCTGCATATCTGAGGTTGTTGATATTTCTTCCGGCAGTCTTAATTCCAGCTAGGGATTCATCCAGCCCAGCCTTTCGCATGACGCATTCTGCATATAAGTTATTTTTTTTTTTAAATGATATTTATTAAAATTTTCCAGAACAAAAAGGAAAGATAGAAAGAAAAGACAAATATAGTTTACACTTAGTTTCAGTGACATCTTTCCCGGACTCCCCCCCCCCCCCCGTTGTATTCCATTTCCCTTAAATTGATTCCACAAATTCTTACCCCTAGTTTTAAAGCCTTATTTGTAATTTATCTTATTTATCTTAATTAACCATTTCTCCTTATATTTTATATAGTTCCCTAAGATCGACCCCATTTCCCTTCCACGAATTCCCCTATTTTCAAACAACAGACAAGAAAAAAAGAAAAGAAAGAAAAAAAATTATGTAATTTTACAGCCTTTGGGTTCCAAATCTCCCCCCCCCCATTCCCCGGTTCCGATCCCCAAAGTTCATCCATTGTCTACTGCCAGCCTCGTGCATCCACGTCTATATCTCAGCTCCACTTTGCCGTCTTTTGATAGCTTTTAATTTCAGAAAGTCCAATCTCGGAGAAACTCTCAGAAAAGATCATTCTTCTTCCATCCAGACCTCTATGTTTAAGAGTCTAACTCAAATTCTGTTTCTTGATCCTTTTAAAGTCTGGATGTTCCAAATGCTCCAACTTCAAGTTTAGTCCAGCTCTTATTCCTCAGGTTGCTTTTTCCTGTTCTGCTGCAGAAACCTTCTAATTCAGAAACTTCTTGTTCTCCACAGAGGCTTTTGTTATTCAGGAACATAACTTACGTCAAGTCCCTTCCTTTCTTCAATAGATAAATCCATTGTCTCCTTTAGTATAGAAACCTCTGTAGACAAAATAATGCTTCGTTTTTGCAGCTTTCCCAAGAGATAACGAACCCTGTTCAAATTCATAGTATTTTTCCACTTGCTGCTACTGTTGCAATGTCCCAGCCTCCCTCTAGAGGGAATATGGTAACTTAATTTCTTTCAAGATCAAACCCAAAAGTCAAACAACTTGTTGCCTTTATTTCCAATAATTTATGTCCAAATTGTAACAAATCTAATCAGCAAAGCCATCGTAACAAAGTTCTCTTTTATTTTCCTGCTTTGACAGCTACTTTGACAGTTGTCAAAGTTTCTGTGTCTCTTCGCCAGTCTCTCATAGCGGATCGTTCCCGGTTCCCGGGGGCGGGGTTGCACTTTAGTTCCCACAAACCAATCTTCTCCTCCAGCACAATTATTGTAATTTCCCTTCGTGAAGTTAATTTTTTTTTTCAAATAAGCAAGTTCATCTCTCGATCTTAGTTGTCAAATCCTTGCGTTAAGCCATCTACAACAGGGGGGGGCAGACTTCCTTTTTGCACCCCCCCCGCTCGCTCCAAATTCGTAGATCAAATTTCCCTTTTAAAGTCCAATAAATTTACTCACGGGTTGTTCTTTTTAGTCCAAATCCGAAATTTCCAAAGAAGAAGTCATTGCTCTCCGCCGAATGGCATGCGGCTTCGCTAGGCAGGGGAAGCAGTGGACTCATAGCACCACACCCCCCCGTCACCCGCTCCGCAGCCTTTAAAAAGGCTCCTTCGCGGGTCGGGGGGGCGCAAATGGTGCCTGCCGAGTCACCAAGTCCATGGGCATCTCCGGCCATGGTTTTTGAGGGTCCCCGCGTCGCTGGCGCGGCAGGACCCGACCCCTACCCAGCAGACTCCCTCCGGAGCTCGGAGGGAGTCCGCCATTCGGCGATGGCGCCGACCCGGAAGTCCTCTGCATATAAGTTAAATAAGGAGGGAGACAATATACGGAACTGTAGTTTATCCCAACAGAGCTCCAGTTCCCAGCACCTTCACAATTCCAAGGATTTGTTGGGGGACATCATGTGCTGAATATACAGCGCGTCATGTGAAGCCCATTCTTTCCCTCAATGAATTCTGGACCCTAGGCGGTAGTTTACCCCTCACAGGGTTATAGTTCCCAGCAGCCCTGAACAAACTACAGTACCCAGAATTCTCTGAGGGAAATAATAATAATAATAATAATAATAATAATAATAATAATAATAATTTATATCGATTTATTATTTATAGCCCACCCATAATTTATTTTAATGGCATAGTGAGTATGTACAGTGGTACCTCGGGTTAAGCACTTACCGGTAATTCGTACCGGAGGTCCGTACTTAACCTGAAACTGTTCTTAACCTGAAGCACCACTTTAGCTAATGGGGCCTCCTGCTGCTGCTGCGCCGCCAGAGCACGATTTCTGTTCTCATCCTGAAGCAAAGTTCTTAAGCTGAAGCACTATTTCTGGGTTAGCGGAGTCTGTAACCCGAAGCATATGTAACCTGAAGCGTATGTAACCTGAGGTACCACTGTACACCATACTCTCCAATATTTATCTGATGAAAATAGGGATGTCCGATTCTATTCTTCTTCTTCTTCTTCTTCTTCTTCTTCTTCTTCTTCTTCTATTTATTTATTTATTTATTTATTTATTTATTTATTTATTTTATTATTTTATTAAGCACCACTCATCTGACTGGGTTGCCCCAGCTGCTCTGGGCAGCTTCCAACATATATAAAAACATAACAAAACATTAAACATTGAAAAAACTTCTGTATACAGGGTTGCCTCCAGAGATCTTTTAAAGATTGTAATATAAAGGTAAAGGACCCCTGGACGGTTAAGTCCAGTCAAAGGCAACTATGGGGTTGTGGCGCTCGTCTCGTTTTCAGGCTGAGGGAGCCAGCGTTTGTTCCATAGACTGCTTTCTGGATCATGTGGCCAGCATGACTAAACCGCTTCTAGGACACAGGTGTTCCTTGCTTGGGGGGGGGGGGCTTTTAATACAACCTTCTTACAAGTTTCAAATTTTACAGAAGAATACCAGAAACGAAAAAAGCAGAAAGAAAAAAGTCTTACCCTTAACTCATCTACTACAGAAATCTAAACCCCTTGCATAAATTGGCCTTCACACCTTAATGCATTTTTTTACACATTACAGTAAGTTTGAAGTAGCCCTTGTTTAAGTTTTTTTGGCAACACAAACCTAAAGCATGCATTCTTACAATGTCCATTTGCTTTACAAATGCCTCTGTTACTCTTTCTGTTCTGCATTGGACCTAACATAAATATTGCCAATGCACAAAGACAACTTAGACTGTAACCCTTACCCTGCTCACCTGGGAAATAAGCACCAACAAATACGACTTATTTCTAAAAGGCTTGGTTAGCGTTAAAAGCCTGATATGTGAAAACAGGGTAAATTTTTTTATAAAAAAAGTAGGAACTTTCTGAGCTACTCCTATCCTTTAAAACATGCAATTTTATTGTGCGATAAAATTTTGAATTTTCCTTTAATTAAATTAAATTTAAAGGGGGGCAATGGCTTTTTCACATAACTAGCTTCAGACGTGCTTTTCTTCTTATGCAGAGATTGCGTGCGTTGACAGATTCAAAAGCACGATGTGGAATTCCTTCAGTGGGGAGAGATTGAAGGACCTCAAAGACTACTATCTCGGTCAGCGGAATGAACAGTATGACCAATTCACGAAGCAGGACAGTCTCTTCAACAGGCAGCATAAAAGTGTCGTGATAAACGTGGACAAAAGGTGAGAAATGGCTGGTCGCTGTGATGCCTTGTGGATACTCTACGCAAGAAATGCCTCTGCTCACTCAGAGATACATACAGTGGTGCCTCGCAAGACGAAAAGAATCCGTTCAGCGAGTCTCTTCGTCTTGTGGTTTTTTCGTCTTGTGAAGCAAGCCCATTAGCGGCTTAGCGGATTAGCGCTATTAGCGGCTTAGCGGATCAGCTGATAAGAGGCTTAGTGGATTAGCGGATCAGCTGATAAGCGGCTTAGCGGCTTAGCGGATCAGCTGTTAAGCGGCTTAGCGGATCAGCTGTTAAGCGGCTTAGCGGATCAGCTGATAAGCGGCTTAGCGGCTTAGCGGATCAGCTGTTAAGTGGCTTAGCGGATCAGCTGATAAGAGGCTTAGTGGATTAGCGGATCAGCTGATAAGCGGCTTAGCGGCTTAGCGGATCAGCTGTTAAGCGGCTTAGCGGATCAGCTGATAAGCGGCTTAGCGGCTTAGCGGATCAGCTGTTAAGTGGCTTAGCGGATCAGCTGATAAGCGGCTTAGCGGCTTAGTGGATCAGCTGTTAAGCGGCTTAGCGGCTTAGCGGATCAGCTGATAAGCAGCTTAGCGGCTTAGAAAAAGGGGGGGGGAGGGAAAAAAACCCACAGGAACTCGCAAGACATTTTCGTCTTGCAAAGCAAGCCCATAGGAAATTCGTTTTGTGAAGCACCTCCAAAATGGAAAACCCTTTCGTCTAGCGGGTTTTCCGTCTTGCGAGGCATTCGCCTTGCTGGGCACCACTGTATATACAGTCTTTATTTTACATATGTACAAGCAGCGCGTCACAATCGTGCATCTGAATCCTCCGGTGCAGATTCTGGGAGTGCCTTACGCCCACCAGTGGCGTAGCGTGGGGGGTGCAGGGGGGCCGGCCGCACCGGGCGCAACATCTGGGGGGGGCGCTCGCACTCGCAGCTCTCTGCACCTCTGCTAAAATCCACAGGTTAGGGGGCGCAAATTACTTGCCTTGCCCTGGGTGCTGACAACCCACGCTACGCCACTGACGCCCGCCCCTTCTCCAACAGAAAAGGTGTGGAATTTTCATGTGATGTCTCTGTCCCCTCCTCTTTAACACCCTCCTTTCCTGGGCAGACGGAATAGGCATTGTTTCACTGTCTGTGCCAGAACTTCCTGTGCGGTGTTGAAGCTCTGGTTCAACATCTGTGAGCCGTTCCGCCTCCTGGCTTTCCCTTCTTTCCTCAATCGCCACTTCCTGCCCCTCTTCCTCTGCCTGTCTCTGCTCCTCCTCTTCATTCTCTGGCAATATCATGACAGTTGTGTAGGGTGCAAGTGGCAGGTTGCTGCCGGCAACTCCCAGGTGATTGCCAGGAATGTACAAAGACAAGGAAATGTTTCTTACAATCTGCTTTTTATTCAGTATTTACAGAGAGAGGCTATAGAACCCAGCCTCTTGGATAATGGCATTGTCCTGAGTGAATCTCCACCCCTGTCTCTCCCACTTCCTCCTTCGTCACTTCTACGGGTGCTGCTACGTGCCCTCTGTCTTTGAGCTCTTTGCTCTCCTACTTTCAAGGCTCGCCGGGTTCTGGGAGATGGAGGGTCTGGAATGCTTCCCCCCCCCAAACGATATTTATTGAATTTCATACAAAGACATAACATAATAAAAAAAGAAAAAAATTAATAAAATAAAAAAGGAGAAAAAGAAGAATGAAGAAAATAAAGTATTACAAACCCACATATACCACCACCACATACATAAATAAAACTTAGTTAATTGGTTAAATTCCAACTTCATAAACATATTACTTGACTTCCTCTAATCTCTTCCAACTGAATTTCCTTGTAATTGAATGTAGCAGTTTCCAATATCATTATTACATATAACAATATTCCGGTTATAATCAAATTTCCTAACTTTTCTTATCCTACTATTTCTTATTTATTTATTTAATCCTGATTTAATCCTAGGCCTAATTAGTTCTTTCAAATAATTACAAATCTTTAATATTACGATATTTATTCAAATAGCCTTTAAATTTATTCCAGTCTTCTTGATATTCCTCTTCTTTCTGGTTGCGGATTCTCCCAGTGAGATCAGCCAGCTCCATAGTCCATCATCTTCACCTGCCATTCTTCTACCATTGGTAATTCTTGTGTTTTCCATTTTTGGGCTATTAAAATCTGTGCAGCAGTTGTGGCATACAAAAATATTTTTACATCTTTTTGGGGCAATTCAGAACCTATTATTCCAAGGAGAAAGGCCTCTGGTTTCTTCATAAATGTATATTTCATCATTTTTTAAAATTCATTATAAATTGAATGCTTTCTAAAGACACTGTGTCTGTCAGCTGTCGCCCCTGTCAGCTGTTCCCCCCTCATCTGCCTCTGAGCTGTGACCTCCCTCCAACCCCTGTTGTAAATCTGTCACCTTTTCTAATTGCTGAGATTGAAATCCGGCTAATGCGGTTCTGCTGTTTTATATCAGCTATGCAGGTGAGCTACACAAAATATCTGGAAGCATTTCATTTTGGATTAGTTTCTGTTATGTACTGAAGTTCTCACCCTGGGCCAGCAGGGGGATACTGTAGATAGTTTTCACTCAGGTCCATATGCAAATAAGGGATTGAAAGTGATGTTCAATGATTGGATAGTTACAGAAAGTGGTTACTGTTGCGTTGTAGTGGAGCTCTATATAAGCAGGCTGGCTGAACCCTTCAGTTCAGTTCTGTTCTGGTCTGTGAATAAACAAGAGCTGTTTGAAGAATCGCTGTGTCGTCTGATATGTTCATATGTTCACCCACAACTTAACAGTTTCCTTCTGCTAAACTGTCTTCCTCTTCCTCCTCCCTAGAAGGGTCAAGCTGGGGAGGTGGTTTCTCCCATTCCTCATCTGCCCAGACCCTGACAGCAAGGGGCTAAACCTGTAGTGTGGAACCGCCAATCCATGGGTCTAATGGGGGCCACCAAACCTCTGGATTTGGCCTGCAATATTATTTTGGGCAAACCACGTCCACCTGTTGTTCACCTGAGATCACATGAATGTCAGGTGGGGAGATCTCTTCTCTCTGATCAGTGTGCAAAAATTTGAGATAAGGGTTCTTGTATCTCACTGTGCTGGTCCAGGGGGGGAAGGTTACCGTGGGGCGAGGTCCAGGACCTGAGTTGAGGGTCGGCAGACAGTCCTCCTCGGGCAAAGTGGGGTCCACAGAGGGAAGCCGGGCAAGGA
Source organism: Podarcis erhardii (assembly GCF_964252035.2). Classification (NCBI taxonomy): domain Eukaryota; kingdom Metazoa; phylum Chordata; class Lepidosauria; order Squamata; family Lacertidae; genus Podarcis; species Podarcis erhardii. Next base: position 129,735,119 of record NC_138497.1, read on the forward strand.
CAGGAACTCTGGGGGAAACAGGACTGGATGCTGGCCGAAACAGCTCATCAACGACGTTGCTCCCACAACCTGGGACCGGGCTGACTGGCCTTTATCTCCTCTGAGGCCAGGGGCGGTCCCGGCCCCCAGGAGACCCGCCTCTTTTGGCCTTAAAGCGAGCACTCTTCCTGGGAGAAACCAGTTCCCTCCGCCTCTCTGCCCTGAGCCTCTGCAGTTCAGGAGAGGCTGAAGGGTTACTGGGCCCAGGGGGAGACTCACCTGTAGGCACTGAGTCCTCAACCACCTGGTGTGATGGCCTGGGATTCCGATTCAGAGGATGAACCAGAGGAATCCCAGCCTGCACAGGAGTCCCCGCCTCCAGGGCCGGCTGAACTGGGGCAAGGCCTAGATGCTGAAGAGCCTGCACCTGTGGCAGAGCACCAGGAGCTGGCCCCAGGTGAAACCCTTCAGGCCCCAGAGGGGCCTGAGGACTCAGTGGCTACAGGTGAGCCTCCTCCAGGGCCCAGTAACCCTTCGGCCTCTCCTGATCTGCAGAGGCTTAGGGCAGAGAGGCGAAGGGAACTGGTTGCTCCCAGGAGGAGTGCTCGCCTTAAGGCCAGAGGAGGCGGGGCTCCTGGGGGCCGGGACCGCCCCTGGCCTTAGAAGAGGATAAAAGCCCAGTCAGCCCGGTCCCAGGTTGCGGGAGCAACGTCGTTGTTGGCTTTGGACCTTCCTGTGTTCCTGATCCCTGCTTGGCCTCCTGTTCCTGACCATCCGGTGCTCCTGTTCCTTGCTCGGCCTCCTGTTCCTGACCATCCGGTGTTCCTGTTCCCTGCTCGGACTCCTGTTCCAGCGTTCCTGTTCCCCGCCCGGCTCTCCGCCTCGGACCTCGCCCCTCTTCGTGTGGACTCAGACTACGCTCACGGTACCTTTTCCCCGGGTCCAGCACAGTTTGCTCCCGCCACACCCGCACTCCCCCTTCGTTGGGGTGCGTTCGGGAAGAGCCAGAGGCCATGGCTGACCAGGTGGCTGCGCTGGTGGCTTTGGCCCAGAAGAACCAGGCCTTGACTCACACCGTGCAGCAGCTCAGCGACGCGGTTACGGCACTTCAGCAGCGCTTGGAAGCCCTACCGGCTCCTGGGGCCGACGCCCCGGCTCCTGGCAAGTACCCAGTGGCTTTGCCCGAGAAATTTGATGGAGCCCCGGCCAGCTTTCCCATGTTCCTCGCCCAAGCCAAGCTGTATATTCAGGGGCGAGCCCGGAACTTCCCTGACGACCGCACCAAGGTGCACTTTTTGATTAGTTTGTTAAAAGACCAGGCGGCCAAGTGGGCGTTGCCGCTACTCAGGCAAGACTCCCCCTTGCTGGCAGACTATAAGGGGTTTTGCAATCTTTTGGAGGCCGCGTTCGGCAACCCCCAGAAAGGGAGTCAAGCCAACCGGGCGATTCGGCAGTTGAAACAGGGCGAGTCCACGGTGGCCGCATATACCACGGAGTTTCGGCTGTTGGCACAGGACTTGACCTGGAACGACTCGGCATTGCGGGACCAGTATCTCGAAGGGCTTTCGGACGAGATACTGGACCAGCTGGCCACAATGGAACGCCCCACCACGCTAGACACTCTCATTCAACGGAGTCTACAGATAGACGACCGGCTGGAGGATCGTCGCCAGGCCCGGGGCCGACGACACCTCCAGTTCTCAGCACCAGTTTCTTCCGGCAGCCCCACGGTCACAACTGAGTTATCGGAGGAGCCTATGCAGCTCGGGGCAGTGCGGCCACGCCTTTCCCCCGCAGAGAAGGTGCGGCGTCGGGAGGGGAATCTATGTCTCTACTGTGGCGGAAGTGGACACTACGCTCGGTCCTGCCCTGAGAAACGCCAGCCGCAGGGAAACCGCCAACCCCCAGTAGCTGATGGCCCTAGCTACCGGGGGTCCCAAACAGCGCAGAATGGGCCCGCACCAATGGACTCGCAACATCTTATGGTTCCGGTACGTTTATACCCTCCAGGTGGGCCCTGGATTCTTACCCATGCTTTGGTGGATTCAGGAGCAACCCGTTCTTATATGGACGCTGCTTTTGCTGCCCATCATCAGGTGCCACTTCGGAACAAGCCAGAACCGGTCCAGGTGGAAGCAATTGACGGACGGCTTCTACGTTCAGGAGCCGTTACTCAGGAGACCCAGCCCCTGGTCCTGTGTCTCCAGCAGCACCGGGAGTTGCGAACTTTGGACATTGCCTCTATGCCCCGGTTCCCCCTCGTGCTCGGGATGGACTGGCTGGAAGCTCACAACGTTCAGATTGACTGGGTCAAACGGACTGTGCACTTCCCAGACCCATGTTCCCATGCTCAATCCGAGACGCTGGCGGCCGCGCCCACGGAGGAGGCAGCACCCACGCTCCCAGCCGTGTACCAGGACTACCAGGACGTGTTCGAGGAACGGGGGGCAGACCAGCTGCCGCCGCATCGGCCTTTTGACTGCGGCATAGACCTCCAGCCCGGAGCGCCCTTACCAGTGAGTCGCTTATATTCTCTAACAGAGCCAGAGCGCGAGGCTTTGCAGGACTTCTTGCGCAAGAACCTGGAGCGTGGGTTCATTAGGCCTTCCACCTCGCCTACCGCGGCACCAGTGCTCTTTGTTAAGAAGAAATGTGGGGAACTTCGCCCTTGCCATGATTACCGAGCCCTGAACAAAATTACCATCCCAGACCGGTACCCCTTGCCCCTTATCTCGGAGTTGCTGGAGCGGGTGCAAGGGGCACAGGTGTTCACCAAGCTGGACCTCCGGGGGGCCTACAACTTGATTCGGATCCGAGCCGGGGATGAGTGGAAGACAGCATTTGGGACCCGGTACGGGCAGTTCGAATACTTGGTTATGCCTTTCGGTTTGTGCAACGCGCCTGCTGTGTTCCAACGCTACATCAACCACGTGTTCCAGGACTTGTTAGACAAGTACGTGGTGGTGTACTTGGATGACATACTGGTTTACTCCCGTGACCCGGCTCGCCATGAGGGACATGTCCGGACCGTGCTGCAGCGCTTGCGTGAGCACCGTTTGTACGCAAAGCTCAGCAAGTGCGAGTTCCATCAGCGGACTGTGGACTTCCTTGGACACCGGCTCTCTCCAGATGGGGTGCAGATGGACCCTGGGAAGGTGGCAGCGGTTCGAGAATGGGCGGCACCCCGGAACCGCAAGGACCTACAGCGTTTCCTGGGGTTCGCCAACTACTACCGGACCTTCATCGCAGATTATGCTCATCGCACCACCCCGTTGACCCGGCTACTGCGCCCAAAGACGCCGTTTTCCTGGGACAAGGAGGCAGAGGAGGCGTTTCAGGGGTTGAAGGCCTGTTTCCAGAGGGCGCCAATCTTACAACATCCTGACCCCTCTCGACCCTTTGTGGTGGAGACCGACGCCTCCAGTACGGCTCTCGGTGCCGTCTTGTCTCAACAGAATGGACCTGAAGCGCCACTCTTACCCTGTGCCTTCTATTCCCGCCAGCTCCTACCAGCGGAGCGTAACTATACTGTGTGGGAGCGGGAACTACTGGCCATCAAGGTGGCCTTTGAGGTCTGGCGCCACCATCTTGAGGGGGCACGACATCCGGTGGAGGTGAGAACCGACCACCGGAACCTGGAGTACCTCCAGACCACCCGCAAGCTGAACCAAAGACAGATCCGGTGGGCGTTGTTCTTTTCCCGGTTCCAGTTCCGGATCCGCTACATCCCTAGCTCTCAGAACCAGAAGGCGGATGCCCTGTCCCGGAAACCTGAAGACAACTCAGACACGGTACAGCAAGCAGAACCCACCACGATCCTACCTCCAGCTGCATTCCTGGCCACCCAGGAGGCGGAGCCACTGCAGGCTCGGGTGCGGAAACAGCAGCGGGTCGACGCTTGGGCCCAGGAACGACTCCAGGAGCTGGCTGTAGGGTCCAGCCCACAGTATCCGGGGCTGGTCCTGCATCAGGGCCTTCTGCTGCACCACGGTCGTCTGTACATCCCGCCAGGGCCACTGCGGCTGGAGGTTCTCCGGATGGCCCATGATGCCCCAGCAGCGGGGCACTTTGGACGGTATCGGACCACCCATCTGGTCAGTCGTGAGTTTTGGTGGCCCCGCCTGAAGGCTGACGTGGCTCGATACGTTGCTGGTTGTGATGTCTGCCGGCGCGCCAAGGGCCCTACCGGGCGACCCCCCGGCCTACTTCAGCCATTGCCAGTTCCACCGCGCCCTTGGCACACGGTTTCGTTGGACTTTGTAGTGGACTTACCCCCGTCTCGTGGTTGTACCTGCCTCCTAGTTTTCTCCGACCATTTCACCAAGATGGTGCACTGCGCCCCCTGCCCATCTGTACCCACAGCCAAGGAAACCGCTCAGCTGTACCTTCAGCATGTCTTCCGCCTGCATGGCCTACCTGAGCGCGTGGTGTCCGACCGGGGCGTTCAGTTCACATCCCGGTTCTGGCGAGCATTACACCAGACCCTCGGGACAGAGGTCTGCCTCTCGTCAGCCTACCACCCACAGACCGATGGCCAGACGGAACGGGCGAACGCGGTGCTGGAGCAGTACCTCCGGTGTTACTGCAGCTACCAGCAGGATGACTGGGTCGACCACCTGGCATTGGCGGAGTTCGCCTACAACAACGCGGTGAATGCGTCCACCCAGCAGACCCCGTTCCAGGCCAGTTACGGTTATCATCCACGGCTGTTTCCAGATGTGCTGCCGGCATCCGCGGTCCCGGCGGTGACGGAGTGGCTTCAAGAGCTCCAGTCCCAGCAACAGCTTTTGGTGGAGCAACTGCACCAGGCCAAGGAAGCGTACAAAGCCCAGGCCGACCGCCACCGCCAGGTGGGGCCGGAACTTCGCGTCGGTGACCTGGTTTGGCTCTCCACTCGCCACCTCCACCCCTCTCGACCTTCGCGGAAGTTGGACGCCCGATTCACCGGCCCGTTCCCTATCGTGGACCAAGTCTCTCCTGTGGCATTCCGTCTCCGGTTACCCGCAACCCTGAAGGTTCACCCGGTCTTCCACAGGTCCCTTCTGAGTCCAGTGGCCCCACCCGACGAGTTCCACCCGAACCGTCCCCGACCGCAGCCAGTGTTGGTTCAGGGAGAGCCTGAGTACGAGGTGGAACGCATCCTGGACTCCCGATACCGCAGGGGAAAGCTGCAGTATCTCATTGACTGGAAGGGGTACGGACCGGAGGACCGTTCCTGGGAACCAGCGGCCAACGTCCACGCACCTGCCTGCCTCCGAGAGTTCCATGCGACGTACCCCGGCAAGCCGGGTCCGGACCCTCGGTTGAGGGGGGGGGCCTGGGAGGGGGGATGGTGTGATGGCCTGGGATTCCGATTCAGAGGATGAACCAGAGGAATCCCAGCCTGCACAGGAGTCCCCGCCTCCAGGGCCGGCTGAACTGGGGCAAGGCCTAGATGCTGAAGAGCCTGCACCTGTGGCAGAGCACCAGGAGCTGGCCCCAGGTGAAACCCTTCAGGCCCCAGAGGGGCCTGAGGACTCAGTGGCTACAGGTGAGCCTCCTCCAGGGCCCAGTAACCCTTCGGCCTCTCCTGATCTGCAGAGGCTTAGGGCAGAGAGGCGAAGGGAACTGGTTGCTCCCAGGAGGAGTGCTCGCCTTAAGGCCAGAGGAGGCGGGGCTCCTGGGGGCCGGGACCGCCCCTGGCCTTAGAAGAGGATAAAAGCCCAGTCAGCCCGGTCCCAGGTTGCGGGAGCAACGTCGTTGTTGGCTTTGGACCTTCCTGTGTTCCTGATCCCTGCTTGGCCTCCTGTTCCTGACCATCCGGTGCTCCTGTTCCTTGCTCGGCCTCCTGTTCCTGACCATCCGGTGTTCCTGTTCCCTGCTCGGCCTCCTGTTCCAGCGTTCCTGTTCCCCGCCCGGCTCTCCGCCTCGGACCTCGCCCCTCTTCGTGTGGACTCAGACTACGCTCACGGTACCTTTTCCCCGGGTCCAGCACACCTCTGGAGCCAGAGTGGATTCACCTGGTTCCTGCTCCTGAGGATCCGGCACAGGTGCAGGCGCTTCAGATACAAGGCACTGCCCCAGCTCAGCCGGCCCTGGAGGCGGGTACTCCTGTGCAGGCTGGGATTCCTCCCGTTCAGCCTCTGAATCAGATTCCCAGGCCATCACACTCACAAGGCACAGTGAACCATCAAAGAGCAGCCTGCATTTGACACTTTTACAGGTGCTTCATAATACCTGCGCCGTGTTTGTAATAACCCAATCCTTTGCACTTTGGAACTCCTTACCTGTTGATATCAAGCTAGGCACTTTCACTGTATTCTTTTTGGTGCCTGCTGAACGCATTCATATTTAGATAAACCCACCCAGATGTGGGCCATACTACCCTGAACATGCCCGATCTTGTCTGATCTCGGAAGCTAAGCAGGGTCAGGCCTGGTTAGTACTTGGATGGGAGACCACCTGGGAATACTGGGTGCCGTAGGTTTTTTTTTTTTTTTTTTAAGGGACGCGGGTGGCGCTGTGGGTTAAACCATAGAGCCTAGGACTTGCCGATCAGAAGGTCGGCGGTTCGAATCCCCATGACGGGGTGAGCTCCCGTTGCTCGGTCCCTGCTCCTGCCAACCTAGCAGTTCGAAAGCACGTCAAAGTGCAAGTAGATAAATAGGTACCGCTCCGGCGGGAAGGTAAATGGTGTTTCCGTGTGCTGCTCTGGTTCGCCAGAAGCGGCTTAGTCATGCTGGCCATATGACCTGGAAGTTGTATGCCGGCTCCCTCGACCAATAAAGCGAAATGAGCGCTGCAATCCCAGAGTCGGTCACAACTGGACCTAATGGTCAGGAGTCCCTTTACCTTTACCCAGATGTTTAGAACATTTCTATGAGTTTTAAATTGCCTTAGTCTCTTTTATCCTGGTTTTAACTTTCTGTACATTTTAAATTATGGCTGCAATTTTTTTTAGTGATGATTTTATCGTTTTATCATTTTCTAAACAGCTTTGAGGTGGTGTATATATTTTATCAAACAAATAAAGAAACAAACAAACAAGTGTGCCCCCACTTTTCAATTTCTAGTTCATTCATTCAGAAGCATCATGGGGACGACGAGCGGGAAGTTGTTCAAAAGATTATATCGGGAGAGTTTGTAAAGGAACCCACGTACTCTACTTCCTATGGAGAGATGCCAACTTCTGTTGCAGCAGCTGTATACATCAGAATGGATGAATTGCGCAAAGGAGAAATGATAGTAAGTATATTCTAGCCTTATAGAGCCGGACATTTTCATGTTAGGAGCGTCCTACTCTTGTGTAGGACCCTAGAAGAGACACATGCCCGAGTGGCATGTTCTCTCCCTCCTGGTCGATCCTTCTGGAGCTTCAAAAGCTTTCTTCTGCCCTAACATCACATCGGCTGATGCAAAAAGGCATTAGCACACTTAGGGATCCGCAGAGTATTGCAGTTTGCGTAACAGAACCAATAGCACAGCATTTTGGCTAATCTACATTTATTTACATGTAATACACTTGGAGCATTCTGAATTAGCTCCTTCCTCTTTCTCATCAGACAGCAAAGAGAGAAAGAACAAAGGACAATAGTTCCACTTCACGGAACACAGTAATACCAAAACATCCTGTCTCCATCACTTCCCACATTGTGGAATGAAAACATACACTGTCATGTGACAGACAACAGTCCCATGACTGCAGACACGAGGAATGAGTCTCCAACATTTCGTGGCCATGGTGGGACTACATAGCAGGGGTCATCAACCTTTTTTTTGAACTCGTGGGAGCAATCTGAATTTTGAGATAGTGCTGTGGGCACCAGACACAAAATGGCTGCCATGCAGGGGCAGAGGGGCGGGTTGCCCCCAGATCGGGAGGTCTTGGCGCACGTGTGACATCATATTTGCGCTGCGTGATGTCACACGTGCCTCTCGGTGCTATGCAGGCTAGTGCAAGCCTTCTGCGTGGGGGGCAGCAGGCTGGGCCCCCTTCAAACAAAAATTTGGGGGACTGAAGACACCTCCGCCTCCAAGAGTTGGTGTACCTCATGACTACAGTGGTACCTCGGGTTACAGATGCTTCAGGTTACAGACTCCGCTAACCCAGAAATAGTACCTCGAGTTAAGAACTTTGCTACAGCATGAGAACAGAAATTGTGCAGCGGCAGCGGGAGGCCCCATTATCTAAAGTGGTACCTCAGGTTTAGAACAGTTTCAGGTTAAGAATGGACCTCCAGAACGAATGAAGTTCTTAACCCGAGGTACCACTGTACTGAAAAACTGCATTAAAAGGGAGGAGGAAACAGTAGTTCTTTAGGACTCTGGGGGTCCCTATGGGCCGGTGTCTAAACAACTCACTTAAGAATTGCCCTTCCGACTCCACTTATTGGTTTCACTCATTTAGTGACAGGCAGGATCAGTCAGGCTGGTTCATATTGCAGAAATTGCTTAAAAGAGTTTCTGCTCTTTCTATATTTATTTAATTTATTTGAGATATTCTGCAATGAGTGTAATTAGAATTGGAAAACGTATAAATTGCAATGATATAAAGGTTAATTTTGAAAGCCATGAGGCAGGAAGGAAGGAAGTCTACAGGTTCTAAGAGCCAAGGCGGTATAGCGGATAAAGATGATGTGAATGTATAATATTAAATGGATATATAGATCTATATCTATATCTATATATCTATCCCTATATATCTATATAAAATAGAAGAGTTCCTGCTCCTTTCCTCCCCCTTCCCTTTCATTCTAGGGGGACCAGGGACTTAGTAAACAGCCCTCTGTGATATTTTATGCATTGTGACTTGCAGTTACTTTTATCAATAATAGTTTAGTTGTTACTTATTGTAATTGTTAAGAGTGAATTTCTGTTTGTTTATTATTTGCTGACCTTTTGAGAGTTCATTTCATGGTGTGCTATCATATTCTAACCGATTACCGAATATTACTTTATTTGATAAAAGTAATTCCATTGTAAAGTTATGTTTTATTATGACTTTTTTTGTATTGGTCAGAGTCTTCTATGGTGCGCATTGTTGTTTTTTCAATTAAATTTTATTGATTTTAATATCACCAGTCAACAGTATAACAAAACAGATAACATACATAAAAGAGAACATTTCTATGCAAAAGAAATTCCTTCGACCTATTAGGGTGTTCTTTGTCGTATATTTTGTTGCTGTAAGCCACCTTGTGTGTAAGATAGAAAGGTGGTCTACAAATTAAAAATGAAATGAAATAGTGGGCGGAACAGCAAAAGCCTGAATAAAAGGAGTTTAAAATAGTTCAATGAATTATTTCGCTTATTATATGATTTTTGATTAAATTGCAATAAATGTCCTAGTGCCTTTCAGATATCCAATGCCTTTGCAATAATTAGCCTGAAGAATACAAGAGGCTGAATTTCTTGAGGAACTGGGACGGATCTTGCCTCTTGCATCCCTGTTTATGTTCATGAAAGAGGCCTTGGGTATTCTTTCACTCCAGCCCCTTGTATCCAGAAAATGTCTTGCATTCAGCTGTTGTTGTCGTTTAGTCGTGTCCGACTCTTCGTGACCCCCTGGACCAGAGCACACCAGGCACTCCTGTCTTCCACTGCCTCCTGCACTTTGGTCAAACTCCTGCTGGTAGCTTCGAGAACACTATCCAACCATCTCATCCTCTGTTGTCCCCTTCTCCTTGTGCCCTCCATCTTTCCCAACATCAGGGTCTTTTCCAGGGAGTTTTCTCTTCTCATGAGATGGCCAAAGTATTGGAGCCTCAGCTTCACGATCTGTCCTTCCAGTGAGCACTCAGGGCTGATTTCCTTCAGAATGGAGAGGTTTGATCTTCTTGCAGTCCATGGGACTCTCAAGAGTCTCCTCCAGCACCATAATTCAAAAGCATCAATTCTTCAGTGATCAGCCTTCTTTATGGTCCAGCTCTCACTTCCATACATCACTACTGGGAAAACCATAGCTTTAACTATACGGACCTTTGTTGGCAAAGTGATGTCTCTGCTTTTTAAGACACTGTCTATGTTTGTCATTGCTTTTCTCCCAAGAAGCAGGCATCTTTTAATTTTGCGGCTGCTGTCACCATCTGCAGTGATCATGGAGCCCAAGAAAGTAAAATCTCTTACTGCCTCCATTTCTTCCCCTTATGTTTGCCAGGAGGTGATGGGACCAGTGGCCATGATCTTCGTTTTTTTGATGTTGAGCTTCAGACCATATTTTGCGCTCTCCTCTTTCACCCTCATTAAAAGGATCTTTAATTCCTCCTCACTTTCTGCCATCAAGGTTGTGTCATCTGCATATCTGAGGTTGTTGATATTTCTTCTGGCAATTTTAATTCCGGCTAGGGATTCATCCAGCCTAGCCTTTCACATGATGAATTCTGCATATAAGTTAAATAAGCAGGGAGACAATATACAGCCTTGTCGTACTCCTTGCATTCAGCAGTTACGTACAAATGGAGTGGCAAGCCTTCGGCAGCCCAAATTGAATTAAATCAGACTCTGCAAATACGGTACTTTTAAAGGTGGTCCGTTCAAAAGTTGTACAATCACGGTTTGCATTTCTTCTCAGGCGAATCTGCAAGATAGCCGTGTCATAGTTTTGGTCAGTCAGGGGGCAGAGATCATCCGCCTGAAAAAAGAGAAGGTTGAGGAATGGGCAGATGCTGCCACCATGATAAAATTTGGCAAAATAAAGATGAAATATCCCAGGTAAGCCTGACTGAAGCATTGGGGTGGGCTGGCGCGAGATATTGGGGGGGTTGTGATGCATGGGATCAAGCCCATTATATAATGAGGGAAACGCAGGTGCTATGTTGTAGACTAAGCTTGAGGATCCTTTGACAAATCTATTTCCCTGTATCTGTACGGAGTGTTCAAATATTATGTGGTTTGCTGGAGCCAATGAGAAGCAGGTTTAGAACAGAACAGAACCTAAACAGGACATTCATACCTCTTCAGGTTGCATGTTTTTGGGTTGCGCACTGCGCCGAACCCGGAAGTACCGGAATGGGTTACTTCCGGGTTTTGGTGCATGCGCAGAAGCGCTAAATTGCACTTTGCACATGTGCAGAAGTGCCACATCGCAACCCGTGCATGCACAGACGCAGTGCTGCAGGTTGTGAACACGCCTCCCGCACGGATCACGTTCGCAACCCGAGCGTCCACTGTATAGAAATTTATTCATGTGTGCGACTACAGCAGCAAGAATGTTATTTGCACAAAGATGGAAAGAGTAAGAAGTCCTGACGAAAGAAGAATGGATACAAAAACTTGTGGACTATGCAGAATTGGCAAAACTGGAAAAATAAGAAATCAAGATAACAAATTAAAAGAAGCTAAATGACACCATTCAGTTTTCAAAACGGACCAATGGGGTTGTATTCAATTAAGTTTTACTCTGAGCAGGCCCACTAAAATTAATGAACATGACTAAGTTAGGTCCATTAATTTCAGTAGATCTACTCTGAGTAAGACTTACTTGAATATCACCCCATGGCTTTGAGGTGGGGTAGCATATCCCAAGAGATGCAGTGATGGCCACCAAGTTGGAATCTTTAAAAAGGGATTAGACCAATTCATGGAGGAAAAGGCTATCAATGGATACTCAGTATGTCAGCTATGTCCTGTTGTGCTCAGATTCTCCTTGTGGGCTTTTCCAGAAGCATGTGGTTGGCCGCTGTGAGAACAGAGTGCTGGACTAGATGGGTCTTTTCTCCCAGGAGAAAATGAGAACTGATGCTCTGGCATTTGCACCAGAGAAGCAGTGCCGGATTTACGTATAAGGTAAACAAGCTATAGCTTAGGGCCCCACTCTCTTGGGGGCCCCAAAAAAATTTCAAAGGGAAAAAAATGGATGTACATTTCCAAAACATAAGATAAAAAAACAAATAAAATAAAACCTACATACAGCAACAGTGTTTTGTGTTGTGTAGGCTCCTATGATGTAAGTACAGTGGTACCTCTGGATATGAACGGGATCCGTTCCGGATCCCCATTCGCATCCTAAAGTGGGTTACAATTCAAAGCTTCTGCGCATGCACGTGGCGTCATTTTGACCGTCTGCGCATGTGCGAGTGGCGAAACCCGGAAGTAACACATTATTTTACTTCTGGATCACCATGGAGCGCAACCCGAAAGTGCTCAACCTGAAGCATATTTAACCCGAGGTATGACTATACAGTGAGGGACGCGGGTGGCGCTGTGGGTTAAACCACAGAGCCTAGGGCTTGCCGATCAGAAGGTTGGCGGTTCGAATCCCCGTGACAGGGTGAGCTCCCGTTGCTCTGTCCCTGCTCCTGCCAACCTAGCAGTTCGAAAGCACGTCAAAAGTGCAAGTAGATAAATAGGTGCCGCTCCGGTGAGAAGGTAAATGGCGTTTCTGTGCGCTGCTCTTGTTCACCAGAAGCGTCTTAGTCTTGCTGGCCACATGACCCGGAAGCTGTACGCCGGTTCCCTCGGCCAATAAAGCAAGATGAGCGCTGCAACCCCAAAGTCGGCCACGACTGGACCTAATGGTCAGGGGTCCCTTTACCTTTACCTATGACTGTACAGTGGGCCCTCCAGATATGAATTAAATTCGTTCCACATCCTGAAAAGTCTGTTGGCAGAGGTGCTGCTTCTGCGCATGAGTGCGGGACGATTGAGAGCTTCTGTGCATGCGCGTGGCACACAGAACACTTCTGTGCATGTGCTAAATCCAGAAGTATAACTTCCAGGTTTGCCGCATTTGTAACCCGAAAGTTAAGTATCCAGAGCGGTATATAACTAAAAGGCCCACTGTAATGGGCCCCGCCTGCTAGCCTGCTCCCTAAAATATCACTGGTTTGCTCATTTTTATATATAGGGTGCCTGGTTGTAACAATTACTTTGATAAAATACATATTTTGTTATGTGCAAATGGCTTTAGATACCTTTTAGGTCCAGAAATTACCATATAGCATATATTCAACACAAAAAACAGCGACAATTTTTTGTTGACAAAGGACAGCTGGACATATAAAGGGCCCCATTACCTTCAGTAGCTGAGGGCCTCATCAAACCTAAATCCGGCCCTGCAGAGAATAACTGTTTGGCCTAACCGGAAGAATTCAAAACTTGCGGGACCAGAGATTCATAGGAGACTGGTGTAAATTTACGGACTATTTGGAAAGTAATTGTGATGACCAGATTGCGTTTGTAGGTTTGCAATAAGTTTTGTGAGGTAAATTATTTGAATTATTGCAAAAATGGTTAAAGAGGTGGATTGTGAGTTAAGATAATTAAAGGCAATAGGAATTTAAGAATTTAAGAAATGCAGAAGAAATGATAAAAATGGTGGATCATCAGAGGTGCTGATGGAAGTCCGAAAAGATTGTATAAGATGTGAAGTTTTGTGGAATGTATAATAATTGGTATGTTGAAATTCATAAAAATTATATATATATATATATATATATATATAAAAGAGAATAACTGTTTGGCTGCAGGGGGATGCCACCTGTCAGGGAACTGCCATCAGGGCTGGAGGGAGAGAGCAGGTTCCGGAGGGGTTCCAGAGAGCGTCCCGGGATGGGGAGAGGCAGCCCATCTTCTGGGGAAGAGAATCAGCGTAGCACCAGTGGAGAAGGGGGGCAGATGGGGGAATCGGCGAGGTGGTCCCATGACTCCTTGCCAGGGACCAGCGGGGAGAGTAAGGGTCCTCCGCTGCCTACGCCCTCCTTGCGCAGAAGGCTTCCGCGCAGGGAGAGTAGGAGGAGACTAGGCGTCAAAGAGCTTCTTTGCTGGAAGAAGTTCGAGAAACGCCCACTGACGGATTCTGCCAGCGATTGAGAAAAGGTTCTGGACAGAAAAGGTTCACTCAGGCAACCCAGCCAGGCGTTGCACCGGTTTACGCACGAGCAACCCCTAGAACCATTACACCACCCTATTCTCAATTTTCAATTCCCTTTTCAGTGATGATGAGCTGTGTCAAGTCTTCCTCAGACAGAACTCCTGGGAATCATTTAAGAAAGATCTGCTGGGCGTTGTCATGCGTCCCAAACTCATGAAGATGGTGCACCCTCCTCATCCATGCCCGACGGAAGAAATCTACGACCCTTGGTGCGTGAACCAAGCGGGCGTCTTGGACCTAAGTCAGATGCGCCACCAAAAAGAACTTACCGCACAGAAGTATAAGTTCGTTCCGGTTGGGGCGGAACATGGAAAACAGAGTTTGCCAAATATTCAGCCAAGACTGATCCATAGCATCACAGTCCTCCGTTCTCCTTTGGATGGAGCATTTTAGTGAGCTGTTTCAAGGTTTTTTTTATTTACCGGTCAGCGACATGGTGGGGGGCAACTCTAAAAAGGTCAAGGAGCGATTCTGGCAGTGTGTGTGTGTGTGTGTGTGTGTGTGTTCATACATAAATATACATATACAGCTTTGCTTTATGTAAGTTTTCTTCTCTGTTAGAAAGCACCTTATTATTTTTTTACAGTAGATCTGTGGTGTGAATTCTGAATCAGCAGTTAATTTCATTTTCTTCCGGTATGGCCATACAGAGAATATTTCTTCCCTTCAAGATTCTGTGTTTGTGTATCCCCGTATATACATATATATATATATCAATAAATTATATTCAGTGTTTAGTACTAAAACGCTTCAGCATTTTATGTGTGTTTAATGGAACGCTGGGAGTAAATCCCATTGAATTCATTTGGATTTATTTCTGAATAGGCATACATAGGGTTCTTCCTCGTTCCCATGAGAAGGATGTTATTCAGTAGTGGTCTGGAGCATTTTCCTATCTGCTCTAAGGAGACTTGCAGGCTGTTGCCATAATGTGGGTGGGAGCCAGTGGCATGGCAGCAAATCCAGATTGTGTCATTAAGTGGGTTTTGAGCTCCTTAAGAACCTTGCTTCAACACCCTCCCCTGCAAATATATATATAAGTACTACTGTAGATAGTACAGTGGTACCTCAGGTTACATACGCTTCAGGTTACAGACTCCACTAACCCAGAAATAGTTAAGAACTCGGGTTAAGAACTCTGCTTCAGGGTGAGAACAGAAATCGTACTCCGGCGGCGCAGCGGCAGCGGGAGGCCCCATTAGCTAAAGTGGTGCTTCAGGTTAAGAACAGTTTCAGGTTAAGAACAGAACAAATTAAGTACTTAACCCGAGGTACCACTGTACAGACACACACACACACACACACACACACACACACACACACACAGTGGTACCTCTGGTTGTGAACAGGATCCATTCTGGAGCCCTGTTTACAACCTGAAAGGAACACAACCCGCATCTGTGCGTCTGTGGGTTGTGATTCGCTGCTTCTGCACATTCGCGTGACATCATTTTGGGCGTCTGTGCATGTGTGAGCAGCGAAACCTGGAAACACAACCTGAAAAGATGTGACCTGCAGCGTTTGCAACCCAAGATATGACTGTATACACACACACACACACACACACACACACACACACAGTAATGAAACTTGACAGGAAAATGCACTGGAAAGTGTGAGAGAACAATTGCTTAACTTTTGATGCTCTACAGCCTCCCCACAAACGGAATCAGAATGAATGCTCAACAAAGAGCCAACTGCATGTAATCTTCTCCCAAACTTTGTAGACAAATGAATTGGGATGAATGTTCAGTAAACAGGTCATCTGGAAGCGACCTTAGAAAATCTAGCACTGAACATCTTACAGGTAGAAGTGCTGTTTTGATGTAGTGTTACTCTAATTTCAGTACAGTGTGTGTGGCAAAAATTAACATCACCCTGTCACCTTTTCTAATTGCTAAGATTGAAATCTGGCTAATGTGGTTCTGCTGTGTCAGCTATGCAGGTGAGCTACACAAAATATCTGGAAGCATTTCATTTTGGATTACAGTAGTTTCCTTCTGCTATACCAGGGGTCAGCAAACTTTTTCAGCCATGGGCTGCTCCACCATCCCTAAGACCATGTGGTGGGCTGGACTATATTTTGAAAAATAATAATAATGAAGGTATTCCTATGCCCCACGAAAAACCCAGAGATGCATTTTAAATAAAAGGACACATTCTACTCATGTTAAAACAGCAGGCGGGCCCCACAAATAACCCAGAGGTGCATTTTAAATAAAAAGACACATTCTACACATGTAAAAACAAGCTGATTCCTGGATCATCCGCAGGCTGGATTTAGAAGGCAATTGGGCTGGATCCGGCCCCTGGGCCTTAGTTTGCTATACTGTATGCCCTCTCGGTTAGGCTATCATTTGGAAAAAAAAGGAAAGTCCACAGATTTTTGTTGTTTCTCTGGGAACTTTTTGCATTGCCTATTTACCAGCTGGAAACAGCAATCCTTTGTTTTTGTGACATTTTAATTGCTTACACGGCCACCTTTCCAAGTCAAAAGATTGTGAAGGCAAATGGCATGTGGGACGATGGCAAGCCTTGCTGCGTCAATGAACCCATTTCTTGGTACGAGAGACAAGGCAAACATAAATCTCAACCGTATTTAAACCAAACTTAGTAACATTGTTAAGGGACTTCCTCGTATCCCCCTGGTTGAATTTCAGTGTATATCATTTTAACGGTTTTCCAAAACCAATATTCTTATAAAATTAACTTAATCACTTAACATCTTTCCCCCCCCCCTTTCCAGTTCAGTATTAAACATACTAATTCATCACATTACCTATTTAAATCCTAAGCCTATCTGTTATTTGCAAGCTTCTCCAATTAATTTAACTTAACTAAATAGTCTTTAAATTTCTTCCATTCTTCCTGGTAATTCTCCTCCTTCTGGTCACGGACTCTTCCAGTCAGATTGGCTAGCTCCAAAAAATCTATCATCTTCATCTGCCAATCTTCCACTGTTGGTACTTCTTGTGTTTTCCAGTTCTTAGCTAATAAAATTCGAGCAGCAGTTGTGGCATATAAAAATAATTTAACATCTTTCTTGGGCAGTTCCAAACCTGTTATCCCAAGAAGAAAGGCCTCTGGTTTCTTAATAAATGTATATTTCAACGTTTTCTTCAATTCATTATAAATCTTCTCCCAGAAGTCTTTTACCTTGGGGCAGGTCCACCACATCTGATAAAAGGTACCCTTCTCCTCTCTCGCCTCTCTTGCTTGACCAGATAGAAGTGTCAACTGAAATTCCATCGAGTCCCCTTTAGTCCAGGGGGTCTCTGGTTGTCTGCCACAGCTGTACAATCGTGAGTCAAATGAAATGTCTGTCTCTCTACCAATGTTGGTTAGAGTGTAGTGGTGACAATGCCAAGGTTGCATATTCCTACATTGCACACGATCCTCAGATTTCCTTCCACCTCAACGATTCTATGGGATTTCTATGAGATTTGCAGTATGATAATCTTGGCAACTGGGGACACGGGTGGTGCTGTGGGTTAAACCACAGAGCCTAGGACTTGTTGATCAGAAGGTTGGCGGTTCGAATCCCCGCGACAGGGTGAGCTCCCGTTGCTCAGTCCCAGCTCCTGCCCACCTAGCAGTTCGAAAGCATGTCAAAGTGCAAGTAGATAAATAGGTACCACTCTGGTTGGAAGGTAAACAGTGTTTCCATGCGCTGCTCTGGTTTGCCAGAAGCGGCTTAAGTCATGCTGGCCACATGACCCGGAAGCTGTACGCCGGCTCCCTCGGCCAATAAAGCGAGATGAGCGCCGCAACCCCAGAGTCGGCCACGACTGGACCTAATGATCAGGGGTCCCTTTACCTTACCTTTACTAATCTTGGCAACTGGAAGGGGAGAGGCAGGAAGTGGTGTCCAGCTGATCTTATCTTCCCTCCTTCCACAAAAGGCGCTGCAATCTATCATCAGGGGTCAGCAAACCTTTTCAGCAGGGGGCTGCTCCACTGTCCCTCAGACCTTCTGGGGGGGCGGACTATATTTTGGAAAAGAAAAAAAATAAACGAATTCCTATGCCCCACAAATAACCCAGAGATGCATTTTAAATAAAAGCACTCATTCTACTCCTGTAAAAACACGCTGATTCCCGGACTGTTTGCAGGCCGGATTTAGAAGGCTATTGGGCCGTATCTGGCCCCGGGGCCTTAGTTTGCCTATCCATGACTTAGTCAGATGTGGTCCCTGGTATAGACATGATTCTTCCTGAACCTGCTAGAGATTACCTTTCTACACACCTGGCGGTGAACCTGGTTGCTCAAATAGGAGTTCAGGCGCCCTTTTTCAACCATGGGTCAGTCCACTGTCCCTCAGACCTTGTGGGGGGCTGGACCATATTTCGGGGAAAAAATCAATGAATTCCTATGCCCCACAAATAACCCAGAGATGCATTTTAAATAAAAGTACACATTCTACTCATGTAAAAACACGTGGATTCCCGGGCCATCTGCAGACCGGATTGAGAAGGCTATTGGGCCGCATCCAGCCCCTGGGCCTTAGGTTGCCTACCCATGGTTTGTTGAAAGACCTTGTACCACCGGCTGTTTTTCAATACAATGCTTGGTTGCTCTGTTTGAGTTTGCATGGTTAACTGGAATCGGGTAACCGCTGATGTGTTTTGCAAATGAGTAATCCACAGCAGACTGCTCAATATCCCTGACTTGTTTACTCCAAGGTATAAACGGAGGATAAAAATTATATCAGCGCTGCTTACCTTGGGATCTTGATTAAAGGTTTTAAACAGACTGTGGATGCGTTTCAAGGTAATAAAAACTGCAGTTGGCTGTAACGTAACTCCACATTGATCCTGAAACAAAGAATGACTTTGTGCTGCTCCCCTTATCTCCACTTAGCAAAAGGGCAACCGACAATAACTGAAAAAAGAGGAACTCCTTCTTCCTTAGTAGTAAATTCTCTTCCCAGGTTAACAATCTTCTGCATGATTGAAAGCAAAAAGACAAATTTTCCAGAAGCAAAAAGGTTAGAATTGTGGGATTTACCACAATTCTGTCTCTCTGCAGGGTTTGAAGTAACACTGTCTGGTATATGTGCTGAGAGGTTAAGTGCCAACATAATCCCTGTGCTATTAGGATGCCATCAGCACAAGGGGAAAGAAGCAGGCATAGGCAAACTCAGCCCTCCAGATGTTTTGGGACTACAATTCCCATCATCCCAACTGGTCCTGTTAGCTAGGGGTGATGGGAGTTGTAGTCCCAAAACATCTGGAGGGCCGAGTTTGCCTATGCCTGGAAGGAGTATACAGAGTTTAATAGATTTTTAACATGTTAAGTGGCTTTTGAATAAATATAAATAAAATAAAACAGACTATGGGAAGTTTTTTTAACATTATGGAACAGACTACCGAACCTAGACTGCACCCCTAGAAATAGATGATTTTGAAAGGGAGCAAAATAGGTCTACACTCAAAAATAATTACAAAAAATTATAAAAGAAATATACTGACTGTGAAAGATTTTCAGTTCAAAGGAAGAATTGAAGATGTCCCCCACCAGCAAAGTGCAATAGAAATTGGGGAGAGGAAACAGTCAATTTAATAATAAAGTACCAAAGAAGGGGGCACTGAGAGAGGTCAAGCAAACACAGAACTACTCCAGTCAGATGTATGGTTAAATGTATAGTAGTGCAGGAAGGAACAGCCAATGAAATAATTAATTCCAAAGGGGAAAGCAGTCAAATAAGGAGAATTAACTTGTTGTTGCTGTTTAGTCATTTAGTCGTGTCCGACTCTTCGTGACCCCATGGACCAGAACATGCCAGGCACTTCTGTCTTCCACTGCCTCCCGCAGTTTGGTCAAACTCATGCTGGTAGCTTTGAGAACACTGTCCAACCATCTCGTCCTCATGGTTCAATGTTACTAGTGAGCAAATTTACTCAGTCAGGATTTGAATATTGGTCCTAACTTTTGGGGTTAAGTTTCTATTTCAAAGGTAAAGGGACCCCTGACCATTAGGTCCAGTCGTGACGAACTCTGGGGTTGTGGCACTCATCTCGCTTTATTGGCAGAGGGAGCCGGCGTACAGCTTCCGGGTCATGTGGCCAGCATGACTAAGCCACTTCTGACAAACCAGAACACCGCACAGAAACGCCGTTTACCTTCCCGCTGGAGCGGTATCTATTTATCTATCTATTTATCTACTTGCACTTTGATGTGCTTTCCAACTGCTAGGTTGGCAGGAGCAGGGACCGAGCAATGGGAGCTCACCCCGTCGCGGGGATTTGAACCACTGACCTTCTGATTGGCAAGTCCTAGGCTCTGTGATTTAACCCACAGCGCCACCCGCGTCCCTTCAGTTTCTATTTAGCTGCCCATTAATACTGACAAACTGTAGCTCCCATTCATCTCTCAGATCCCTTTGTAAATCTAAAGTACTGACCTCGCCACATCCTGCAGTAAAAAAATTCCCCAAGTTAATTACACATTGTGTGAAGGTAAGTGTGTGAAGCTACAGCATTCCTACTATCAGCTTAAGTGACACATTCTTTCTCTCTCTCTCTCTCTCTCTCTCTCTCTCTCTCTCTCACACACACACACACACACACACAAACAAACAAACACAGAGTAGAGCCCCTCCGAGCCAAAGGCCCAAAGGCAGGAAGCCCAGCCAGCAGCCAAACGAAGCCTAAAGCGGTGGTTCCCACAGCGCAGCAACCCGGCAAAGGGGATGCAGCAAGGAAAACCATCATCACCTCTCTGCTGGGAAGCGCTGAGCAACGGCAAGTCCCCAGGCAACACGGCCGATTTGATCGGCACAAGGCATGCAAGCTCCATCTACCCAGTCGTTCTTAGACTCCTTACTGGGTGAGCAACGCAGCCAAGCAACACAGTTGGAGCCTCCCTCCTCCCTGGCCGGTAGGGAGGGAGGGAGAGGAGCTGCTTCCTTTGAAACCCGGAATTTTACGGGATAGCAGCAATCCGGGATAGCAGCGGGACACGGCACTGGGATAAGGGAGTTTCCTGCCAAATAAGGGACAGTTGACAGCTATGCATAGGGTTCAGCTTTCAGTTTCCATTTGACAGGGAACTTTCTATGCTTCCTGGAAGGCATTGACTTTTTTCAGTTCTCATTGGGATGGCATTTTGTTATGTTTTCCCCTTTCTGTAGTAAAATGAACAGTCCTGTATTTACAGAAGCCGTCCTGGTTTCTGATTCGATCCCAGAATGTCCCATTTTCCCTTAGGATGCCCCTGTTTTCATGGGGGAAATTTGGGAGGGTGTGGTAGGGCATCCCAATTTTCATCGGCGAAATGTTGGAGGGCCTGAGCCAAGGAGTTAAGTAATTGTACAACCTTCAGAAGGTACCTGAAAGCAGCTCTGTATAATAGGGCAGTTTTTAAAATGTTTGATGCTTTATTATCTTTTTAAATATGTTGGAAGCTGCCCAGAGTGGCTGGGGTAACCCAGTCTGATGGGTGGGGTACAAACAGAATAATAATAATAATAATAATAATAATCTTACAGATTAGCACTTACACCAAAACAAGCACCTCTCCGAACTGTAGTCGGCGCGGCTTCTACAAACGCGCTGCTACCATCCTCATCATCAGTGATAGCAACGGAACCACAATAGATGAAGTAGAAACTGTCTGTCTGGTGTCCCTTTTGGATGATGACTCTCCTGCGACCAAACCTAGAAAGCAGACAACCGGACAAGATCATTAGCTAGTGGAAGGAAATAAACCTGAACCGAAAGATGTCTGCTTACAGAAGCAACATAGGTAAAAAAAAAGGTAAATGTAAAGGACCCCTGGACAGTTACGTCAAAGGACCCCTGGACAGTTTACGCCAAAGATGAAAGAATGATAATGATAATAATAATAATAATAGAATCATCATTATAATAACTAATAGAATAATAGAAATACAGAGTACTACTACTACTAAATATAATAAATAAATAATAAATAGAATAGAAATGATAATAAGATTATAATAATATAATCACAAATAATAACAATAATAAATAAATAAATAAATATATAAATAAATATATAAATAAATAAATAAATAATAAAGTGAATAATGAATAAAATAAATAGAATACTAGGAATAATAGAAAAATACAACAACAATAATAAAACAACTATGATTATTGAACATGACAGAGTACTACTAAATATAGGTAAAGGGTAAAGGGGACCCCTAACCATTAGGTCCAGTCGTGACCGACTCTGGGGTTGCGGCGCTCATCTTGCTTTATTGGCCGAGGGAGCCAGCATACAGCTTCTGGGTCATGTGGCCAGCATGACTAAGCCACTTCTCGCGAACCAGAGCAGCGCACGGAAACGCCATTTACCTTCCCGCTGGAGCGGTACCTATTCATCTACTTGCACTTTGACATGCTTTCGAACTGCTAGGTTGGCAGGAGCTGGGACCGAGCAATGGAAGCTCACCCCGTCGCAGGGATTCAAACCGCCGACCTTCTGATTGGCAAGCCCTAGGCTCTGTTTAACCCACAGCACCACCTGTGTCCCATACTACTAAATATAATAAATAATAAATAGAATAGAAATGATAATATTATAATATTATAATAATGAATAAATAAATACATAAATAATAAATTGAATAATGAATAAAATAAATAGAATAATAGGAATAATAGAAAAATACAATAATAATAATAATACAACTATTAATATTGAATATGACAGAGCACTACTACTACTATGAAATATAATAAATAAATAATAAATAGTATAGAAATGATAATAATATAATAATATAATAATAAATAATAACAATAAAGAATAAAGAATAAATAAATTAACAAAGAAAAAAGTGAATAATGAATAAAATAATTAGAATAATAGGAATAATAGAAAAATATAACTACAACAACAACAACAACAACTATTATTATTATTATTGAATATGACGTCCCTCTTTTCAGAAATATTGGAAAGCATGCTCCCATTCTATAACGGAGAGCAAGAAGCGAGGGGGGGGGTTTGAGGGCAATGGCAAAGACTCTGCCAGGAGCCAAGATGGCCGCCGAGGCTTCCTTTTCCCCCCTCCCCTCCGCTATTATGTCATCTCCGCGCGCCTTCGCCAGAAGGGCGGACGTGGTTGCGTCGCGGGGCGGGGCGGAAGGAGGCAGCGCTGGAATGTGGGCGGGGCGTCGGGGCGGCCGATGTGGCTTCCCATTTGCCAGCAGGAGCAGCAGCGAACGCCGCCGCCTCCTCCTCCTGGTTCTCCTCCTGCTGCTGAGCCGCCTCTGCTTCTTCCCCCGAGAAGGCGCCCGGTCTCCGGGGTCCGAGGAGCCTCCCGCGTCCCCGGTGAGCGAGGAGCCCCTGGCCGGCTGTGGGGAGGCGGGGAGGGGCGAGCCGCCTGGCTGTGGGGCTGGAGGAGGGCGAGGTATGGGGGGAAGGAAACAGGGAAGAAGTGGGGAGGGCAAATGCAATGAGAATAAGGATAATTTATCTCTCTTTTTATATATATAATTTTTTTATTTGCATTTTATAAATTTCCATCCAATTATTCATTTAATCCCGCATACAACAAATTATGACTGTTTTTGACTTCCTTCAGCGTCTCTGACAATCATCCATATTTATACCTTTAATACACATTCCTTTCTTTCGTATTGCCATTATTCCTCCTTCATCCCATTATTTCTAATAAACAATACTTATTTTTATTTACAGTGCCTCTTTAAATCCCACTAGCGTTGTGTTTACACCACATAAGACTTTTCAGATAATCCACAAATTTTCCCCAGTCCTCGATGAACTTTTGGTCTTTAGTATATCTGATTTTCCCAGTTAATTTATCCAATTCTGCATAGTCTATCACTTTTGATCTCCATTCTTCTATCTCCTCTTGTTTCCACTTCTGAGCCAACAGGATTCTTTATCTCTCATGAAACTATAATTTATTTCTCCTGAAACTACAGCATGGGGATTAGGGGTGGTGTGCCCTGGAAGAAGGGTGGTGTTGGGGGGCGATGAGAAATTATTATCATTATTATCATTACCATCATCATTAAATTATTCATTATTATTATTTATTTATTCATTAAAAAATTATTTGTGCATTTCAGGTTTGTGCATTTCACTAGTTTTACAATCCTTTTAACATTTTGGATCTCGACTTCCATCCCCCTCTTTCTGCGGTTCCTTCAATTGATTTGTAATATCTTCTGCATATTATTCCAAATTAATTTAAGTTGCTCACTTGTTAATCTACTTTAACTTGGCTTCCAACCCCCTCTTTCTGCGGTTCCTTCAATTGATTTGTAATATCTTCTGCATATTCCAAATTAACTTCAGTTGCTCACTTGTTAATTTACTTTAAATAAACACTCTTGTCAAACTGCAGGTTATCACAACAATCCTGCCAATGTTTTTATCTGTTTACAATTTATCTGTAAATATTCAGTAAACTCATTTCCATTCTTTTATAAAAAGTTTGCTGTCTTGATTTCTTATTTTTCCAATAAACCCATTTCCATTCTTTTATAAAAAGTTTGCTATCTTGATTTCTTATTTTTCCAGTAAGTTTTGCCATTTCTGCGTATTCCGTACGTTTTCGTATCCATTCTTCCTTTGCTGGGACTTCTTATTCTTTCCATTTTGGGGCGAGTAACCTTCTTGCCGCTGTAGTAGCATACATGAATAAGTTTCTATACAGTTTAGGTAGTTCTGTCTCTATAATTCCCCAAAGAATTTATTTGTTGTTGTTGCTGCATCATTGTGCTGTGCTGGGTTGAAGGACAGGCATCCTGTAAAAGAGGCAGACAAGTGAAGTTAGGAAAACAACAGTGTGTGAAATAAAGGTGGGGGTGAAGAACCATCAGAAACAAGGTTTGAGGAGAGATGATCTGTGTTTAATTTTGGATTATTATTTTTAAAAAATATATCTTTAAGTAGTACTGTGGTAGAGCACAGTTGTCACTTTAGCCTACGACAGCTTTATCAGTCTACCCCCCCCCCCTAAATTCCCTGGAAGCCTTCCGTTTTTCATCACCCTTTGAAAATGATTAGGGTTTTTATAATTTCTAAGATGGGGGGAACATTTGGACGCTGGGTACGTGAGAGGAGGGGAGAACCTGGAGATGTTGGTGGTTCTATTGCAAAGAGGTGTTTTTTTTGCTCAGTGATGCCCTTATTCTAATTTCTGGCGCATTTTTACAGAAGCAAAGGCAAGGAAATGAGTGTCCGAACACTTTAAAATTTAAATTTAAATAAATGATGTGAATTGTAGAAAATACCCAACATAGTGGGTACTTTAAAAAAAACAAACCAGTCTTTATTTTGTCAGGTGATCTGTCGACATTGCTTTGCTGTTTGGTACACTAAAAATATATTTTCTACCATGCAGTTTGTCACTGAGGG
Source organism: Podarcis erhardii (assembly GCF_964252035.2). Classification (NCBI taxonomy): domain Eukaryota; kingdom Metazoa; phylum Chordata; class Lepidosauria; order Squamata; family Lacertidae; genus Podarcis; species Podarcis erhardii. The sequence goes on from NC_138497.1 coordinate 129,760,311, forward strand.
GGGTGATGAAGACTTGAAGTCAAACAACATCTTACTGAGATTTCATCATTCAGAAGCAGCAAGAGCAGTTCCTGGGATCTCCTTCAGCATTCGTAATATGGAATTATAACATTTCCTTTCTTACATCGTCACACATCCTGCACGTTCCAACCAGCACAATTTTACTTTCAGAGGTTAATTCCAAAGTGCCATCGATGAAAAGGAGAGGGCTGATTGTCACCCTTAGCCGATTTAACCGTGCAAGAGTATTGGAGAAACTTGTTTTCCCCGTCCTTGATTGGATTGACGAATTAAAGCGAACATTTTGAATTGAAAGTGAGCATGATAGGATCTTGAGCGTATGGTACTTCACAACTGAGGAAGGTGAACGATGGCGTCCAGAGAGAGGCTGTATGAACTTTGGATGCTCTATTGCAATAAGGTAACTTCTTTTTTTAAAAATAAATAAAACTTGGGGATGCTTTAGTTAAAGCCAAATGGCTAACAGTGCAGTCTTAACCACGTCTGCTCAAAAGTAAGTCATCTTGAATGCATCGGGAATAGGATTGCAGCCTTAGACTGTTTTTTTTATTGGAATCCTGATATGCTGGTACAGTTGACCAAAATGCCCACAGTTATGTGCTCCCATAGGACAGGTAAGGGACGCAGGTGGCACTGTGGGTTAAACCACAGAGCCTAGGACTTGCTGATCAGAAGGTCGGCGGTTCGAATCCCTGTGACGGGGTGAGCACCCGTTGTTCGGTCCCTGCTCCTGCCAACCTAGCAGTTCAAAAGCACGAAGTGCAAGTAGATAAATAGGTACCACTCTGGCAGGAAGGTAAATGGCGTTTTCATGCTCTGCTCTGGTTCGCCAGAAGCAGCTTAGTCATGCTGGCCACATGACCCGGAAGCTGTACGTTGGCTCCCTCGGCCAATAAAGCGAGATGAGCGCTGCAACCCCAGAGTCGGCCACGACTGGACCTAATGGTCGGGGGTCCCTTTACCTTTACCTATAGGACAGGTATGACAAACTTTTGAATCTCCAGGTGTTGCTGAACTACAACTCCCGTCATCTCTGGCCGTTGGTCAGGCTAGCTGGGGCTGATTAGAGTTGTAGTTCAACAGCATCTGGCCATACCTAACCTAATCTGTTATATCTAAAACTTTAAATATTTGTTTCCTGGCCTTCTTTCCACGAGACCAAGACTTGATGCAACCTTCCACTTGAGTGTATACTCATTATGCAGGGAGTTTGCCAAACTTGGGCTTGTGCAAACCTGATGGTGATGCTGAAGATTGTCTATGATGAATCTCAGGCTACAGAAACGAGATGTTCACACCACCACAACAATTTGCCGGATAATCATAATTATTCTCGTTAGGCTCCGGTATTATTTCTTGTTCTGAATTTTGCTTGCATTAGGGTGGCGCTTTCTTCAGCAGTTTTATTGCGCAAAAGCGCTTGGCATTTTTGTTTGCGTGTCCATTGTTTTGTTGCAAAGAAGAACATGCAAAAATGTTCCTCTGAGCCATAAGATTTGGAGTTAAGGAATTTGCCTTTAGTCTGCTGCCTAAGCTGGTGAGCTTTTGAAAGACAAACGTCCTATTGTTTAGAGTTGAAGCTCAATATGACCATGCTGATTGAGCTTTTTTTGAAGTGAGCAGATACTTGGTGGCATAATGAAAAATAGCACAAATGTGCAACAGAACATTTTCAAGTGGGACCTAAACTTTTATGAAGTTAGCTTCCTACCTAACAGCAAAGGGTAAAGGGACCCCTGACCATTAGGTCCAGTTGCGAACAACTCTGGGGTTGCGGCGCTCATCTGGCTTTATTGGCCGAGGGAGCTGGCGTACAGCTTCCGGGTCATGTGGCCAGCATGACTAAGCGAACCAGAGCAGCGCACGGAAACGCCATTTACCTTCCCACCAGAGCGGTACCTATTTATCTACTTGCACTTTGACGTGCTTTCGAACTGCTAGGTTGGCAGGAGCTGGGACCGAGCAACGGGAGCTCACCCCGTCACGGGGATTCGAACCGCCGACCTTCTGATCGGCAAGTCCTAGGCTCAGTGGCTTAACCCACAGCGCCACCCGCGTCCCAGTCTGCCTAACAGTACAAACCACCTAAACCTTCCAGATACTCTAATATCTTTTGCCTCTGAACGCTTCCTCCAAGCTAACTACAGGAAGCCCTCAACTTACAGACATTTACCTTTTGTGCATTCAGCTTTTACATGCATGGCCATTTAAAAATAAAAAGGGGACAAGGGTCAGGGAAAAATGACTTTGGCAATCCCACCCGCCATTGAACCCAATGGGTTTTGACTATACGGGACTTTGGCATTAGGTGGAAGCCCTGGAACGCAACCGCTGCATAATGTTTACTGTATTGTGCACACGTGAGAGGAGAGAGATGGTAATGTGCGTCGCTGGGTCGAAACGGGTTACAGTTTTATGGAAATAATATCTGGAAAAGTTGGTGGCGACTTGCTGCTTGTAGCACTGAGCCCAGCTCTAGGTGGCACGTTTGGGTATTTTACGTTGTCCTCTACCAAGCACTTTTCTTCTCCGATCAGCTGTGAAGGTCGTTGGGGGAGCTTGGGCCAGTCACTGTTTCGTAGTGTCTCACACGGTTGTTGTGAGGACAAAATGGGGAGGGGGTAAAACATGGATTCCCCTTTGAGCTCCTTAGAGGAAAGGTGGGACATAAATCAAATGTATTAGTTGAGAAACGTTCGGTCCGGGGATCAAATGCAACCCCAGGAGCCTCTCTGGAGGAGTGGAAGAACCTCACGCCTGGAGGCCAAAACAGACACTATTCTACCTACCAAAATAAATGTTTATATTCCTTGTTCCACCCATAGCTGTCAAGCGTCCCCTATTTGGCGGGACAGTCCCTTATCCCAGCGCCATGTCCTGCTGCTGTCCCTTATTGATGATGTCCCTTATATTTCCCGGGTTTCAAAGGAAGCAGCTCCTCTCCCTCCCTCCCTGCTGGCCAGGGAGGAGGGAGGCTCCAACTGGGTTGCTTGGCTGCGTTGCTCACCCAATAAGGAGTCTAAGAACGACTGGGGGGTGGAGCTTGCATGCCTTGTGCCGATCAAATCGGCCGCGTTGCCTGGGGACTCGCCTTTGCTCAGCGCTTCCCAGCGGAGAGGTGACGGTGGTTTTCCTTGCTGCATCCCCTTTGTCGGGTTGCTGCGGTATGGGAACCACCACTTGAGGCTTCGTTTGGCTGCTGGTTGACTAAAATCCCTTATTTTGGCTGCTGATCTCTTATTTTCAAATGTGTAAGTTTACTGCTATGGTTCCACCCATTGTGGCTTCTGTGGCCCCAGGGAGGTGGCCCAGAGAAGAGTAGATCCCTGGCTGCTTAACGTGTTGCCACCGTGCTTTAGAAATATGTGAATGTGACCTAGGCAGCAAAACATGTCCCTGAAAGAAGGTACATTATGGGAATGGTTAAAATGAGAACCACCCCATCTGATATTGCACTTTGCAAGGGCCCGCTTGAGATCTTGACATCCTAATGTATAAAGATTCTCCTTTTTTTAGCAGTTATGCCTGAAGGTGACACTTTCAGTCAGTTCTCTCCATGCTGACTCAAAAGTAGGTTCCACTCCCAATAATTCAGTGTGACTTACATCCTAGGAAGCATGTTGAGAATGGTAGCCTGGGTATGTGCTTACGAGTGCTGAAGGACTGGAAATTCTGTTGTATCAAATCTAGCAAAACTTCTTATAATCTAGGAGCGAACCGTCTGATAGGGAATGCAGGAATCACAAATGACTTATGGGTTATGAAAGTAGGTTAAGATGACATCTTTTATTGGACCAAAAGCTGTTGGTGAGGATGCTGAAGCTTTTGAGTTTAAAAGCCTATCAGGCAAAAACTACTGCTCTTTAACGCTTTAATCTATGAGTAATGTATTGCTGCTTTGAAGCTGTTTGCAGCACAAAATGCAGCACTGGATCAGGTTTTGAGCTACCAGAGGAATATATATCAGTACTGTTTTAGTTTCTCTGCTGTCCTGTTTATGAGTTGAGTGACTCAGATTCGGGTGATCATCTTGGAGTGACTGCAAAAGTCAACCTTTCAGTGTGCATCTTATTTGACTGAAAAGGAGCAGAGATAGTCTTATCCACGTAAAATGATTTCGTCTTTCATTTGCTGAAAATGTTTTCTTTAAACCCACAAATTAAAATTAAAATGTAACGGTGAATGAATAAAATGTCTACTAAATTGTTTTATTTGCGTCAGTATTTAGATGACCTATTAATTTCACTTGAAATTGTGTAGTCTTGCTTAGGGGGATTACAAGGCTGGAATTGTTACATAATAAGCTGTGCCAGTATGCCAGGGGCTACTTAGGAATATAGCTCTGCCACTTCTAGGGAAAAAAGAGTGTGGAAATATTTGAATTGGTCAAACCATAAAACAATTTCCTTCTGACTTTACTTTTTAATGAGAGACGAGACAGAGACCAATGGCACGTGGTTTGACTTGACACCATAAATTGTGTTATGCGTATATTTTTTTAAATGCCACGTATAATAATACCATCTGCTTTTTTGTGCTGAAAAAAAATACTCTGGGCAGAAAGCGGCAGTAAAACTCATGAAAGCCAAGTAAAAAGCAATAACTGCTCAAGCTAAAATGGAGCCTCAATCCTGCTTCCAGCAGAGATGGAAGATCTCCATAAAATAGTCTCGCAGTGACAAACTTTGGGTACGATTCAACATGCAGCGAGTCCTGTTTTGTTCCCAATGGGAGGAATTCTGAGCAGGTGCTTGCCTCTCTGCTGAAATCAATAGCACGTAAAAGGGCTTCGCTGTGGCTGGAGCAGGCCCATTGTTTTTTGGATCAGTATGCCAAATTGAAATATGTGGGCTTCTTGCTTTGATACCGAGTTAATGACTGCATAATGCATGAAGCACTTCTGCCACTTTAGGGCACTTGTTCAGATGTCTGTTTTGACTTTATTGCATTCCTGTCAAGACGTCCGCAGAGGAAAAGTTTCATCCATTGAGTAAATGCCCTATGTGGAGGGGGAAAAACCTGGCAGAAGTTCCTTTGTTTGCTAACGCATGCTCATCTTCTGCCACTTAAGATGAGAAAAAAACTTTTCTGGCTATTGAAGGGAAGATTAGCTGCACTCATTATAGAGACAAATGCAGGTTGGATTGGCACTGAAACAGCAGAAAAATATCCAAGCTCTGTAAATTGTTCTTTGCGTGGCAGGAAGAAGATAGAATTTGGGGGTCATGTTTTTTTGTTTTAAAAAGGCATTGGACCTACTGAGATTATCTTGCTGGCTACCTGTAGTGGAGGAGCTGGATCGTGGCTTCTTGTCCAGATATGTGCTTTCCATGGTTGAAGAGATCCTACATGGAAAATCCATCATGTATAGATCTAAGCCACTTACTGAATCTGTTCATTCTATTCAGTGTTGCTGGACTCCGTCTCCTGTCAGCCCCATTCAGAATGGCCATTGGGGATGGGTGCTGCAATCCACAAAGATGTGGACAGTTTAGCCAGCCCTTTGATAAATGGCGGATTGTTTGTCCGTAAGTCAAATGTGGAACAGTTGTCACATCCTGGAGACAGTGTTAGAAACTGAGATATGAAAGCTAGGAGCTTAAATGGCACCTTGAATCTAGGCTATGGGTGCAACAACACAATGTCTAGTCTCACTTATTAAAAAAACAAAAATACAGAGCTGAAAATAAATGAACTGCAGCTAAAATATTACGTTAATTTTTCACATGCTCTAGTTCATGGGTAGTCAAACTAAGGCATCCGGCCCAATCACCTTCTTAATCCAGCCAGCGGACGGTCTGGGAATCAACGTGTTTTTACATGAGTAGAATGAGTCCTTTTATTTAAAATGCATCTCTGGGTTATTTGTGGGGCATAGTAATTTGTTCATTCCCCCCCCCCCCAAAAAAATATAGTCTGGCCCCCCACAAGGTCTGAGGGACAGTGCACCGGCCCCCTGCTGAAAAGGTTTGCTGACCCCTGCTTTAGTCCTTCCCCTGCCCACCCCCCTCATGTTCTTAAGAGGGTCTCTTCTGCAGTCTTCAGAGAGTAGCTGGAAGTGGGGAGGCAGAAAAAGCTCCTCCTTTCCTTCCACTCTGCAGTTTTAATCTGAAATCTTCGGCGCAGGATTGCACCCAGAGCTCAGAAACCGCTTGCGCTCGTGAAATTCCCTGTCGCAAAATGCGCCTAGGAGAATGGGAGTTTTGAACACTGCCTGGAGATGGACATGTACCCCCAGTGGGAGAGGTCACAATCCTGTTCGCCCGTCCACCCGGAAGGTAATATGACTCAGTGGCGTAGCGTGGGGGTGCAGGGGGGGCCGGGCGCAACATCTGGGGGTTAGGGTTAGGGGGCGCAAATCCATGGGTTGGGGGCGCAAATTACTTGCCTTGCCCCGGGTGCTGACAACCCACGCTACGCCACTGATATGACTTGCCTATAATATGTTTGGAAAAACAGCCTATGGAATTGTTGAATATCGGGGCAGAACATTTGGCGAGAAAGCAAGGAGAAGTAATTGAACTGGTTATTTTTTCAAGTACAGTGGTGCCTCGCAAGACGAAATTAATCTGTTCCGTGAGTTTAGCGGATTCGCGCTATTAGCGTTTTAGCGGCTTTTAGCGGATCAGCTGATAAGCGTCTTATCAGCGGATCAGCTGATAAGCGGCTTAGCGGCTTAGGAAAAGGGGGGGAAAGGGGGGAAAACCCCGCAGAAACTCGCAAGACATTTCGTCTTGCGAAGCAAGCCCATAGGGAAATTCGTTTTGCGAAACGCCTCCAAAACGGAAAACCCTTTCGTCTAGCGGGTTTTCCGTCTTGCGAGGCGTTCGTCTTGCGGGGCACCACTGTATATTAATGAAAGATGGATAGAAGCATACATTCACCAGACAGGTGGACTTTCCACTTCACAAGCCCACTGATTCACTAGCTTAAATATTCTGCCACTTTGACGGGGTAATGTCAGAGTCTTAGGAGCTAGTTGTGGCTATATAGACAGCTGTCACGTCAGGGATGCCCTCGGGGCAAATTCTGCTTTGGGGCTTTCAAAACTAAAGGTCACTTTGGCAAAACAACAACTTGAAGGAAGTGCAAAACGATGAAGACCCCGTGTTTATAGTCACTTGCATAATCTGGTGGCGGTTATGGAGAAATGTTTTACCCAAATGTTTAACAAACTGAGTTCTGCCCAAACAGGTTTTTCATTCACCTGACCTGCTGTGGTTACCGTGAAACACAATAAGCCTTTTTTTAGGGGGGGACGACACCATTATTACTTCTTCTTTTAAAAAATCGAGTCAGTCTGTGGTTTGAAAGCAATAATTTTACTGTTCACCGGTGACAATGCTCTGCTTCCATGGCTTTTACTTTTAAAACTGAAACGGAAAAAAAAGTGGTTCGTTTCCCTTGATTCACAACACCTTTCAGAGAGACGTTCCTTTGCCACAGCAACAGTGCAGAACCTGCAGCCCACGGTCAGAATCAGGCCTGCTAGGCCTCTCCATTTGGCCTGTGAGGCTGTTTGGGCCAAGCCATGTGCCGTTGTCCTGCTCCTAACATTGCAGGTAAAGGTGGAGCTCCTATGATGTTTGCAGGCCGTGCCAGTCAATTGATCTGTATCTGCAGGCAAAGGAAAACGGGTCACCTGAATTTACTGTGATTGTCAGGTGACTGACATGTGCACCTGCCTGCCAATCATAGTTGGCCTGTGCGGGTGGTAGAGATAAGAACAGGTCCACTTTCCCACCCCTGCCTTAGAGCCAAAACTTCCTGTCCTTGGGAAACCAACAGGCCAAGTGGAAATGGAGGCGAGGATCATTTGCCGCTCGATACGGGCGGGCTGTGTTTTCTTCGTCATGAAGAAAGCTATTCGAATGTGTTCTCTCAACTTCTAAAGTGAAACACTTCTGGAGGTACAAGTATGACTTGAAACCTAGTTCAGTTCTTAGACATGGAGCAGTTTTCTTCCGATGCAGCTATTAAAGCAGCAACTGGGTGGTCATGGACCTAGGATGCTGTGGTTGCAAGATTCCTACATTGAGTAGAACTGGGTAACAAATGTGGTGCTCTCCCAGATGTTGTTGGACTACAGCTCTTGCCGATCGGAAGGTTGGCGGTTCGAATCCCCACAACGGGGTGAGCTCCCGTTGCTCTGTCCCAGCTCCTGCCAATCTAGCAGTTTGAAAGCACACCTGTGCAAGTAGATAAATAGGTACCTCTACGGCGGGAAGGTGAACGGCGTTTCTCTGCGCTCTGGTTTCCGTCACGGTGTCCTGTTGCACCAGAAGCGGTTTAGTCATGCTGGCCACATGACGTGGAAAGCTGTCTGTGGACAAACGCCGGCTCCGTCAACCTGAAAGCGAGATGAGCGCCGCAACCCCATAGTTGCCTTTGACTGGACTTAACCGTCGAGGGGTCCTTTACCTTTTATCTCTTTTACAGCTCATCAGCCTCAGCCATCATGGCCAGTTCATGGATGATGGCAGTTTCAGGAGGGCCCCATGTTGGCTACCTCTGGAGTAGAAGGTTGGATTTGATGATCTCCAGGGTCTCTTCTGACTCTAAAATTCTGTCATTGTAGGGAGTGTAGCAGTTGTGAGAAGAACTGAATACTTGAATTATTTGACCTGTCTTTGAGGATAGTGTAGTGTTCTGATCTCTTGCAAGAAAATACATTTATTGTTTTAGCCATTACAAAGATATTACAGTGGTACCTCGGGTTACATACGCTTCAGGTTACATATGCTTCAGGTTACAGACTCTGTTAACCCAGAAATAGTGCTTCAGGTTAAGAACAGAAATTGTGCTCTGGTGGCGCAGCAGCAGCTGGAGGCCCCATTAGCTAAAGTGGTGCTTCAGGTTAAGAACTTTGCTTCAGGATAAGAACAGGAATCGGGCTCCGGCGGTGCGGCAGCAGCAGGAGGCCCCATTAGCTAAAGTGGTGCTTCAGGTTAACAACAGTTTCAGGTTAAGAACGGACCTCTGGAACGAATTAAGTACCTAACCCGAGGTACCACTGTATATAAAAAAATACAGAACTCTTCCTGCAGTCATATTTTATGTACATAACAAAACATACATATCTAGATTTGCTTTTTACTGCTGTTGTTTCCCAGGGCTGATTCAGAAGCCCATAGTACTAGGTAGAAGCACAGAGATTTGGACAAAACCACCATAGCTTATGCCCTTACAAAAATGTTTTATTTTGCGATTTGCATTTCTTCTACTGCAGGGCCTAATTACTCCAAACCATCCATTACTGATTAGAATATACTTAAAATAGGCTGAAACATTTCCGCCTAAGCAGCCTGAAACAATTGGGCATTTGAGTGAGTACACAATACTGGTACTTCAGTAATGATGGGTTTGTGATCTAAGCAATTAAGACTCCAGGAATAATTTACTTCGACATATTATGCTTCAGGGAATTGGAAAGTGAGAGAAAATAACATATTAAAGCTACATTAATGGGGAAAAGAGTGACCCCTCTTTGAATTCTGTGGTTTTACCTATCAGGACATAATAGCTATCATTTGTTGCTTAAAGGTAAAGGTAAAGGGACCCCTGACCATTAGGTCCAGTCGTGGCCGACTCTGGGGTTGCGGCACTCATCTTGCTTTATTGGCCGAGGGAACCGGCGTACAGCTTCCGGGTCATGTGGCCAGCAGGACTAAGCCGCTTCTGGCGAACCAGAGCAGCGCACGGAAACGCCGTTTACCTTCCCGCTGGAGCGGTACCTATTTATCTACTTGCACTTTGACGTGCTTTCGAACTGCTAGGTTGGCAGGAGCAGGGACCGAGCAACGGGAGCTCACCCCGTCATGGGGATTCGAACCGCCGACCTTCTGATTGGCAAGTCCTAGGCTCTGTGGTTTAACCCACAGCGCCACCCTCGTCCCTTTGTTGCTTAGCTCGTCTTAAAATTAGGTAAATACAACCTCAGGTGAACAACAACACATGACACATTACACCGTAGTAGTGACTTTTACTGTTTAATACCTGATTTTAGAATATCTTTTCCCAGCAAATTGCTAAGTGCTAATGAATGTTCATGACAGGTGGCTGTCGAAAATAAATTGCAGGCAAATCCTAGGAGTTTGTGAAATTGAGTGGTCAGAACAGAACAGCCATTACTGAAGTCACAACCAGGCATCATTGCAATAAATGCCCTTTGGCATACACTCCCTTTTTAATACAGTGGTGCATTTCAAATGAGTGCACTGCAGACAATTTAAACAAGGAACATCTTTTGTTCAAGCGTTCAGTTTGGACAACAAGTACTGGCTTTCTATCAGTCGTTAAACGGACTGCCTGAAACGTTTTGGGCTCAAAATAAATTTCAAAGCAAAGTCCTCCCAAAGCAACTTTCGTCAAAGCCGCAATACCAATTCCATCAAAATATAATGGATGCTTTAGCTGAGATTCCTGCATTGCATGGGGTTGGACTAGATGAACCTTGGGGTCCCTTCCAACTCTACAATTCTATGATTATTTATATATATAAAAAAGCATTAAAATTCACACTAGCAGAACAGCAGAGGTTAGAACACGAAATGGTAAAAAGCAGTTTGAAATAAAAGAGTCTTCGGTTTCATTGAAAAGCCAATAGAGCTGAAATCATATGTTGCCTCTCTAGGGAGGGAATTCAAAGAGCATAGGGCCACTACTGAAAAGGCCCCTTTTCCTGTGCCCTTAGGACATAGCCAGTCTGCCCTTATAGCTGTTAGTTTATGACAAGGGATGCAAGTTGGGTATGTTTTAATCTGGGGATTTGACACTTCCCCATGGAGTTTCTTAAAAGTTTAGTCATGCTATGCAGTTGGTTAAAATTCTTTCACTTGTATATAAAGAAGTACCGTATTTTTCGCTCCATAGGGCGTACTGGACCATAGGGTGCACCTAGTTTTTAGGGGGGGGGGAAATAAAGAAAAAAGCTGTCTTGGCTTCCTCTTTAGCCATGTGCAACATCTCCAGCCGGGAGAGGTTGCGCGCGGCTTCGTTTTTTGCCACGGGGCTGGGGGAAGCCCGAGCTTCCCCCGACACCAGCCCCCAAAACAGGTCCAGGAGAGGCGGCGAGATTGCGCGCAACCTTGCCGCCACTCCCGGAGCTTGCGGGGCTGGGGCTGGTTGCTTCCCCCAACCCCAGCCCCCAAAACAGGCTATCCGCAAGCCTTCGGAGTGCGACGGGAACTCCCGCTGGGCTCAGAAGGCTTGCGGATAGCTGCCTGAAGCCCGGGGCGTGCAGCGGCAGTTGGCACTGCGCTCCCCGGGCTTCAGGCTTCAGGCTGCCATCTACAAGCCTTTGGAGTGCTCTGAAGGCTTGCGGATAGCTGCCTGAAGCCTGGAGAGGGAGAGGGGTCGGTGCACACCGACCCCTCTCGCTCTCCAGGCTTCAGCGAAAGCCTGCATTTGCTCCATAGGATACACACAAATTTCCCCTTCATTTTTGGAGGGGGAAAAGTGCGTCCTATAGAGCGAAAAATACGGTACATTAATACATGGCAGTTGACAGCCTCTTGCAGAAGGAACCGTGAGGGTGGATTTTAATTGACTCGATATTCAGACCAGTGTTTAGAAGAGGAAGGAGAAAAGAATGCAGAGAACTATGAATTAAGCACATTTCAAGGTTCTGGTTTTCTTAGATGCCTAGACCAAGTATGAGTGTTTAGTTGGGGTTCTTGGGACACGGGTACCAAAAACCATGCCTTGAATTTGCCTTGAAAATATTCCATTAATCCTGAGACGTAGCGTTTATTTTGTGACAGTGCAAGACCTACCAGCTCTCAGAGAGAGCGTGGGAAATGCATGGGCTTCTACTTCCGGATGATTTTTGGCAAATCGCACAGCAAAGTTTTCCCCGAGAGTTACCGACCGTCTTCTATTCAATCACATGACTTATGACTTACTTTATAAAACATGCTGTAAAAAGCCTAAAGTATTTCATTGTATGGGATGAGCCAGGCCGGGACAGTGCATTTTAAAAATGATTCTTGTACAGTGGTACCTCGGGTTACATACGCTTCAGGTTACATACAGACTCTGCTAACCCAGAAATAGTACCTCGGGTTAAGAACTTTGCTTCAGGATGAGAACAGAAATCGTGCTCCGGCGGTGCGGCAGCAGTCGGAGGCCCCATTAGCTAAAGTAGTGCTTCAGGTTAAGAACAGTTTCAGGTTAAGTACGGACCTCCGGAACGAATTAAGTACTTAACCCGAGGTACCACTGTATATGATATCTGTGGGAGATAAATTCCCACTGCTTTTATATATCAAACTTGAAGCAAAAGGGTTTGTCTTAGTAGCTAACTCTGTGTCTCCTACAACTTGCTTGTTACTTTTAAAAAGATTTCTCAGCTGATTACTTTCAACCTCTAAAGGGGGCATGACATAGCTGTCAACCTTCCCTTTTTTTGCGGGAAATTCCCTTATTCCAGCACCGTTTCCCGCTGCTATCCCGGATTGTTAGATATCCCGTAGACTCTACCTGGGACAGGTGAGGCTGCTGATCCCATATTTTCAAATCTGAAAGCTTGACAGCTATGGGGCACGAGGAACCTTCAGCCACTTAGCTGTCAATGACCTACAACTCCCAGCACCCCTTGCTATTGGCAATGCATGCTGGGGCTTATGGGAGTTGTAGTTCAACAACACCTGGAGGTTCCCCCCCACCTGCTCTAAAAGCAGTCTTAGGGCTAGTTCAGCCATGCACCTTTATTGCATTTATGTATTTATTGCATGTTTACCCTTCCTCTGAAGAGCTCAAGGCACCATACGTGATTCCTAGTTCAGTTTTATCCATGTAACATCTTTGTAGGCCACCCGATGGACTTCATAGCCGAGTGGAGATTTAAAACTTGTTCTCCACAGCCTAGGGGAAAAACATTCCTCATCATAACACACTTGCTAAGTGATTTTAATAACGTGACAGCTTTCATGTGCGAATGGACTGTTGCTGCCCCCATCGCAGATGCACCAACCAAAATTGTTTTCAAATTCAGTCAGTTCACGTGTTCAGCTGCAGATCGTCAACAGTAAATCATCAAGTGATGTGCTTTTTCAAAGTCTTGCTTTTTCAAAGAAGGCAGTTATTATTAAGAGCCATAGATTTAGCCTGATTGCAGAGTATATATAACTATTTGTGAATGTTCACTCCAGTCCATTGTTAGGATAACGTCACTGAGTTGTATGTAACAATGTTTGATTCTAGCTAATAAGGGAAATGGCTGCGATTTACCAACTTCTGCTGGATAAACATGCTGAAAGTTACTCTAAAGAAATCATAATTAACAGTATTTTTGCACTAATTTGATGCTCTGCTAGGATGGATGCTTTGTGACTAACGTAACGACGGGTTGCACCACGATTCAGGTTTCCCATGGCTTCCGAAGTGAATAATCCCCACCCCCATTGTGGGGAATGCAGTATTGAAAGCTTCTACCGGCTGATCCAGCTTTTGTTTATAGCGGCCAGTACTTCCTGGTATAGCTCTAAATGACTGAACTTTGCTCTTCCGGCTATTACCATCAGGTTGAGTTGAAGCTCAGTGAAGTCTCTTTGGAACTGTGCAGGATTATATAATAATAATAATTTATTATTTGTACCCCGCCCATCTGGCTGGGTTTCCCCAGCCACTCTGGGCGGCTTCCATAGAAACCAAAAATACACTAAAATATCACACGTTAAAAACTTCCCTGAACAGGGATGCCTTAAGATGTCTTCTGAATGTCAGGTAGTTGTTTATCGCTTTGACATCTAATGGGAGGGCATTCCACAGGGCGGGCGCCACTACCGAGAAGGCCCTCTGCCTGGTTCCCTGTAGCTTTGCTTCTCGCAATGAGGGAACCGCCAGAAGACTGGTGTTATGTGGTCTCGGCGGCCGCCCCCAGTCACCAGTCTAGCTGCCGCATTCTGGATTAGTTGTAGTTTCCAGGTCACCTTCAAAGGTAGCCCCACGTAGAGCGCATTGCAGTAGTCCAAGCGGGAGATAACTAGAACATTCACCACTCTGGCGAGACAGTCTGCGGGCAGGTAGGGTCTCAGCCTGCGTACCAAGTGGAGTTGGTAGACAGCTGCCCTGGATACAGAATTGACCTGCGCCTCGATGGACAGATGTGAGTCCAAAATGACTCCCAGGGTGCGCACCTGGTCCTTCCGGGGCACAGGTACCCCATTCAGGACTAGGGAGTCCACACCCACCTGCCCCATCCCCCCAAAACTACTTCTGTCTTGTCAGGATTCAACCTCATCCGCCATCCATCCTTCAACCGCCTCCAGACACTCACACAGGACCTGCACCGCCTTCACTGGATCTGATTTAAAAGAGAGGTAGAGCTGGGTATCATCCGCATACTGATGAGCACCCAGCCCAAACCCCCTGATGATCTCTCCCAGCGGCTTCATATAGATGTTAAAAAGTATGGGGGAGAGGACCGAACCCTGCGGCACCCCACAAGTGAGGGCCCAGGGGTCTGAACACTCATCCCCCACCACCACTTTCTGAACACGGTCCAGGAGGAAGGAGCAAAACCACTGTATAACAGTGCCCCGAGGATTCTTTCCTCACTGCCAGCATTGTAGTAAGATTCAGCTGCCCATCCAATTGGCATTTATGTATGGAATGGGAGGAGGGGCGCCATTTTGACGCTTGCCTCAGGTGGCAAAACAGCACTGAATGATATCCACACACAATAAATCTGTTTCTAGGGCCCTGTTTAGTAAGGTCCTTCCTTTTCTCACATTTTGTATTTTTCATTTTTCATAAAATCAAGTGTGGGGGAACCTTTGACCCACCAGGTATTTCTGAACTCCAACTCCCATCGTCCCTGGCCATTGACCATGCTTACAAAGGCTGATGGGAGATGTAGTTCAGAAATGTTTGCCGTGCCAGAGGTTCCCCACCCGTCTGATGTGGAAAAATCAACAGGAGGTCTTGACTCAAGATGACTTGTCACTGGGTTAGCATTTAGAAAACTTTGCCTTTTGAGTCAGAATAAGACTGCTGCTTCCAGCAACCACTTATTTTATGTACTTGAATGCTTTTAGATTTTCTGAGAGATGCTTTAATCTTCTGAAAGCTAAGGAGTCAGCTGCAAAAGAAGCAGGAGAAGGGATACAGAAATAATATGAAGAAGATTCGGCTAAAGTTTCCCAGTGGAATATCGTTTTTGCATTGCCTGATATGGGAGGAGGTGTCGGGATGTTGCCTAGAATGGCTCTTGTTGTTGTTGTTTAGTCGTTTAGTCGTGTCCGACTCTTCGTGACCCCATGGACCAGAGCACGCCAGGCACTTCGGTCTTCCACTGCCTCCCGCACTTTGGTCAAACTCATGCTGGTAGCTTCGATAACACTACCCAACCATCTCATCCTCTGTCATCCCCTTCTCCTTGTGCCCTCCATCTTTCCCAGCATCAGGGTCTTTTCCAGGGAGTCTTCTCTTCTCATGAGGTGGCCAAAGTATTGGAGCCTCAGCTTCAGGATCTGTCCTTCCATTGAGCACTCAGGGCTGATTTCCTTCAGAATGGAGAGGTTTGATCTTCTTGCAGTCCATGGGACTCTCAAGAGTCTCCTCCAGCACCATAATTCAAAAGCATCAATTCTACGGCGATCAGCCTTCTTTATGGTCCAGCTCTCACTTCCATACATCACTTCTGGGAAAACCATAGCTTTTACTATACGGACCTTTGTTTGCAAGGTGATGTCTCTACTTTTTAAGATGCTGTCTAGCTTTTTAAGATGGCTCTTACATTAGAAACATTCTGAATGTGCCATCGGAGTCTCTGTCTAGACTTGCCTCCCTCAACTGGGTGCTCTCCAAATGTTTTTGGACTACAACTCCCATCAGCCTCGGAAGTTGGCTTAGGTTGGTGGGAGTTGTAGTCAGAAACATATGGAGGTCTCCAGGTTGCAGAGGATGCATTAATGGGTCATCCCATGAAATGGAGCAGAGGTCTTGGGCAGACAAAGGAAGATGCTTCTTTACAGAATGTGTCCTGTTTAGCTGCTTCCTCTCCCTAATACATGGGACCCGGGTGGTGCTGTGGGTTAAACCACAGAGCCTAGGACTTGCCGATCAGAAGGTCGGCGGTTCGAATCCCCGTGATGGGGTGAGCTCCCGTTGCTCGGTCCCTGCTCCTGCCAACCTAGCAGTTCGAAAGCACGTCAAAGTGCAAGTAGATAAATAGGTACCGCTCTGGTGGGAAGGTAAACGGCGTTTCTGTGCACTGCTCTGGTTCGCCAGAAGCGGCTTAGTCATGCTGGCCAGATGACCCGGAAGCTGTATGCCAGCTCCCTTGGCCAATAAAGCGAGATGAGCGCCGCAACCCCAGAGTCGGTCACGACTGGACCTAATGGTCAGGGGTCCCTTTACCTTACCTCCCTAATACAGGGGTCAGCAAACTTTTTCAGCAGGGGGCTAGTCCACTGTCTCTCAGACCTTGTGGGGGGCTGGACAATATTGGGGGGGGGGAATGAACGAATTCCTATGCACACGATGCACACCAGGCAGTCCCCATAAATAACCCACAGATGTATTTGAAAAGGACACATTCCATGTAAGAGCACCAGGCAGGCCAGACAGTACTGCAGATGATAAAAATTAAATTTAAATTCTTTTCTTAACCTGCACTGATGATAGTCATTGTTTGGATGGGGTCCTTGCCTGGGGTTGGTGCTGCATTGCGGCCTGCTGGGCCTTCTGCTCTTCCGCACTTTGGGGGTGGGATGGGGGCCCTCCCGCCGGCAGCGGAGGCCAGATTGCTGCTGTACAGCCAGTGGGCAGAGCTCCAGACTGCCCACAGGAGCACCAGGGCAGTGGTAGCAGCAGCGGAGGGAAGATGAGCGGCATGAAAGGGCTGGCTCCGGAGAGGGGCTGCAAAAAATGGCGCTCAGCCAGCTTAGCCCAACCCCCTTCCTACTCTAGGCAGGGCAGTGAGAAGCCAGGAGGAGGGAGGGAGGGAGGAGGCGCCGCCGCGGTGGGAGGGGGGGGAATGGCGATGCAGAAAAAAAATGAACAGAATCCCTGCGCTGATCCACAGACAGTCCACGGGCCGGATCCTGAAGGCAATTGGGCCTGATCCACCCCACAGGCCTTAGTTTGCCGACCCCTGCCCTAATGAAACTGAAGCTGCAATCCTAAACACATTTAAATGGGATTTCCCCCTTCCCCCAGTAAACATGCATAGGATTGCAGTTCTGGGAGTGAGGGGGTAGAAAATGGTTGAGAGTCTCATCTGGGTTTTTTAAGCATATGTGGCATGCTGTAAAAATGCAAAACGTGGGGCAGAAAATCTGAAGCTATTAGAATTTCAAGGCGTGCGAATTTCGTTGCTCTTGCAAGCTCAAGCCGGCCAATCCTATTTGTCTCCTGTTTGTGCGTTATGTAAGACTCGCATGTGTGTTTTGCTGGGATTCTGTGGGAGTGCAACATGTTGCATTCGGTGCAGAATTCAGGCTCCTGAGAAGCTGCTTGACTTTCATTTGAAAGGAAAGCAAGGATCTCGGTCTTACGTGCTTGTGAAAATATGTGGCGATGTCTGGTGAAAGGTCAGAGCCCAGATGAGTTGTTGAATAAGGATTTTGAGTGGATGGGGGCAGGAATTTAGTCCCTTGCTTAGTTCCTCACCCCTTCCTGTCATAGGACATAGGTGTGTGTGTGTGTGTGTGTGTGTGTGTGTGTATATATATATATATATATATATATATATATATACACACATACTATATATACAGTGGTACCTCGGGTTAAGAACTTAATTCGTTCCAGAGATCTGTTCTTAACCTGAAACTGTTCTTAACCTGAAGCATCACTTTAGCTAATGGGGCCTCCTGCTGCTGCCGCGCCGCCGGAGCACAATTTCTGTTCTTCTCCTGAAGCAAAGTTCTTAACCTGAAGCACTATTTCTGGGTTAGCAGAGTCTGTAACCTGAAGCGTATGTAACCTGAGGTACCACTGTATATGATTGGTTGCATGCAGAAGGTTAACTTGGTTTTCTTAAAAACAACACGACGCAGCTTGTATTACATGAAAACCAATAAAATTTATTTGGGGAAAAAACACGTGGAGCACACACAACCCTTTATAATTGTGGTACCTCGGATTACAGATGCTTCAGGTTACAGACTCCGCTAACCCAGAAATAGTGCCTTGGGTTAAGAACTTTGCTTCAGGATGAGAACAGAAATCGTGCGGCAGTAGCGGGAGGCCCCATTAGCTAAAGTGTTACCTCAGGTTAAGAACAGTTTCAGGTTAAGAACGGACCTCCAGAACCAATTAAGTTCTTTACCAGAGGTACCACTGTATTGGTGCATTTTGTATAGCATTGCAAAGGAAAGTTGTTGGAATATGGGAAGTTGAAACTGAAAATTGAAATTGCTGGACTGGTATTAGCCATGTCCATTAATTTCAGTAGGTGTGCTCTGATACAGCCCTGAAATAAGAACAAATTCTAAATTTCAAGTGTTTGACAATACAATGTTTAACATTTGCAAACCTCTTAAAATGAGAATTTGTCTTGTTTGACAGCAACAAAACAAGGTTATTTCCCCCCTCTTTTAATCACAATCTTCGGTGCATCCCTGAGAGTTGAGCATTCCTAATTCTTCCCTCCTGGTACAGTGGTGCCCCGCAAGACGAATGCCTCACAAGATGGAAAACTCGCTAGACGAAAGGGTTTTCCGTTTTTGGAGGTGCTTCGCAAAACGAATTTCCTGTGGGCTTGCTTCGCAAGACGAAAATGTATTGCGAGTTCCTGCGGGTTTTTTCCCTTCCCCCCCCCTTTTCCTAAGCCGCTTATCCGATAAGCCGCTAAACCGCTAATAGCGCTAATCCGCTAAGCCGTCAATGGGCTTGCTTCGCAAGACGAAAAAACCGCTATACGAAGAGAATCGCGGAACGGATTCTCTTCGTCTTGCGAGGCACCGCTGTATCTTGCTTTGTTTAGTCCTGGTCAGCAGATGACTGCCATCATATGATGCCTTTAACCCATTTCGGACAAAGATAGCTAGGCTAGGAACAGCAGTGGTCGTGGTGGCAGCACCGCGATAACAACGGGAGATAAGGGATGGATGGTACAGAAACAAGATGCTGGCGCAGGGAATGAACAGTTTGAAACGCATCCAGTATCATTTTGCCTGACTTTATTACCCAACCCGTTAGTTAAACAGCATTGTCAATATTAAAAATATACTGTAGCAGCCAGACATTGATCTTTCTCACCCTCCTGTGTGTGTCACATGCAAGTCCTAAGAATAAGATCAAAATATTTTTCAAGAATTGGTGGCTTTTGATCAACATCAGGCATAGGCAAACTCAGCCCTCCAGTTTTTTTGGGGGGACTACAGCTCCCATGATCCCTAGCTAACAGGATCAGTGGTCAGGGATGATGGGAATTGTAGTCCCAAAACATCTGGAGGGCCGAGTTTGCATATGCCTGACCAACATCGTCAAATGTTGGCGCAGCCCCTATTATTTCTGCAGCGATCAAAGTTTCGCTCCAGTTCCCCCATCCCATCCTGGCTTGGACAAACCATCGTTTGCCTCTAAGCCACAATTAGAGAACAAACTGAGTTTGTGCAAAACGTAGCTCAGTTTGAGCATAAGAGCATGCTATGGTTTTCCTGAGCCATAAAAGGACCCCCCTGACCATTAGGTCCAGTCGAGACCAACTCTGGGGTTGCGGCGCTCATCTCGCTTTACTGGCCGAGGGAACCGGTGTACAGCTTCTGGGTCATGCAGCCAGCATGACTAAGCCCTTCTGGCGAACCAGAGCAGTGCATGGAAATGCCGTTTACCTTCCCGCCAGAGCGGTACCTATTTATCTACTTGCACTTTTTGGGGTGCTTTCGAACTGCTAGGTTGGCAGGAGCAGGGACCGAGCAACGGGAGCTCACCCCGTCGTGGGGATTCGAACCGCCGCCCTTCTGATCGGCAAGTCCTAGGCTCTGTGGTTTAACCCACAGCGCCACCCGCCTCCCTTTCCTGAGCCATAGGGAAGCCATAGGGAGCTTCCATGAGCCTAGGGCCCTTACACCTCTCCCCCTACAGCACAGTTGGGAAAAAGGAGAGTTTTGGCAGAGCTTCAGCTTCCAGAAAACCTGGCCTGTTGATGAGTACAAACCATGGATTTTAAAACAAACCCCGATAAGCTCTGAAACAAGTTAGCTTCAAGCCATGGGTTACGAAACTGGACTGTTTTGAAACTTATCAGAGAATCAGAACTGTAGAGCTGGAAACAGTGTTAGAAACTGGGATAGGAATGCTGGGAGCCACGTGGTTCCTGGGACCTAGGTTGTGGGCACCCAAACAAAATATCTAGTTGCCTTTTTTTTTTTTTTGCTGCCCTGCTACCAGACCAGGCAGCCCCGCAGCAAAAATGACATCTCCATCTAGTTGCAAAAGGCTGGTTGCCAGTCGCAAAATGTGACTGGCGCCCGCTAATTTCAAACCCTGGTTGGAAGGATCCCTGAGGCTCATCTAGTCCAATGCAGGAATATGCAGCGGTCCCATCATGGCTTAGTATTGCTTGGAAGAGCAGCTGCTGAGTTGCAGAGCCATTTCTGGGCAAATCCTGAATGTGTCCCCCAAACTGAAAAGCCATGCTTTTTGTCTCTGCTTGGTGGAGTGCTTTTTCAGACCTCTTAAGCTTGAAAGAAAATAGACAACTTATTTATTATTTTTTGCTTCTTAGATGCCATGCCCTTTTATTTAGGCAACTGCTCTACAAAATCCTTTAAAACGTTATCTAATTACAGCTTTTGTCATGACCTGTAATTCTGTAAGTAGCACTATGTTTGGGTTTTATTTTACATTGTGATTCCAGTTTTGCCATGGCAAATACAGTCATACCTTGGGTTGAAGTAGCTTCGGGTTGAGCATTTTCGGGTTGTGCTCCACGGCAATCCAGAAGTAATGGAACGCGTTACTTCCGGGTTTCGCCGCTTGCACATGTGCAGACGCTCAAAATGACATCACACACCAAAGCGGTGAATCTCAACCCGTGCACACACAGACACGGGTTGCGTTCGCTTCAGGATGCAACCGGGGCTCCGGAACAGATCCCGTTCGCATCCCAGAGGTACCACTGTAGTATGTATGAACTGAAGAATCCAGCTGTGTCTCTTTACAATATTGTAGTGGAGCACCAAAACCTGACATTTTCCTTATAACCTCTTAATGAGCTAAAGCCAGGCTTGCTGGGTGACAGGTATATTGTTTTGTGGTCTGTTGCTTAACCTTGCTTAGGGACCTCCACTTCCTGTTCAGGTTGGCAAACAAGGGAGACTATTTTCTCCAACCTTGTGCCTTCTAGATATTTTTTGGACTACAACTCCCATCAGCCCTAGCTAGAGCAGCCATGCTGTTTGGTAGTCCAAAGCATCTAGAGAGAACCAGGTTTGTGAAGGCTGCTTTATTATAGCCCATTGAAGCCCAGGGAATTAAAATGCCGAAGTCCTGTGAATTCGGAAATACTGTCCAACTGGTTGAATTAAAATCAGTCCCATAGCCGTAATAAGATTTCTAGTTATTTGGAAGAGCACAGCTCCAGTCTAGCTCTGTGACTAAATTATGATCAAATTTGCATGATTTTGGACAGGTTGGAGTATTCAGGGTTTTTGGTGAAAAAATGTGAGCTGCTGAACTGCAGAATTCCTTAAAAAAAAAAAGAGTAAGAACATAACAGCTGTACTGGATCACACCAAAGGCTTTATCTCAGGGGTAGGTCATACGGTACCCTCCAGTGGTGTGCTGTCAGTGGACTAGGGGGACTAGGCTGGTTCCCTAAATGTTCCCCTGGCACCTCCTTCCCAAAGCCTGGGAAGCTTCTGCCCGGCTTAGGGAGGGAGGCACGATGCTCCGATCAGTCCAAGAGCCTTCCCACCACCTTCCCAAAGCCCTCCTGCTTTTGGGAAGGAGGCAGGAGGGCTCCAGTATCTGGCCAGAGCCCTGGCGCCTCCTTTCCTATGATTCCCGGCTTAGGGAAGGAAACATGATGCTGTTCCAATGTGCAAGGTCACCCTAACTGTTCTCCTACGGAAAAAATTAACTGCATGTCACTGGTACCCTCCTGAAACTGTCAGACTCCATCAAAAGTAAATAATATGTTAAAGGTGTTTAAACATAAGGAGGAAGGATTGGAGACATGATAGAAAGATTTTAATAATTAGAAATGAGTTTTGAAAGATTGTAAGGATTTGCTGTATCTGATTGAGTAAAGAGGAACACAAAAAAGGGAGGCGTGAGGAAGTCAGGAAAGAAAGTTTTGCAAATATCAATTTAAATGCTGGAATTTTCATTTTTCATTTTTTCATTTTTGTTTTTTCTTGATGTTTTTTATCTTCTGTAAAAGCAAATAAATATATTTTTTTTAAAAAGAAACTGTCAGACTCCAGCTGCCATCAGCCCCAGCCAGCATGGTCAATGCTCAGGGATGATGGGCATCATAATATAACAGCCGGGCATCGTGTCAGCTCCCCCTGCCTTATCTAGTCCAGTGTTTCCCAACCTTGGGCCTCCAGTTGTTTTTGGACTACAACTCCCATCATCCCTAGCTAGCAAGACCAGTGGTCAGGGATGATGGGAATTGTAGTTCAAAAACAGCTGGAGGCCCAAGGTTGGGAAACACTGATCTAGTCCACCATTCCCTCCCCACCATGGCCAACCGGATGCTTAGGAGAAGCCCTCAAGTATGCCCATCTCTCTCTTTGCTGCATAATAAACAAGATACAAGTACCCTAACAAGTTATATATAGCATCGCTATGAGTACTTTCAGAGATTCCAAGCATAGTTGTTTGGAGCTGTGTAGTACACGGCTAATTGCTCTTGCTGCTACTTGTTTCCAGGAAACACACCAAAAGGCACCCACTTGCCGTAGCTCGGCCTCTTGTTCTCTTTAACAAGCACTTAATGCATGGAATTATGGGTAACGATCCAGCCTGCAGCCCTGGCCACTGCTTCTCCCCCTTCCCCACTGCTTCTATTTATTAATTTTGACATACCTCTTGACTTAAAGCAGCTATACCACTTTCCAGGAGGTCACTAGCTCTACTTGAAATTGGGAGCTTTTCTTCTCTAAATTAGGATGTGCCTTTTCTGGCTTTTGGTGACAGCAGGGAGTTTGCAAATGCAGACTGCCTGTTGTAAAACAAAAGCCTTACTTGGGTGCCCATTCTTCTCCCTCCACCCTACACAACTCGATTCCAAAAGTGTGATGGGGAAAGCAAGGCTACACTCATTGGTCCCACCTGCTGTTGTGTCCTGGGTAGAGCTGTGAAGGTCTGGGGGAAAGATGGACAATTTTGGATGGAAAACTGTTTCCTCCCCAATTTTTCTGTTGCCGCCATATTTAGGACACTGGCAGAAGAATGGGAAAGTGTGTGTGTGTGTGTGTGTGTGTGTGTAGATTTCCCCCCATACATTTTTTCCATCTCCTACCCCCAAGTCTTCACATCTCTAGTCCCCATTGGCTTGGCCTGCCAACTTGCATGGATTGATCAGCAAACGTCGAACTGCAGGGAAGCTGCTGTGCTCTTGTAGGAACCACGTGTGATATAGAAACTTGATCGTGCAGGAATTGTTTTGGAATCTAAGATGCTCCTTGAATTATCTGTCACTCGATACTGGAGCAATGTGATTGACCTAGCTCAGGGGTAGCTGACGTGGTACCTATTGGAAGTTGTTGGACTATGACTCCTATTAAAGTTTTGGCCATATTAACTGGGGCTGAAGAATAACCTTTTCAGATTACCTGTGTGATTTGCGACATCACACCCAGGAAAAGTAGCACCGAGCCTTTGTGGTGGTTACTATGACTGTAGTTCAACATTGGTTTATATTGAAACAGACCGGTGTCTTACATGGAAGTTTCCATTTCCTTAGGAGTCGGATTTGGACACATTTCTAAGCTTGTTCTCTGCCACGTAGGTGAATGAGCTGATTTGTCAGCTGTGGTGGTCAGAAATGTTTTTTTAAAAGCAACACAACACTCTAGTGAAGGACTCCTGTTTACTCCGGAAGTGAGTCACCCTCATGTTCTGTTTTTTCTTCTTCTCCTGAAGAAGTGTTTCTATTTTAGAATAGTCTTTTGATGTCTGTCCTTGTCTTTGAGCAAAGACTCCTTATCCCCGTGGATGATGCTGAGGGCATGACTACTTTTTATCAGTGAGAGGCCAAGAGATGCTTCAGTGGATTCCAGAAGGAGCACAAGTTCCCCATAATGTATAGAAGGAAATTTATTACATTTGCCTGTAGCCACTGCCTTGTGGGACATCTAAGGCTAAGGAGTAAGGTAAAGGTAAAGGGACCCCTGACCATTAAGTCTAGTCGTGGCTGACTCTGGGGTTGCAGCGCTCATCTTGCTTTATTGGCCGAGGGAGCCGGCGTACAGCTTACGGGTCATGTGGCCAGCATGACTAAGCCACTTCTGGCGAACCAGAGCAGCCCACGGAAACGCCGTTTACCTTCCTGCCAGAGCGGTACCTATTTATCTACTTGCACTTTGACGTGCTTTCGAACTGCTAGGTTGGCAGGAGCAGGGACCGAGCAACGGGAGCTCACCCTGTTGCGAGGATTCGAACCGCCAACCTTCTGATCAGCAAGTCCTAGGCTCTGTAGTTTAACCCACAGTGCCACCCGTGTCCCAAGACTAAGGAGTAAACCCTACAAAAATCCAGAGTGGAAAACCAAAGATGGTTGGATGGTATCTTGTATGCGACCTGCAGCCAAGCTGGTGCCAAAGGTATTGCTCTGCTTTCCTTTGGACCACATCTGCGAGTCCAAGAGTGGAGTCTTATTGTCTGGGCACCCATTCCATCTCATAGTGGCTGGAGAAACCCAGCCAGATGGGTGAGGTATAAATAATATAATAAATCAATACTAAAATGATGATGATGATGATGATGATGATGATGATGATCATCATCATCATCTCATAGCCTGTCTTGGGGACCCAACAGGTCTTCCTCCCAATTTATTGGATATGGTTATAAAAAAGTTGTATGAAGTTGCTGATGTCGTATTATGTTTTATTTTATTACTTTTGAGTGTTTGGGGAAGTGGAATCTCTGGGCAACGCTCAGACTTGTTAGGGAATATCTCAGCGTCAGGGCAGCAGTGTCAGGAAGCAGAGTGGTATTCTGGGAAGTTTAAAGTGACCTCAACACCAAGTAATACATGATTATGGCAGGAAACTTGGAGGGCAGGAATGGGGCAGCATTGGACACACACATTTACAAATGCTACTGGAAGAAAAATTAACTTTTTAAATCTGTTTGCCTTCGCAGAAAGACCCAGACTACTTGAAGCTCTGGTTGGACAGTTTTGTTTCTAGTTACGAACAGTTTCTGGATGTGGATTTTGAAAAGCTGCCCACTAGGTATGTAGAAATAATAGTTCTTTGTGTTGATGCCTAAAAGTGATATGGCTGATTTAATAAGTATGTGTGTGTTGATATATGCCATCTCTTTGGGACTTTTCTACGTTGTGGCTGTTGCTGCGTGCAGACATTTTGCTCGAAAGAAGTGCAATGAAAACTTAGTGGCTGCATCCATATGATATACAGTGGTGCCTCGCAAGACGAAATTAATCCGTTCCGCGAGGCTCTTCGTCTAGCGGTTTTTTCGTCTTGTGAAGCAAGCCCATTGACGGCTTAGCGGATTAGCGCTATTAGCGGCTTAGCGGCTTTTAGCGGCTTTTAGCGGCTTTTAGCAGCTTAGCGGTTTATCGGATCAGCTGATAAGCGGCTTAGCGGCTTAGAAAAGGGGGGGGGGAGGGAAAAAACCGCAGGAACTCGCAAGACATTTTCGTCTTGCGAAGCAAGCCCATAGGGAAATTCGTCTTGCGAAGCGCCTCCAAAACGGAAAACCCTTTCGTCTAGCGGGTTTTCCGTCTTGCGAGGCGTTTGTCTTGCGGGGCACCACTGTAATAAACCATGGGTTTGTGTGACATACACAAGCTGGAATGAGCCATGGGCCTTACATGGCAGGGAGGGGGGGAGTTGGGCTGTGTTTCCTCTTGTGGGTCACAAATTTGATAAGTTTCAGAAAGCAAAGAGGAGGAATGAGCGGATAACAGGCTCTTCTTAAGTTTTTTACATGGAATCTCCGCTTGTTGGGTGAACTACAGTGGTGCCTCGCAAGACGAAAAGAATCCGTTCCGTGATTCTCTTCGTCTAGCAGTTTTTTCGTCTTGCGAAGCAAGCCCATTTACAGCTTAGCGGATTAGCGCTATTAGCGGTCTAGCGGCTTTTAGCGATCAGCTGAGAAGCGGCTTATCAGCGGATCAGCTGTTAAGCGGCTTAGCGGCTTAGGAAAAGGGCGAAAAAAGCGAAAAAAACCTGCGGGAACTCGCAAGACATTTTCGTCTTGCGAAGCAACCCCATAGGGAAATTCGTTTTGCGAAGCGCCTCCAAAACGGAAACCCTTTCGTCTAGCGGGTTTTCCGTCTTGCGAGGCGTTCGTCTTGCGGGGCACCACTGTATAGAGAGTGGTTTATCAACAAATTCAGGTTAGTTAAAAAGCCAGCTTCAGAAACCACGGTTTGAAGTTCTGCCAAATTCCTGTTCCCAGGTGCTCATTTGGGCTCCTTCTGCCTTTATATGCCACGCCAATCATGGCCACTACAAACTTTTACATCTCGCAGTTTGCTCTCAAACGTGACTGAACTGTGTAATTAACTTCTGGTGGAATCGCTACCAATTCCTAGGTTTTCCCAGGTCAGCTTATGGTTAAATCAAAGGGGAACCAGCAGTAACCCAAAGTAAATTTTCAGTGTGAATAAGCCCTGTGTTTACGTGTTTAACCCCCACCCCACTTGTTCCACACTGGTATTTCTTGATTGTCCTGGTGTTCATTCTTTAAAAATGGGCTTTGAACTGCCAAATTACAGAGCCAGGTAAACATTCTTGTTTGCGGTGAACCAGGAAATGACCTCAGTATGTGATTTCAGCTGCATAGTCATAGACACATTTACTCAGAAGTCAGTTCCCACCATGTCTAGTGGGGTTTACTCCCTAGGAAGAATGCTTAGGATCCTGGCCTTGGTTTGCTTTCGATGATGACCATTGAATCAACCTTTTGATTGATTAAACCTGTTAAACAGCAACAGCAACAGCGGCAGAGAAAATAGACTCAGGTATTTCCGCTTACCTGAGACTGAACCCAAACACCGACACCAAATCATAGGCAGACTTCAAACCCATGGCTGGTGGGCTTGCATTTGTCACAGAAGGTTGTGGTTTTGTGCAAACCCATCATAGATTCCTGAGATTGAGAGGATGAGACACATTACCAGTAGACAATGACAGGTGGACTAGGATGCTTAGCAGATTGTGAATACCTTTTTTAAAATAAAAGATTAAATGGATTGTGTGTTCCCCCCCCTCTTAACTAATAGTATTTTTTTTAAAGACGACATGAATGCATGAACAGTAGCTTCCCTCACCATTACTCTCCAGTGCTGTTACTGAGCGCTCAGTATAAAATCCGCTGTTTTCCTCTGAGATTAATGACGGGATTAAACTTGCGACCTACAAAGAAAATCAGCATAGAGGACTGGACTTTTATTGCAGCAGATGAACAAGGGAAGAGATCTAGGCAGCTAAAGACAAGGCGAGACTGTATAGAGTATTGGATAGCTGGCATCAAATAGCAAATTGATTCCCATTATATCTTCTATACATTGTGTTTCAGAGTACAATTTTTTTGCTGTCCGTAATAACCAGATTGCACAGGAAGAATGCCGTCTCTTAGAATACAATACAATGAAATGCTTACGAAGCATTGATGGTAGGAAGATTTGAAACGTGGAAGGATATGAATTACCGTGTTTTATACCTCACTACATAGAAATCTAGTAGTTTCCTGTTGGTTTTCTTCTTATTATTTTCTTTTGTACAGTGGTACCTTGGTTTTCAAATCCATTCTGGAAGTCTGTTCTAAAACCAAAGCGTTCCAAAACCAAGGTGCGCTTTCCCAAAGAAAGTAAAGCAAAATGGATTAATCCATTCCAAACTTTTAAAAACAATCCCCAAAACAGCAATTCAACATGAATTTTACCATCCAACAAGACCATTGATCGATAAAATGAAAGGAGTAAAAAATGTACCTCAGTCACACAATCCATCAATCAGTAGTTGAACTGGGTTCTACACAGTCACACAAAAAAAGAGCCACAAAAACACAAAATAAATAGCAAAAACAGACAGACCTCAGCATAACACTCAAATCGGAAGGGTGGCACTCAAACCGGAGCATGTTCAGCTTCCGAAAAAGGTTCGCAAACCGGAATACTTACTTCCGGGTTTGCAGTGTTTGGGTTCCAAGTTGTTTGAGTACCAAGGCATTTGAGAACCAAGGTACCACTGTATAACAAATGTGGGGCAGCAACCATCCATTGGATCATTTCTGGCTCGCAGACCGAATGCAGAATGCAACCGATTGCACGCACTCGTCCTGTGGTTTGCAGTCTTTGCTTTCGCGTAGCCTTCTCACCCGCCAATCCTTTCTCCTAGCCATCTTAATGCACCCCAGTCCTCAACACATTTCAAGGAAGTAAATTCTCTTGAAACAACCAGATGCTTGTTTCTAAGAAACACATTTCAGACCAGGATGTTTAGCGTGTCGTTTGTGGCTGTTTCTGCAGCCTCTGCTGGGGGGGGGGGGGGTGACGGCGGGGGGCAGGCCAAGATTGAGCCCTCTGCGGTATAATAGATCTCCTGACAGCTGCGCTCAGGAGAACATGAAAGATTAATCCATTCTGCTGCTTTGTGTTTCCCAACGCAGCGATGGCATCTTGTTCTACTTACAATTGAAAGGATGAACTCTTGCCAGCTGGTTGAAAAAAAGTCTGTTTGTCTTCCTTCAGGGGAGCATTTTTCAGTTGCGAAAGGAATTTGAATATGCCAAGCCCTCGCCCTTCTAATTACGGTGTCAAGAGTATAAATAGAGAAATGCAGGTTTGCCTGCTATAAGGTGACTCGGACACTGACGTGCTTTTCTGGAATCAAAATCCACGGAGAAGTGACTAGTTTGGGGAACAATTGGCGGACACAAATTGATTTTTACAACTGTAATTACTTCTGAAAACGTTATATCTCATTGGACTTCTGGCCCTTCCAGTTAGCGTATAGGATTAGTATCTGGTCCGATCCATCTTAAATTAAATATTTGAATTCTACAAGAGAAGTAAGCACATGCTCCACTCTCTCCCGTTGAAACCGATGGAATTGAGAAGTGCTGAATTTCATGTGGATTACGCCCATTGTTAACCTGTTATGCCTTGCTTCTTCTGAATCAACAGTTTGGCATTTAGTGAGCCCTGGCAGCCTGTACACCTGCTTATGATCTCATAATCGCCCTGTGCCAGAGTGAAGGCTTTTTTATTCTTAAAGTCAAATATTTATTTAAAGTGTTAATTATAGGATTAAAGTGCAAGAGTCCATCTTACGTAATTTATTGGCATTATTACAATTTATTGGCCCTCTGGCAGTGAAATGTCTGGATACCATTGTATTGTCAAGTGCAGTAAAAGATGTTACGTGCATAAAATACGTTAGCGATTATTGCTGCATGCCCTAGTTTTTTTTTTTTTTAAAAAAAAGCTCTTGGCTTTATTTTTAGGGTGGATGATGTCCCCCCAGGAATATCGCTGCTGCCTGATAACATCCTTCAGGTCTTGAGGCTCCAGCTGCTGCAGTGTGTCCAGAAATTGTCAGAAGGGCTAGAAGAACCACAACAGGCCTTGTCGCTACTCCTGGTCAAATTCTTCATTATTCTTTGCCGGTATTTTTTATTATTATTATAAAGAAACCTAGATGACTTTTCAGAAGCAGGCTGGGGCATGGAGTGTTTATGGGGAGATTTTGTTATCTTACCATTTCCAACTTGTTAGGTGCCGGCATGGTTGCTCGAGAGCGAAGAGGCAAGACTCCCACCAACCTTTTCCAGGCTTTATTATTTGTACAAAAACATTTACACTGCAGAGCGTCTCAAGCCCCCTTGCCCAGATTGTCCGGAGCTTTGGGCAGGGCTGTCACCAATATACTGATGACACTCAGCTCTATCTGCTGATGGATGGCCACACCGACTCGGCCCCAGACACGCTGTGGCCTTCAGACTGGGAAAAAGCTTCCCCAGCTCTGACATGGAGCAGGGTCCGTCCTACAGAATTAGAGGTGGCTGTGTCCATCAGTGACGTATGGGCAGGACATCTGATGTGAAACAAGATTTACCTTGGTAAAGAGCAGGCTGAGATATGATAGCCACCTTCAGATATCTTGAGGGCTACATGGGAGATGAAGCAAGCTTGTTTCCTCCTGCTCTGGAGGGTAGAACCCAAAGCAATGGATTCAAGTTTTGAGAAAGGAGAATGTGGCTAAACGTTGGGAAGAACTTTCTGGCAAAAAGAGCTGTTTGGCATCGGAATGGGCTCCCTCATGAGGTTGTGGACTCTCCTTCCTCAGAGGTTTTTAAGCAGAGGTTGGATGGCCATTGTCATGGATGCTTTAGTTTCGATTCCTGCATTGCAAGGGTTGGACTAGATGACTCTCTGGGTTCCATCCAGCTCTGTGATTCTTCCCTACTTCTGATTCTAGCCTCATCCAATTTGGTTCCAAATACCTCAGTTGGCTTCTTTCTGTAGCTCAGGTGACCCTCACAAACGTTCTAAAACATACGAAAAGTTGTAAAACACACACACAAAATGGTTGATGGTCCATGACTACATCTACATGCCATTGCTGTGAACCATTTTGATGCTATTTGGTGATGGAAAGAGGGATTTCAATTCCATTAATGATACGGTTTGGCATCAAGCGCCTTTGACTGGCTATAATTTCTATGTTTAAAGACAGCCTCTCAATGTGAGATTATTCTGCATTTCTATAACACGGTGCAGATTGTTTTGGGAAATCGTGATATACCATTCTTTTGCTGCGCGTTAAATCATATTGGACAGTTTTACCATGTCTTGCCACTCATGCCGTAATATTTTTTTTCCAGAAATTTGGCTAATGTGGAGGAGATTGGCACCTGTTCCTATATTAACCATGTCATTACGATGACTACACTGTATATTCAGCAGGTAGGTGAACCTGTAATTTGCTTAAATTGCTTTCTAGTCAGAAACTGGTGCTGCACTGAGAATAAACTCGCCAACACTTGACTTGGCCATGTGTCCTGTCACCTGCAACACAATTCATCTCTTTATTTCCAAGTTCCATTTGGAGCGAGAAAATTAATTCCACCACTGGAGTTCAGATTTAGTTGACTGGTTAGAACAGGCTGACTTGATGGTAGTGAGGTAGAAATGAGTTTCACAATAAGTTTTGTGAGAATTCTTGATTGCTTTTAATTTTTGTAGCCGTACTGCAATGGCAAAGGAATGCCTGAAAAT
This sequence comes from Podarcis erhardii, assembly GCF_964252035.2. Classification (NCBI taxonomy): domain Eukaryota; kingdom Metazoa; phylum Chordata; class Lepidosauria; order Squamata; family Lacertidae; genus Podarcis; species Podarcis erhardii. The sequence goes on from NC_138497.1 coordinate 129,791,713, forward strand.
TAATTCAGGGGGTAATTTATAAGGTGGCGAAAGGTCTGCTTTCTCAACATTACATGGAGACCCTACTACAGAGCTTTCCAAACGTTTAGTGTGGGCGACACACTTTTTAGACATCGTTTTGTGACACAGTAATTCAGTTTTGCATCATGTCGTGACACAGTAATTTAGTTTTACTAGCAAACCAGAGGTTAAACTTGAGACTGACCCAGAAACTCCAGCGGGTGCAGAATGCCGCGGCGAGACTCTTTACGGGGTCTTCGCTGCGAGATCACATTCACCCGGTGCTATACCAGCTGCACTGGCTCCCGGTGGAGTACAGGATCAGGTTTAAGGTGCTGGTTTTAACCTTCAAAGCCCTATATGGCCTAGGACCCTCGTACCTACGGGGCCGCCTCTCCTGGTATGTCCCACAGAGGAACTTATGATCTTCAAACAAAAACATCTTGGAGGTCCCAGGCCATAGAGAGGTTAGGCTGGCCTCAACCAGAGCCAGGGCTTTTCCGGCTGTGGCCCCGATCTGGTAGAACGCTCTGTCACAAGAGACAAGGGCCCTGCGGGACTTGACATCTTTCCGCAGGGCCTGCAAGACAGAGCTTTTCCACCAGGCCTTTGGTCAGGGCACAGCCTAACTCCCTCCATTGGCAATCTTCACAGAACTCTAGCCCAATGGTTGCCATCAATTTGATTTGAATTAATTTTATAATGAAATGATTTTAGAATGTTGTACTATTTTATTGTTGTTAGCCACCCTGAGCCCGGCTTCGGCTGGGGAGGGCGGGATATAAATAAAATTTATTATTATTATTAAACAAACCCCTTTCCAGCCCCGGGAGAAGCGTTTGTGCAATGCACCTACACACTGCAGCCAGCACACTAATTGTGCCGCGACACACAGTTTGGAAAGCTCTGCCCTACCAACTTGCCTAAAGTGTGTGGGGTCTGCATGTGCCCCCCCACCTCATTTTATAAAACCTCCAATACTTGCTGAATGCCCCCGTTTTCTGTCTCATTAGAGTTTCTTCCTTCTTGTTTCTTCCTTCCTTCTCCTGATCACGAGTGTGCGTCACTAAAGTCAGAAAGGAATTACTTTCACTTGGTTTCTACGAGAGTAGTTATATAGGTATTTTGTACTAAAAATTAAAGTTTAAAAAATCCTCCATACCCTTTTGTTAAAAGAGTACAGTGGTACCTCAGGTTACATACGCTTCAGGTTACATACGCTTCAGGTTACACACTCCACTAACCCAGAAATAGTGCTTCAGGATAAGAACAGGAATCGGGCTCCAGCGGCGTGGCAGCAGCAGGAGGCCCCATTAGCTAAAGTGGTGCTTCAGGTTAAGAACAGTTTCAGGTTAAGAACGGACCTCTGGAATGAATTAAGTACTTAACCCGGGGTATCACTGTATATCCAATGAACTCAGTAGGGCTGTGTACAATTGGGAATTTGGGGTAGCCATGGTGAAAACAGAAGCAGAGTGGTCTGAATTCTGGTTCTGCCCACCAGCAACTTTTGACTCTGCCCCCCAGCCAGGCAGGAAGAGACAGTTGCCTTTTCTTCGGTAATTTTAGATATTTTAGAAGTGTGTGTTTTTTTGGTTCAGAATGTTTTAAGCAAACTACCTCGATCCTCATAAATGAAGCTGCAGGTTAGTGTTATTATTCCCGTATTGACAATTGGGGGCTGAGACCAAGAGAGAGTTGCATTCCTAAGGCGAGTTCGTGGCTGGAGACTTCTTGAATAACAACTTGTTCTCACAGATGGTATACAACAGTAGTACCTCGGGTTACATACGCTTCAGGTTACATAGGCTTCAGGTTACAGACTCCGCTAACCCAGAAATAGTGCTTCAGGTTAAGAACTTTGCTTCAAGATGAGAACAGGAATCGTGATACAGCGGCGCAGCGGCAGCAGGAGGCCCCATTAGCTAAAGTGGTGCTTCAGGTTAAGAACAGTTTCAGATTAAGTACAGACCTCCGGAACGAATTAAGTACTTAACACGGGGTACCACTGTACTTGCCAAATAAATAGTGGTCAATTTTATCTTAAATCCCCTCCCCCCATTAATTTTAAATATTAAATATGGTAGGATCTCCCCCTAAAAAAACCCCCACTGATCACAGCTTGCTGACAGTCAAATATTTTTTTTTTTAATGCAGCAATAACTTATAATAATTGACTTCCATCAGCTGGCCTCTAGTCCATTTTGCAGGTTTCCTGTGCAGAAGGGGATTCCCGGAATTCACTAACTTTTTTTATTTTTTTAAGCTCCCTCTGGTCACCCCCAAATTTAACAAGCAGTTTGGTTGAAGAACTGTGGGGGGAAATAAACAGAGAAAATTATACTGTGTGTGTGCCTCCAAGGCAATTTTCTCCTACTGCTATTTTAGCTGTATAATTTTTAGCATGTCCCTTGTACTTATTTTGGGTTTTCTGCACACACACCCCTCTGATATTTTATAATGCGACTGGTTTACACATCTTTTAAAAATAAAACAATTACGGGAGCTCTCACATCCCATTTTAAATTTGCTTTTTGGGCCTCAGGCCCATTTGAACAGTCAGACTTGTAGCTCCACTGCAGGAATTTGCTGAAAGGTGAACCATGTGCTGGACGCAAAGATGGTTTCACACGTGCGCCTTTTAATTGTGTGTCTTGTTGGTTGGTAATCCTTTGGTAACCAAGTTTCAGTTTTTTTGCCATGTGTGAGAAAGGAACTTGGCCTACTGTTTTAGGAAACGCTGAGAAAACTTTGAATGAAATCTTAAGTATGGTTTGAATGTGCAATATACAGTGCTGTTGTATGCACGTTTCCTCACGAGTAAGATCATTTGGGTTGCATCCAACACTGCACATGTGAACTTGCTCTCATGCAATGCTCAGCGCATTCCCAGATTGGGTCCCTCAATCCTCTAGAGCAGATTTTGAAGGCACATACCGTATTTTCCTGTGTATAAGACACCCCCATGTGTAAGACGCTCCCAATTTTGGGGGACTCCAATTTAAGAAAATGGGGGGAGATGGCCCAGAGTTGTTGAGCTTTTTTGGAGGAGGAATGCCAAAAATCACTCACCAGACTGACAAATGCTGCCAATCATACATGTCACAAAAGCCACAATGCGTCTGCCCCCTCGCCACCAGCAACTGGCTAGCACACGCACAATTGCCGCAGCGAAGCCAACCCACAGCAGCCCTTGCCGCAGCCACCAATCACCAACCCAATGGACGCAGCAGCCGCCAATCCACAGCAGCCCTTGCCGCAGCCACCAATCACCAACCCAATGGACGCAGCAGCCGCCAATCCAAAGCAGCCCTTGCCGCAGCCACCAATCACCAACCCAATGGACGCAGCAGCCGCCAATCCACAGCAGCCCTTGCCGCAGCCACCAATCACCAACCCAATGGACGCAGCAGCCGCCAATCCACAGCAGCCCTTGCCGCAGCCACCAATCACCAACCCAATGGACGCAGCAGCCGCCAATCCAAAGCAGCCCTTGCCGCAGCCACCAATCACCAACCCAATGGACGCAGCAGCCGCCAATCCAAAGCAGCCCTTGCCGCAGCCACCAATCACCAACCCAATGGACGCAGCAGCCGCCAATCCAAAGCAGCCCTTGCCGCAGCCACCAATCACCAACCCAATGGACGCAGCAGCCGCCAATCCAAAGCAGCCCTTGCCGCAGCCACCAATCACCAACCCAATGGACGCAGCAGCCGCCAATCCAAAGCAGCCCTTTCCACAGCCACCAATTACCCACCCAATTGCCGCTGACAACCTCCTGTTCGTGGCTGCAACCAATCGCCCGTCCCCCCTCTGCACTATCTGTATACAGTGGTACCTCTGGGTGCGAATGGGATCCGATCTGGAGCCCCATTTGCATCCTGAAGCGAACGCAGGTCGTGGTTCGCCGCTTCCGCGCATGCGCGCGACGTCATTTTGAGCGTCTGCGCATGCGCAAGCGGTGAAACCTGGAAGTAACGTGCTCCGTTACTTCCGGGTCGCTGCGGAGCGCAACCCGAAAATGCTTAACCTGAAGCTGCTTCAACCCGAGGTATGACTGTATAAGACGAGCCCCAACTTTGAACATTATTTTAGAGTAAAAAAACCTTCGTCTTATACACAGAAAAGTATGGCACATGGCAAGAGAGAAAGGGGAAAGTTCTGTTGTGCATGCGGAGGTCTGTTTCACGAACGGAACTCCAGAATTGGAGACACCCCGTTGAGTGTTGGGACCTTAGTCCCAGTTAGGCTTTATGTATAGGATTGCAGCCTGTGAGTCCACATTTCAAGTCGGGAGCAGGCTACAGGATTGTTCCGCCTCTGTTTTTCCTCTCCCATTGCCTGCCAATTTTCTCGCCTGCCTTCGCCTGCTTTCACAATTGTGTGACTGTCGACAACTCACACGGAGCTTGGGTACGCTTCCCAAACTCGCTTTGAGAATCTCAAGTGACGTAAATCAAGCGACAAGTTCTTACTAGAACTTTGTGACAACTTCTGAGCAAGGGGGACAGCGAGAAAAGAATTGATCCTCTGACAAATGTACTCTGGAAAGCTGTAGGCTAAGTCTGAAGGCAGCCATAATATGTATGTAGCCATATCCTGGCTTCTTACACACACACACACACACACACACACACACACACACATTATTACCTTTCTTTTTCTTCTGATTATGGCTGCCTGGCAACCCTGTCAGATGGGTTGGCCACAAATAATAAAAATATTTATTATTATTATCATCATCATCATCATCATCATCATCATCATCATCTTGGGACTGGCCAATAAGGAGGCCTATAGGCAGAAGAGAGGACAGGGGAGATACAACCTCAATATCCCTTATTCGAGACAACAGCAATATCGCAGCATTTGTTTCCCTTTTTGCACGTGCTTCGGTTTAACTGCTCCAGTCGGTGCTGATAATTACGTAGGGACTGGGAAGGGAAGGGGGTTAGATTTCATTGTAGAATCAAAAACCTTTACAGTTAAACAGAACAACAACAGAAAAGTCGGTGTGTTTGGCAATGCTCTCACATCTGTATGGAAAGGGTAGGAGGGGAAAGAAGACCTGCTCGGAGGGCATGCATGATTTTGTCCCCGATCCCAAAACCCCCGTCTTCCTTGTGCATCTGAGCCTGAAGAACGTGGTATTTCACTTCTGCGCAGCTCTCTTTGAAAACCCTACCGTATTTTTTGCTCTATGACTCACTTTTTCCCTCCTAAAAAGTAAGGGGAAATGTGTATGCATCTTATGGAGTGAATGCAGGCTGCGCAGCTATCCCAGAAGCCAGAACAGCAAGAGGGATTGCTGCTTTCACTGCACAGCAATCCCTCTTGCTGTTCTGGCTTCTGAGACTCAGAATATATATTTTTTTGTTTTCCTCCTCCAAAAACTAGGTGCGTCTTGTGGTATGGTGCGTCTTATAGAGCGAAAAATACGGTACATTTCATTTCCTGGAAACCACGGGTAGCTAGCTGCTTTCCACAGTCAGGCTGTTGATTCCTCTCAATTGGCAACAGCTCACTGGCATTTCAGGCAGGGGCGTGGTGCGTGCCAAACTGGTAGTGTTTTGGTGACCGTCGTTTTTTTTTGCTGTCTCTTCAGCTAAAGAGCAAAACGAAGGAGAAAGAAGTAGCCGACCAGACGCCTATAGAAGAGTTTGTAAGACACGCACTGGCTTTTTGCGAAAGCCTGTACGACCCCTATCGCAACTGGAGGCAAAGAATCGCTGGGTAAGTGGCAATCGAGTGGGCGGCGTTTTATTGCTGCGCCGAATCTCTTTGCAGGACAAATGTCAGTGGAATGTGCCGACTTGCAAGCTCAGCGGACAGGCAATAGATGTGTATCTTTGCATTCTGTTGAAGAAATGTTTGCATGCGCAGAGGATCTTGGTGTTTAGGTTCCCTCACCAATGAAGAAGCCCCTGCAGTGTGTCTCCTTTCACCGCTGCTCCCTGGGTACCACAAGACCCCTTGAAAACACGGGTTAGCACTTGCGTGGGGCGTGTGAACTCCTCTGGCATGGTCAGAGGCATCGCATGCTACCCCAAGGGCACCAGAAGGCAGGGCACTGCTGCTGTGAGCTGTGCACTGATGATGATGATGATGATGATGATGATGATGATGATAATAATATTTATATCTTGCCCTCCCAGGCCAAGACCAGGCTCAGTGTGGCTAACACTGAATATAAATACAGTAAAAACATTAAAAACCAAACAAATACCAAACAAACAGTTGATTAAAATATAAGTTAAAATACAGTTTAAAATGCAGCTTAAAATGCAGCCTCGTTTTAGTGGTTGCCTATAGATCAAAGCTTATATATATATAGGGATGCGGGTGGCGCTGTGGGTTAAACCACTGAGCCTAGGGCTTGCCAATCAGAAGCTCGGCGGTTCGAATCCCCATGATGGGGTGAGCTCCCGTTGCTCAGTCCCTGCTCCTGCCAACCTAGCAGTTCGAAAGCACATCAAAGTGCAAGTAGATAAATAGGTACCACTCCGGCGGGAAGGTAAACGGCGTTTCTGTGCACTGCTCTGGTTTGCCAGAAGCGGCTTAGTCCTGCTGGCCACATGTACGCCAGCTCCCTCGGCCAGTAAAGCGAGATGAGCGCAGCAACCCCAGAGTCGGTTATGACTGGACCTAATGGTCAGGGGTCCCTTTACCTTTATAGATCAAAGCCATAAGGGGAAAAAACGTCAAATATTCACCGGGGCCAACTATCCATGCTGGTCCTACATGGGCCAGCAAACAGAGCCGAGGGAAAATTTATATATGAGGGGTTCCATCAAAAAAATAAATGAGAGGGTAGGATTAGACTGAGTCCAGACCAAAGGCCAGGCGGAACAGTTCTGTCTTGCAGGCCCTGCGGAAAGATGTCAAATTCTGCAGGGCCCTGATCTCCTGCGGTAGGGTGTTCCACCAGGCCAAGGCCAGAGCTGAAAAGGCCCTGGCCCTGGTTGAGGCCAAACTACCGTATTTTTCGCTCTATAGGACGCACTTTTTCCCCTCCAAAAATGAAGGGGAAATGTGTGTGCGTCCTATGGAGCGAATGCAGGCTGCTTGGCTTCGCCCCGACGCGCCTGTCCTGGAAGCGGAGGAGGAACAGAAGGGTCTCCTGTTCCTCCTCCCGCTTCGCAGCGACGCGCCTGTCCTGGAAGCCGGAGGAGGTACAGAAGGGTCTCCTTCTGTTCCTTCTCCAGCTTTGCTGAAGGGCGCTGCCCCTTCTCCCTCTCTGCGCAACGCCTCTCCTGTGAAGGAGAGGCGCTGCGCAGAGAGAGAGAGAAGGCGCAGCGCCCCTTGAGCAACGCGTCTGTCCTGACTTCTGCTTTAGCCCTGTGCAGCCTCTTTGGGCAGGGGGAGCCTTCATCCCGCTGCCCTGAAGAGGCTTGGCGCGGTTACCCCAGAAGCCAGAACAGCCACACCGTATCCCGGAAGCCAGATCCCTCTTGCTGTTCTAGCTTCTGCGGTTCAGAATAATTTTTTCTTGTTTTCCGTCTCCCAAAACTATGTGCGCCCTATGGTCCGGTGCGCCCTATGGTGCGAAAAATACGGTAACCTCCTTGGGGCTCAGGACTTCCAAAGTGTTGTTATTTATGGACCTTAAGGTCCTCCGCCGGGCATACCAGGAGAGGCGGTCCCGTAGGTACAAGCCTTAGGGGGGCCTTAGTGCTACCTTAGATAACAGGGCCTTAGTGCTCAGTTTCATGTTAAAACTGGGCTGGGGTGTGTGTGGGCCTCTGCATGCTTTTGGACTCCGATTCCCATCAGCTGCACCCAACATAGCCTGTGGTCAGAGATGATGGGTGTCATAGTTCAGCAATGTTGGGGTACGAACACACGTTGTCCATCCCTGCTTTCAAACCACCACCTTGCTGTTCTCTCTCCTGTAGTTTCTGTTGCTGCTTTGCTATCCATATACCGTAGTTTTCCATGAATCAGATGAGGGGTTTTTCTAATAAAAATTACCGCATTTTTCGCTCTATAGGACGCACTTTTTCCCCTCCAAAAATTAAGGGGAAATGTGTGTGCGTCCTATGGAGCAAATGCAGGCTCCTTGGCTTCAGCGATAGCAACGCGAAGCCTCTGAAGCACAGAGGGAGAGCTCCCCCCGCGCTCCGGAGCCTTTGCGTCGCTTTCGCTGAAGCCCCTGGAGCGCAGCGGGAACTCCTGCTGTGCTCTGGGGGCTTCAGGCAGCTATCCACAAGCCTTCGGAGCGCAGCAGGAGTTCTCATGATGCCTCTTGCTCTCCAGGCTTCGCTGGAGGGACGCTCTGTGCAGCGCCCCTTCAGTGAAGCAGGAAGAGGAATGGAAGGGGCTCCGTTTCTCCTACCACTTCGCTGAAGGGGCGCTGAGCAGAGAGGGGGAGAATTTCCCCCCCCTGTTCTCCCCCTCCTATGGTCCGGTGCATCCTATGGTCTGGTGCGTCCTGTAGAGCGAAAAATACGGTAGTTTAAAATTTGGGCTGTTATTATACATGGGCATAGCTGTCAACTTTCAGATTTGAAAATAAGGGATCAGCAGCCTCACCTGTCCCGGGGACAGTCTACGGGATATCTAACAATCCGGGATAGCAGCGGGAAACGGCGCTGGAATAAGGGGAAGGTTGACATGGGTAGTGCATTGGTGGGACGTGCGATTGTTGGGACGTGAGATTGTCAGCGGCGATTGGGGCGGGTGAGTGGTGGCTGTCACAATGGCTGCTGCGTATTGGCTGCCGCTGTGACAATAGAGCGGGCGATTTGCTGCTGTTGGCAGCGAGCAGGCATACGATTGGTGCCTTTGGTGACTTGTGCGGTCATGCGGGTGAGCAATTTTCAGCAGTACCCCCTCCCAAAAAACCTAACAACTGTGGGCATTTCCCCCAAAAAAGGTCAACCACTTTCAGTAATCTGCCCCCCTATTTTCTTAATTTGGAGTCCCCCCAAATAGGGGGCGTCTTGTACACAGGGCTGTGTTGTACATGGAAAAATGTGGTACTTTTGTTCAAACTCTCCTGTTATATATATTTTCCATTAATACGCCCCCTACTTAAATACACCTTTTTTCAGTACATTGGGCCTATTATAACAACTGCCTTTCCAGCAACTTGGCAAGCACAATCTGTAACTTGTTTTCTGCCATTGCTTTTGCTGCGTTATTCTTAGCCCTTGCACAAGCTCACTTTGGAGCGATGTAGCCGAGCCTAGAAAAGTAAACAAACATAGTAAGATTCGTCTCCTGCTGTGCAACCTTTGCATCTTGGAAAAGGCATTCTTTTTTAATCACGCATGTAAGATATTCACTGAATAAAGTAGTGCTGGAACTCAATTATACATATAGACAGTTAACTAAGGAGAGAACTTTCTCATATAGCATCCACTAAATGACCTATTAGTCAAGAAAATTCATTATTTAAAGAGAGAGAGTAGGAGAGGCTAGTTTTGTTTGTGATGGGGGGGGTGGAGAAGCAGGGGGAACTGCATTACCCATGAAATTAGTGGGCCAGCGGCTATGGGAGACAAATGTGACTCTTATTGTGTGCATTCCATGGGAATGTGAAACTGCAGTCAATACATGCCATCAAATAAAGACGTGGTTAACCCTTATCTTTGGTGATCACTCGTAGCCGAGTAAGATTGTCTTCCATAAACACGGTTTTAACAATGAGTCCATAAGTGACTGTGGAGGCCAATTCTGGATCCACAGGTCCTTCCACACTGGGGACATTGGTTACCAGGCAGGAGTTGATCACGGTGTGGATTTGCCAAGCATGCCTTCCTCTTAGCACATTTCTCCCTTGCGTCTTGAGTTTGAGTGTCTTCAAAGTCCATGACACCTTTGGTAAAGGCTGTTCTCCAATTGGAGCTCTTGCAAGCCGGTGTTCCCCAATTGTTGGTGTTTATACTACATTTTTAAAAATTTGCGTTGACCACCAGCATTATGCTTTCCATTTTTAAGTTTGGAATAGAGTAGTTGCTTTGGAAGACGATAATCAGGCGTCTGCACAACATGTGCTTATGTGGCACAACGAAGGAGCATACTGGCCTAGCTTGGACCAATATAAGTTGTCACATTCAGATCTTGGCTTATTAAGCCATATGCTTTTGGGAGCAGCTGCTTCACTCCTCCCGTTGCATGAGACTTGATGATGCCAGGACCTCATCTAAATCAGGAAACCATGTCTACCAGGATACTTAACCACAGTTTGACGGTGGGTCAAAATATTGGCGTGTTCGGAAGCTGGCAGTAGCCATTGTTTCCTAGTTTGGGCAAAACAGGAAACCGTGGTTCCCTTGAGACTTCCTGATTTGATTCTTTGCACCACAAAAGGACTGTGGCTAAAGACTCATTCATTCTGTGGCTTATTACACTGAGATACAATCACTTAAACATGGCCACAGTATATGTAGGTACCTACCAACTTGCTTATGTGAGACGTAGCCTTCTAAATGTATGGCAAGATGGGTCACTTTGGGTGGCTGAACTATCAATAAATCCTATTGTTTTAATTGACCAAATTTTTAGTGTTAAAACTGCATGTCCTTAAAGTCAATTGTGGGCTGGGTTTCGGTTTCGGTTTTATTTAAAAGTGCCTGCTTAGAAATAAAGTAGTCCAAAATAGTACCGTGGTAGGTTTAAAAGTGCTGCTAATGTAATATGGAAGAGGTATTTTATTGCATTTGAAGACACGTATGCTTTAGAATAAATAAAAAAATGTGTTCTGCAGTGTCCGCCTACAAATAAATCTTACCTCTTGGTTTCTCTTTTTTTTAAAAAAAATATATACAGACGAATTCTGAGCAGTGTTGAAAAAAGCAGGCAGAAGTACAAACCAGCTTCTCTCACAGTGGAGTTTGTCCCTTTCTTTTACCGTGAGTATCATTGCCTTGTTTTCTTAATATTTCTAGTGCTTACTTTGGAATTTTTTAAGGGATAAAAATTTATTGGTGCACACTTCCAATCTCAAGGTGACGAGTACAAAATAATTCCTGAGAACAGCTTTGGGACATTAAGCACAGTTAAATGCAAGTTCTTAACAAGTTCTTTTTGGCACATATTACCTGACCATTTTCATGCATGCCTGTGGTTGACTTTTGTGTATTTTGCCAAGGTTTAGATATTAGCTTAGCCATGGAGCTCACTTGGTGACCTTGAGTTAGTCACTGGCCCAGTTTGCATGTACAGTCGTACCTCAGAAGTCAAATGGAATCCGTTCCGGAAGTCCGTCTGACTTCCAAAACGTTCGTAAACCAAACTGCAGCTTACGATTGGCTGCAGAAAGCTCCTGCAGCCAATCGGAAGCCGCAGAAGCCCCATCGAACGTTCAGGTTCCAAAGAACGTTTGCAAATGGGAACACTCACTTCTAGGTTTGCGCCATTCAGGAGCCAAAATGTCTGAGCACCAAGGTGTTTGGGATCCAAGGTATGAGTGTAAATCTAAGCCAAACCATGTTGTTGTTGTTTAGTCGTTTAGTCGTGTCCGACTCTTTGTGACCCCATGGACCAGAGCACGCCAGGCACTCCTGCCTTCCTCTGCCTCCCGCAGTTTGGTCATACTCATGTTGGTAGCTTTGAGAAAACTGTCCAACCATCTCGTCCTCTGTCGTCCCCTTCTCCTTGTGCCCTCCATCTTTCCCAACATCAGGGTCTTTTCCAGGGAGTCTTCTCTTCTCATGAGGTGGCCAAAGTCTTGGAGCCTCAGCTTCACGATCTGTCGTTCCATTGAGCACTCAGGGCTGATTTCCTTCAGAATGGAGAGGTTTGATCTTCTTGCAGTCCATGGGACTCTCAAGAGTCTCCTCCAGCACCATAATTCAAAGGCATCAATTCTTCGGCGATCAGCCTTCTTTATGGTCCAGCTCTCAAATCCATACATCACTACTGGGAAAACCATAGCTTTAACTATACGGACCTTTGTTGGCAAGGTGATGTCTCTACTTTTTAAGATGCTGTCTAGGTTTGTCATTGCTTTTCTCCCAAGAAGGTGGCGTCTTTTAATTTCGTGGCTGCTGTCACCATCTGCAGTGATCATGGAGCCCAAGAAAGTAAAATCTCTCACTGCCTCCATTTCTTTCCCTGCTATTTGCCAGGAGGTGATGGGACCAGTGGCCATGATCTTCATTTTTTTGATGTTTTTGGATGCCAAACCATGCCTTAGTGCAGCAGTCCTGCTGTTGCCATGCTATCTAGGGCTAAGCCATGTTTTGACTTAGTGTTGTATCTGAACCCAGGCTCATGTTTTGTCTCCCCACAACCCTGACCAACTACAAGCGATAAACCTTGATTTGAACAAATCTTGGTTTGTCTGGGGCAAAGCAAACCATGAGTCCTTGGTCAGACACAACTAAAAATTAATTTCTACGGTTTTCCCTTATACCCTAACACAAGTCAAAGGTTGCTGCTGCAAATACAAATGAAAGGTTAAATGCCAGGACCTCAAGAAGATAACCATGATTAAATAAACTGAGCCCAACCCAATAACTGCCCTTTCCCCAACCCACCCCATATGGGATTTCATCTACAGAAGGTAATAATACTTGTTTGAATCAGGGTAGATTTGATTTAAATCAAACCGATTTAAATAATGATTTAAATCACTAGTCAGTAAGACTTGATTTAAATCATTTTTTTACAGAAAGACTCGTTCTTGCTGGTATCATCTTAATATTCACAACCAGAAGAAGTTTTCATTTTTGGAATAATAAATTTTCAGAGTAGTTTTTACAGCTATATCGAAAATTACTGATTTGGTTATACTATTAGAAATACATAGACCAATATTTATGATATTATTGTGAGGTTTAATAAGTTAACTGTTTATATTTGTATGACTTTTCTGCTGTGCTTTATGGGAAGGAGAAAAATAATCATTTCCTTAGAAACAATTTATTTAACTAAAACGATAACATTATAGCATGTGTATCCATGTTTGTTAACTGATGTGGTTAAACAATTTTAAAACAACAACAACTTAGACTGAGTTTTAGCACACATGAAAAACTTAAAACAAATCCTTATTTCCTGATGAATAGCCTTTGGACTATAATGTAACTTAAATAGAAAGCTATCTTGAGAAAGATTCCCCCCCCCAAGCATTTTATTTTAAAAATCTGATTAAAAAAACCTGATTTAAATTTAAAAAAACCCTGCAACTACACAATCCAGGCAGTTTCAGACCACTTTGTGCAGTCACAGCTTCCCCCAAAGAATCCTGCAAACTAGTTTGTTAAGAATTGCATGGGTTGATAAGTGACCCCTGATCTGAGATCTAGCATTCTCAAAGTTCCCTAGGGACAGGGGTTGACTGTAAAAACCACTCTGGAAATTACAGCTAGCGTGGCTTCCCCCTAAGCTATTTACCCTTACGTAAAGGTTTTTTTAAAAAGTTCCAAAATGTAGTTTTTGTTTCAATAGCCAGCTTGTTTTAAGACTTCGGCGTCTCCACCGCCAGCTTCATTTAAAAATGGTGACATTTTAACAGTGCTGGTTGGTGACATTACTCAGAGATTTTTATGGTGCTAATTTCAAACAAAATAATCTTGTGGCTTTGGCAGCGGCTCGTTCATCTGCGTAAAGTTATTGCTATGGTAACAGCTTCCAGGTTAATGTTTATTGCTGAGAAAAATTCCTTAGGCTACTTGTAATTCCCTACTGCCAGGTATGCTTTGAGCAAAGAATACAGTGTAATGATTTTTCAATGGAAGGGGAAGATTTTGGGCCTGTTCTAGTTTTTGCCAATAGGAGGGGTTTTTTGGGGGGTGTTTTGGGCACTGTGAATGTTTAAGAGTTTTTTGCTGCATAAAATTTTATTGGATCTTATGTCAGTATATAAAATCTCTGTGCACTTAATAGCACCTTTTAAATGGCTGCATTTTCACATAATACTAAACTACAATTTAGCATTATGTGAAAAAAATGCGGTGAGCCTCAGACTTTCATGTTCCCTGCCTCATCTCCACTTTTCTCCTTTGGCACAGCCTGGAAGAGATGTCCAGAAATGTCCATTTCTGTTTCAGGCTAACTACAGCTTGTCACAAAGTCTGAACCGGGACAAATGTTGGTTAGTTTTGACAGTGGTTTGTTGAAACAAGGCAACTTCAAACCATAGTTTATGAAGCTGCCTTGTTTTCGCTAACCACGGTCAAGGTTTAAATGTGACACTAAACTGTGGTTAATCTGAGATGAAAGCAGAAGTTTCCAATCTTCTCGTGGCTGCGTTCAGGGAATCTTGGTGTGCTTCCTTACCGCTCGTATATTGATAAAATAGAGAAGAGAAAATTACTATGTTTTGATGTGTTTTAGTGCATCCTTTTGCAACTTGGGGTTCTCAGATGTTGCTGGACTTAAACTCAGCGTCATCCTATAACATTAGCTAATCTAGCACCTGAAGACCGAAAGTTGAGGAAGGTTGGTTTAGTGAGATGTGAGCACACCTAACCTCCTCCTCAGTTCATCTGTTGTCTCTCTCCTTTTCTTCGCCAACATATCGAGGAGGAGGCGTTTGGAAGTTTTGCTTCTGCTTTTGATTAATCGTACTTTGCGGTGTTCTTTGTACCTTTTAACTTGTGCTTAATCTTAACTGGGGACGCGGGTGGCGCTGTGGGTTAAACCACAGAGCCTAGGATTTGCCGATCAGAAGATCGGCGGTTTGAATCCCCTCAACGGGGTGAGCTCCCGTTCCTCAGTCCCTGTTCCTGCCAACCTAGCAGTTCAAAAGCATGTCAAAGTGCAAGTAGATGAATAGGTACCACTCCGGCGGGAATGTAAACGGCGTTTCCGTGCACTGCTCTGGTTTAGTTAGAAGCGGCTTAGTCATGCTGCCCACATGACCCGGAAGCTGTACGCCAGCTTCTTCGGCCAGTAAAGCGAGATGAGCGCCGCAACCCCAGAGTCGGCCACAACTGGACCTAATGGTCAGGGGTCCCTTTACCTATACTTAACTGGGGCTAGTTTAAACAAGCGAGCTTCTGAAACCATGGTTTGGAACCAACTGTAATTAAAATGAGCCACAGTTTGTATGCTGGGAGAACAAAACAAACTACAGTTTTTTACTAAAAGTTCAAGCAAAAAAGCCTGAATTTCCCCATCCCAGGCGCACTGCTATGTTTCTCTGAAAGATGCTTCACTACTACATAGTTAAATGTGACGATTTGGAAAGGTGGATTTAACTGAAACGGTGGCTTAATTTTACCACTATAACTAAACATTGATTATAGGCCTTCTGGTCAAGATGGTGTTGAGCTAGGCAGCTGGTCCTGGAGCTCCCAGATAATGCCATTTTAATTTAGTTTTAATTGGGCTTGTTTTAAATCAACTGTTTTTATGTCTTAAAAAAAGGCAGATTTGATTATAGATTCGAGGGTTGACTTCATTATGAAAAGAAAAATGGGAGTTACGTATTTGTACAGTAATTGTTTTTGAGATATATTATTTGACCACATGCCTACAAATCTTTTGGCTTGAAGTTAACCTGCCTGCAACTTGTTCTCTTCTTTCAGAGTGTTTTCAAGAAAGTGAGCATCTCAAAGAGAGCCTGAAGTGTTGTTTGCTACACCTCTTTGGAGCGATTGTGGCTGGTGGGCAGGTGAGAAACCCAACAAATATTGGCGTCATCTTATTGACTGAAGGACGCAGCCATGATGAACTTCAGCATGATTGTTGCAGCCCCTCTTGGCTCCTCAAATCTTAGCAAGAAACAGATGATATTATTATTATTATTATTATTATTAGTTTTAGTTTTAGTTTTAGTTTTCAATTACAGTCCAGTAACAGCCTCATTATAACAATACCAATTTATAATACATTTATTAATACCAATCATTCAAATACCGAATTATATAATTTAGATAAAGTGGGCCCACATGTGCTAGATTTGATGATTTGATGGTTTTCTTTATTTCTGCATTCCAAAATCTTATTAATTTCAATTACATTCTGGTCATAATAATTATTCCTCTTACAACAACTGCAATATTAATAACTTCTATTCAAGTTGACACACTGGTCCAGTGGTTGCCATCAGTTTGATTTGAGTTATTTTTATAATGAATGATTTTGGTATGTTGTACTATTTTATTGTTGTTAGCCGCCCTGAGCCTGGCTTCAGCTGGGGTGGGTGGGATATAAATAAATTATTATTATTATTATTATTATTATTATTATTATTATTATTATTATTATTATATGTGGAGACCAGATAGGCAGGAGTGGAAGGAAAAATGCTCATTACCACTATTTTGTACATGCTTAAGAGTTTGCACGATACCATGATAGTGAAGTAACCTGCCATGACACTTTATGTAAGCGGAAAGAAGATATTCGGATTCTGCACATAGAAATCACTCATCAACTTTGTCCAGATAAAATGATAAGGTTTTAAAAATAATTCGATATACAGTGGTACCTTGGTTCTCAAACTTAATCCATTCCAGAAGTCCGTTCCACAACCAAAGTGTTCCAAAACCAAGTCACGCTTTCCCATAGAAAGTAGTGCAAAACGGATTAATCCATTCCACACTTTGAAAAACCACCCCTAAAACAGCAATTTAACATGAATTTTACTATCTAACGAGACCATTGATCCATAAAATGAAAGCAATAATCAATGTACTATATTATAAAATAAATAAGACAGTATTGTCTTATTTGGTACTGTGGTCTAAACCAGAGAGCCTAGGGCTTGCCAGTCGGAAGGTCAGCAGTTTGAATCCCCGCGACGGGGTGAGCTCGCATTGTTCGGTCCCAGCTCCTGCCCACCTAGCAGTTCTAAAGCATGTCAAAGTGCAAGCAGATAAATAGGTACCGCTCCGGCGGGAAGGTAAACGGTGCTTCTCTGGTTTGCCAGAAGTGGCTTAGTCAGGCTGGCCACATGACCCGGAAGCTGTACGCCGGCTCCTTCGGCCGATAAAGCAGGATGAGCGCTGCAACCCCAGAGTCGTCAGCGACTGGACCTAACGGTCAAGGGTACCTTTACCTTTAAGACAGTATTATAAATGATAAAAATTAAAATTACATTTCTTTTCTTACCTGCACTGATGATAGTCATTGTTTGGATGGGGGGCTTTTATCCATTTCCACAGTCAACACAATCAGTCAATCAATCAATCAATCAATCAATCAATCAATCAGTAGCTGAACTGGGTTTCACACAGCCACAAAAACAAATTAACCTAAAAACCCTCAAAAACAAAAACACAAAATAAATAGCAAAAACTAAAGCGCCAAACGCAATCCATTCCGCAAGTCCGTTTGACTTCTGAAATGTTTGAAAACCAAAGTGCAGCTTCTGATAGGTGCAGGTGCCCCGGAAACAACAGCTGCATTGGATGTTCGGCTTCCGAAAAACACTTTCGGCTTTTTGGCCCTGAATGGAGTAACTGTGCCCCTGAAGGACCAGGTGCGCAGCCTGGGAGTCATTTTGGACTCCCAGCTGTCCATGGAGGCACAGGTCAAATCTGTGTCCAGGGCAGCTGTTTACCAGCTCCATCTGGTACGTAGGCTGAGACCCTACCTGCCTGTGGACTGTCTTGCCAGAGTGGTGCATGCTCTGGTTGTCTCTCGCTTGGACTACTGCAATGTGCTCTATGTGGGGCTACCTTTGAAGGTGACCCGGAAACTACAACTAATCCAGAATGTGGCAGCTAGACTGGTGACTGGGAACGGCCGCAGAGACCATATAACACTGGTCTTGAAAGACCTACATTGGCTCCCAGTACGTTTCTGAGCACAATTCAAAGTGTTGGTGCTGACCTTTAAAGCCCTAAACGTCCTCAGTCCAGTATATCTGAAGGAGCATCTCCACCCCCATCGTTCTGCCCAGACACTTAGGTCCAGTGCCAAGGGCCTTCTGGCGGTTCCCTCGCTGCGAGAAGCCAAGTTACAGGGAACCAGGCAGAGGACCTTCTCGGTAGTGGCACCCGCCCTGTGGAACGCCCTCCCACCAGATGTCAAAGAGAACAACAACTAGCAGACTTTTAGAAGACATCTGAAGGCAGCCCTCTTTAGGGAAGCTTTTAATGTTTGATGTATTACAGTATTTTAATATATTTTTTTGGAAGCCGCCCAGAGTGGCTGGGGGGACCCAGCCAGATGGGCGGGGTATAAATAATAAATTATTATTATTATTATTATTATTATTATTATTATTATTATTATTATTAATAATATTTGGCATTTGAGAACCAAGGTACCACTGTACCAAATTGGGTGTTGTTGTTTTTTGCGGTTTGTTTGTTTCAAGGTTTGCTGATATAATGTCCTTGTATTGAGAGAGTTCTATTGTTGACTTTAGAGAAATGCTCTCCAAGCCATATCTCCTGCCACCATGGAAGTCTTGATGCGCGTACTGGCAGACTGCGACGCGTGGGACAGCCGAGACCCCGATGAAGTGAGCAGGAAGGCTGAGCTGACCCTGAAGTGCCTGACGGAAGTGGTTCACATCCTTCTGACCAGCAGCTCGGATCAGCGGCAAGTGGAGACCAGCACCATATTGGAGAACTACTTCAAGCTCCTCAACTCGGACCACACGGCTTTGCCGAACTCGCGGAGGTCCCGGCAGTGGGAGAGCCGATTCATAGCGCTACAGATTCAAATGCTGAGTGAGTGTGACGCCCCTTCTGGGAGTTGGGAAAGGGGGGGGGGCAGGGTTGAGGTTTCTCCCTGGAACCATTTGCTTTTAGGGGTGGCAACATAGAATAATCTTGTGCGTAATATAAAAAATACAAAGTGAGACATTAAGGAAATCCAAAGGGAAAATATGAAGAACAGAGGCTCTGATGAACGGATTATTAAAAACGTGTGAGGTAAATGGTGGAAGTCTTTTTTTAAAAAAATACTTTATTTAAGGTAGATAAGGACAAGATGAAATTATACAATTGAATATAAATATAGATGGGAAACGGCTATGTATTGTGAGTACTTATCTACTTTTAAAAAATTTCACCTATCATCTTTTTCTTTTACTTCTTTATTCTTTCTTTGTTCTTTTTTCTGATATTTTATGTTTCCTTTCACTGCTTTATTGTGAATAGCATTTTATAGAGGTATAAATAACTGTAAATATGAAAAGAGACAAAATATTCTCCATTTTTTTTTCCTTGGTTAGATGTATTATCTTTTTCTTTTGTATTTTCTTTTGGTGTGTATATGTATGTTTTCTAATTTGTACTTAATAAAAATATTAAAATTTAAATTTAAAAAAAGGGTGGCAACATCTGCTCCTCAAGATGTTGCTGGACTCCCACCATCCTTGACCATTGGCTATGCCAGGGGTCTGCAACCTTTAAGACAAAAAGAGCCACTTGGACCCGTTTCCGAAGAAAAAAAAAAACTGGGAGCCGCAAAACCATTGCGACGTTTAAAACAAATATAACACTGCATATATTGTGTTCGATCTGACAGCGGGCGGGAAGGTGATGTCGGGACGGTGCGTGACTAACGCATGCACTGCCCCCATGCGACGTCATAGCCAGTACAGCGCCCGCCACAGTGGAGAGTGTCGGGGCGCACAATGCGCCTCCTCCCCTCGCTAGTATCCGCCCCAGAGCCGCGGCAAAGGTGTAAAAGAGCCACATGCGGCTCCGGAGCCGCAGGTTGCAGATCCCTGGGCTATGCCATCCGAGCTGGTTGGGAGTTGGGAGTTTCAACAACATTCCCCATCCCCGCTTTAGGGAGTGCTGACCGCGCTGCCTCGTGCCCTTTCTGTTGAGTCACTTTTTGTGGCTAGTGTGTAATGATGGCTTCCAAAATGAAACTGCTTCAGAAGGCTGACACAATCGAGATACATACCATATTTTTCACTCCATAAGAGGCACTTTCCCTCTCCTAAAAAGTAAGGGGAAATGTGTGTGCATCTTATGGAGCGAATGCAGGGGGGAGGCAGGCAGGAAAAGCCACCAAAAGCCGCACACAAGCTCCGCGCGGTTCTTGTGGGCTTTTCCTCAGGAGGGAGAAGGGACTGACGCGGGCAGTCAGTCCCTTCTCCCTCCTCATGGAAAAGCCCGCAGGAGCTGCGTGCTCCTTAAAGGGTGCGCGGCTCCTGTGGGCTTTTGCGGGTGGTGGGGGTATTGTCATAGCCGCACTCAGCCTCTCCCGGCTGGAGAGGTTGCACGGGGCTATGGCAGAAGCCAAGACAGCGAGATGCAGCCCCGAGAAGCTTGCAGAGCAGCGGGAAGGCCCCGCGCCTTTCTGCTGCTCCCCGACCTGCTCTTTGGGGCTGGTGGTGGGCTTCCCCCCGCCAGCCCCAAAGAGCAGGTCGAAAGGAACCCGAAGCCTCCGGAGTGCAGCGGGAACTCCCACCACACTCCAGAGGCTTTGGGTTGCCTTCACTGAAGCCAGGAGAGCAAGAGGGGTCGGTGCGCACCGACCCCTCTTGCTCTCCAGGCTTCCAAGCTAGCTGCCTGAAGGCGACTGAACACACCTTGAACGGCACCTTGTTTTTGAGGGGGAGAACAAGAAAAAATATATTCTCCCCCTCTCTGCGCAGCACCTCCTGCCGCTTCGCTGAAGGGGCGCTGGGCAGAGAGGGGGATATATTTTTTTTCTTGTTCTCCCCCTCTAAAACAAGGTGCGTCTTATGGTCGGGTGCGTCCTATAGAGCGAAAAATACGGTACTTAGTTGCCTCCTAAGTGCAGTAGATTCTAAACATACACAAAAACTACTGGCAGCATCCAGCATCTGAAATACTCCCTCAAATTATAATAACTTTATCACTGATTCACAGTGGTGGGGGAGAATATATAAAATCACCTGTGTTTCCTCTGCGCGTTTCCTGGAAAAGGAAAACAAGCGCATCTTTCATAGTTTTCAGTTTCACCTGGCCAGTGTTTGTGTATGCGTGGTATTTATTTATTTAGGCATTTTCGGTGCTGCTCTTCAATATTTGTAATGCCAGGGGAGCTCACATTAAGCCAATTGCAAGTATTAAAAAAAACCGGTCAGCTAAAAAAACACAACCATTTCGGATGTGTCTATTCAGTCTCCCAGAAGCGGACAAAAGAATATGTCCTCCTCTGCCACCCCTCACCTGCAAGAACGTAATCGTGCTGTTCCCACACCAAGTGTACCTGTAAATGGGCTAAGTTTTTGCACTCTTGGAAGCCATTGCAATGAGTCCCGCTAGAGCAACAAGACTGTCACCCCCTTGCAACAAATGTGCCCCTTTGGGTTCAGATAGTACATGGGTAGATGAGTCAAAAAAGTCTGGAACACAAATCTTCACAGTCCTCTAGTGGCTATAGTGGCCTATTTACCAGAAGTAATGTAAAGGTAAAGGGACCCCTGACCATTAGGTCCAGTCGTGGCCGACTTTGGGGTTGCGGCGCTCATCTCGCTTTATTGGCCGAGGGAGCCAGCGTACAGCTTCCGGGTCATGCAAACTTTCTGGCAAACCAGGGCAACGCACGGAAACACCGTTTACCTTCCCGCCGGAGTGGTACCTATTTATCTACTTGCACTTTGAAGTGCTTTCGAACTGCTAGGTTGGCAGGAGCTGGGACCGAGCAACAGGAGCTCACCCCGTCATGGGGATTCGAACCACTCACCTTCTGATCAGCAAGCCCTAGGCTCTGTGGTTTAACCCGTATTTAGCATTAATTTTGGAAGTGTGTACTTGATTCTGACCAAGCTAAGCCCCCTAGAGCAAAATGTCAAATTATATACTGTGTTTCTCTTTGATTTTCACTTTCACCTCCTTAGATACCATCACCGCCATGTTAGACTGCACAGACAGGCCTGTTCTGCAAGCCATTTTCCTTAACAGCAACTGCTTTGAACATCTGATTCGCCTGCTGCAAAATTGCAAGGTAAACAGAAGGTTGTATAATAGCTAATCTTTATTTTTGAAAAATACTACCCAGCTTTTGTAAGAGCTCAGTTGTTCCTAATACCTTGTCCATACATTAGATAAAATCTTCGCCATGACTGTGTACAAAATAACTCAATGCGAGTGGCAATGTTACCTTGCCAAGGAACAACTTGTACCTCCTCAATATACTTAATACTCTGAATGCTTCAATAGCCTTTGAGGCGGCAGCGGGGGTGGGTGTGCTTTTGGACTGTTATGCAGATGTGCAACCTTTTACTCCAGATGCAGTTAAAATTGTTATGTAGGTGTCAGGGGCAGGCCTTGAAAAGTAAATTAATATTACATTTCTCTCGCCAAGCTCACAATCCACAAGTTTTCTTTTTCGTTTCCTATAGCTCTTTGTTAACCTAGATAGCAGTGAATCATGTGGCAAGCTTCTTTTTCTACAAAAGTAGCTGAATGCTTCAGAAAAGTGCTTTCTCCTAGTCATATTGGGTGTGCTCTTTCTTTCAATGCTGCAGAATTAGCAAACAATTTGCAAACTGGGAGTCATCCCTGGGGTTAAGTGCTTTCTATCCTTCCCGCCTGCTCCAGAGTGATTTCTTTCCCTCTTCCTCTCTTGTTAGACATATGGTTTGGGCTTCAGTCCTATATACCTGGGAGTAAATCCTACGGAACACAGTGGGACTTTCTTCTGAGTAGACAGGCATAGAATCGCTCCTGCATGTCCACTTTCACAAAAGATGGTTAACGTTATCCGTGGTTCCCATGCAAACCTAGGACTGGGCTATTAGAAGGTTTGCAGACCCTTGTTAAGAGAACCCTGGTTGGCATTAACCATTTTAGTGCTGATACAGTGGTACCTCGGGTTAAGTACTTAATTCGTTCCGGAGGTTCGTTCTTAACCTGAAACTGTTCTTAACCTGATGCACCACTTTAACTAATGGGGCCTCCTGCTGCCGCCGCGCTACCAGAGCATGATTTCTATTCTCATCCTGAAGCAAAGTTCTTAACCTGAGGTACTATTTCTGGGTTAGCGGAGTCTGTAACCTGAAGCGTATGTAACTTGAAGCGTATGTAACCTGAGGTACCACTGTACATGTCTAGCACTCTGAAGCATGGCTAACAAACATGGAAGGGAGGATTCACTCTGGAGAGGGGAAGGTGAGAGAGAGAGAGAGAGAGAGAACGTTTCCCAAACGCTAGATCCTAGTCTGCAAATTATTGAAGAACGTCACCTTTTATGCCTATGTGATACCTTTGTGCATGGAATTGCATCTTGCCAACAAGATATTTACTATGCGCTTTTGAAATCAGCGGGACTTACTTCTGAGTAAGCCAGGATAGGGCTGTAATACTAGTCCCGGTAAACAACATTCAATATAGTTTCATTCTCAATGCCTAATAGCCTCTCAAAATCAATGATCCAGTAGTTGTTAATTCCTGAGATGTCAGTTACAGATAGGTAGCCGTGTTGGTCTGCCATAGTCAAAACAAAATAAAAAAATTCCTTCCACCTTAAAGACCAACTAAGTTAGTTCTAGGTATGAGCTTTCGTGTGCATGCACGAATCTGAAGAAGTGTATCTGAAGAAGTGTGCATGCACACGAAAGCTCATACCTAGAACGAACTAAGTTGGTCTTTAAGGTGCTACTGGAAGGAATTTTTTTATTTTGTTTTGAGATGTCAGTGTTGGTCTTACGTGCAGAGGGAATCCTAAGGTTGGGTTGTTTAAACCCATCAATTAGCTCAGGTCATGGCTATGTTTCCTTTCTGTGCTGTTTATCACCGAAGCACATTATGTAGCTGCAGTACTTGCCCTGGCCCCCTCCCTAGTGGTTAAGAGCGGTAGACTCGTAATCTGGTGAACTGGGTTCGCTTCTTCGCTCCTCCACATGCAGCTGCTGGGTGACCTTGGGCTAGTCACACTTCTCTGAAGTCTCTCAGCCCCACTCACCTCACAGAGTGTTTGTTGTGGGGGAGGAAGGGAAAGGAAAATGTTAGCCGCTTTGAGACTCCTTAGGGTAGTGATAAAGCCGGATATCAAATCCAAATTCATCTTCTTCTTCGTTGGGGGACAGGCAGCATGGAAAAAATCACGGAAAGCAGCAGCGTCCTTCTTGTGGATAGGTTTCCAGCGTGTGCTCTGATGCACAGAACAAAGGATGTTTGGGGGTTTTTTGGGGGGGGGGGCAAGGCTGTATATTTACTTCATAACAGGCAGTAGTTCTGTAAGGTAGGGTTGGCATATTTCAAGAAGTAAAAAGTTGTTGAGCATTTTTGGGGGGAGAAATTGCCCCAAAAGCTGTTGAGCTTTTTTTTTTTTGGGAAATGAACCTCAAAGTTGTTGAGGTTTTTTTCCCCCAGGGGATTCGCCCCCAAAAGGCAAAAAAAGTGATATTCAAACACACACTTCCTGGTTCTCTTGGCAAAAACCTGGACATTTTGCCGATTTTTCGAATTTCCCCCAGAAGTTAATTTTGCCGTTTGAATCTGGATGTATGGCAACCCTATAAGGCCATCCCAGGTCCCTCTAGGCTTCCCAGCTCATCCGACTTGGCTGAGCTGATAAACTGCAGCACACCTTTCTAGTCACTACAGTGGTACCTCGGTTTAAGAACTTAATTAGTTCCGGAGGTCCGTTCTTAACCTGAAACTGTTCTTAACCTGAAGCACCACTTTAGCTAATGGGGCCTCCTGCTGCCGCTGCGCTGCCAGAGCACGATTTCTGTTCTTATCCTGAAGTAAAGTTCTTAACCCGAGGTAATATTTCTGGGTTAGCGGAGTGTGTAACCTGAAGCGTATGTAACCTGAAGCGTATGTAACCCGAGGTACCACTGTACTGTGTTTGATGGTCCAGTGATCTGAGTCTGTGGAAGTTTCCGTTCCAAGGAGTCTCCACCCCCATCGTTCAGCCCGGACACTAAGATCCAGCGCCAAGGGCCTTCTCGGTGGTGGCGCCCACCCTGTGGAACACCCTCCCTTCAGATGTGAAGGAAATAAGCAGCTATCCTATCTTTAAAAGACATCTGAAGGCAGCCCTGTTTAGGAAAGCTTTTAATATTTAATGCTGTATTGTTTTTAACACTTGATTGGGAGCCACCCAGAGTGGCTGGGGAAACTCAGCCAGATGGGCGGAGTATAAATAATAATAAATTACTATTATTATTATTATTATTAGTGCTTCTGGGGTTTTTGCCGATTTTTCTCTTCACGATACATCCCCACGCAGTGCATTGGATTACATTCTGAATAGTGCCCCTCATCCTTGAGAGCATTTTTTAGGGTTATGTTGGGCATTCATGGGTGTTTGAGGGTTGGGCATGGCATGTGTGGGTATGTGTTGGGCAACTTGAACAATCTATAATGGCTAACATCGTCATCATTTTCCCTGGGCAGGGTTTCAAGGCAGCTTACTGATAAAATAAGAACATCTAAAAACATAGGGGCAGGGAAATGATTAAAAATAATAATTAAACATTTGTGTGTTTTGTGCTAATTTTGGGGTCCCCCTCCCCTTTTTGGTCATGTTGAACTCACGTAGGTTACTTCATAATGTTCTTTTTTCTTGTACTTCCATAAATTATATTAGATATGTTTTCCCCTCACATATGCGGAGGGAAAACCTCTTGCTTGAAGAAGCAGACCCTTATAAAGGTGTCGTCTGGAGGAGTAATAATAATAATAATAATAATAATTTTTTATTTATACCCCACCCTTCCCGGTTCAAAAACCGGGCTCAGGGCGGCTAACAACAAATTTAAAACACTTAATTATAAAAGCAGCATAAAATACAGTATAAAAACATGAATAACAATAAAAATCAAAAATTAATTAAATAATCCCCAGGGCTAGCTGGGTCGTTGTGAGGATAGAATTGGGGAGGTGCCCTAGAGCAACTTGGAGGAAAAGCGGAATATAAATGAAATAAGCATAAGGAAACAAGAAGCTAAACAGGTTTAGGTGTGGTCAGTGTCTGCCCGAAAACCCTATGTATGCCACCCCAAGTTCCATTATGGAGTCAGGATACAAATGTAACAACAACAGCAAAAATGGTACAGTGGTACCTCAGGTTAAGTACTTAATTTGTTCTGGACGTCTGTTCTTAACCTGAAACTGTTCTTAACCTGAAGCACCACTTTAGCTAATGGGGCCTCCTGCTGCCGCCGTGCCACTGGAGCCCGATTTCTGTTCTTATCCTGAAGCACTATTTCTGGGTTAGCGGAGTATGTAACCTGAAGCGTATATAACCCGAGGTACCACTGTACTGGTCTTCATTGTGATGTATAGGGCGGCAAACCTTTTAATATGGTGGCTCTCCCTTCTTGGCTAGGGAGACCTAACCCTCCAGATTTCAGTTGTGATTTAAGAGAGTGGGATCACACCATCAGGATAAAAGTCTTCCCTCTCCCCCAAGCCTTCGCATATTGGATACAGATTTTCTCCATCCTTCCATCCTACCCCTGACCCCCACCCTGGCCTTAACTAGAGAGTCAGTGTGATGCTAGAGCCAGTGTGGTGTAATGGTCAGACTTTTTTTATTTTTAAAAAAATGGTGTCCCCCCCTTTTTTTGCTACTAATGGTTAGAGTATGTCAGGACTTGGGAGACTCGAGTTCAAGTTCCCACTTGGCTATGAAGATTTCACTGGGTGACATGAAGAGTCACACCCCGACTCTTCAGCACAACCTTCCTCACAAGGTTGTTGTGAGCATAGAGTTGTGGAGGTGTCCATGTATACTGCCCTTGAGCAGCTTGGAGGAAAAGCGGAATACAGTGGTACCTCTGGTTACGTACTGTATTTTTCGCTCTATAGGACGCACTGGACCACAAGACGCACCTAGTTTTTAGAGGGGGAAATCAAGAGCTTCTCGGGGCTGCCGGGACCCATCCCGCTCGCTGCCTTGGCTTCCTCTTTGGCCTTGTGCAGCCTCTATCGGCTGGAGAGGCTGTGTGCGGCAATGGCAGTTCCCCCAACTCCCGTAAAAGCCCACAGGAGCCGCACACCCTTTAAGGAGCGCGTGCCTCCTGCAGGCTTTTCTACGAGGAGGGACTGACTTGCCGCGTCAGTCCCTTCTCCCTCCTGGGGAAAAGCCCGCAAGAGCCGTGAGAAGCTTGTGTGCGGCTCTCGGGGGCTTTTCCTTCCTGCCTCCCCCCTGCATTCGCTCCATAGGACGCACAGACTTTCTCCCTTAGTTTTTAAGAGGGAAAAAGTGCGTCCTATGGAGTGAAAAATACGGTACTTAATTCGTTCCGGAGGTCCGTTCTTAATCTGAAACTGTTCTTAACCTGAAGCACCACTTTAGCTAATGGGGTCTCCTGCTGCTTCTGTGCCGCTGTCGCACAATTTCTGTTCTCATCCTGAAGCAAAGTTCATAACCCGAGGTAATATTTCTGGGTTAGCGGAGTCTGTAACCTGAAGCGTATGTAACCTGAAGCGTAGGTAACCTGAGGTACCACTGTATAAATGAAATAAGCGTATGGAAATAACTACAATGGAGTTCACACGTGCAGGGGTGAAGTCAAACCACTACCTTAGCAGCACCAAAGTGACCTCCTTAGGGTGCAAGCCTGGGCAGCGTATATAAAGGTCCTGGGATGCCCAGATAAGACCCACCTCTCAGCCTCGCTGATGTGGGCCTGCCTGGTGTTTTTACATGAGTAGAATGTGTGCTTTTATTTAAAATGCATCTCTGGGTTATTTGTGGGCCATAGGAATTGGTTCATATTTTTTTCCCAAATATAATCCGGCCCCCCACAAGGTCTGAGGGACAGTGGACCCTCAGTGGACCTGCTGAAAAAGTTTGCTGATCCCTGGTTCCTTTTCCCGAAGATATTCCGCAAGGCAGCTGAGGTTTAGGATTCCTTCTCCTCAGTGGGCTCCCTTCCCAGGTTGACTAGCCCACCTGCTAGACCCATCGGCTGCCTTCACTTGGTTTAGCTGGCCAGTTGAAGCTGTTTCCTGGGTGCGGCTGCTGTCATGTGCTGACAGCTTCTAGAAACCACAGGTGAGAGCTGAGTGCAGACCAAAGCTGGAAAAACTTCCACAGAAGGAACACAACATGCCCCCCACCACAGAGGCACTACTCTTTCAATACCCCATACACCCCAAGGTATGAGGGATGTGGGTGGCGCTTTGGTCTAAACCACTGAGCCTCTTGGGCTTGCTGATCAGAAGGTTGGCGGTTCAAATCACTGCGACGGGGTGAGCTCCCGTTGCTCTGTCCCAGCTCCTGCCAACCTAGCAGTTCAAAAGCACACTAGTGCAAGTAGATAAATAGGTACCACTGCGATGGGAAGGAAAATAGCATTTCTATGCGCTGTGGTTTCCATCAGGGTGTTCCAGAAGCAATTTAATCCTGCTGGCCACATGATCCAGAAAGCTGTCAGTGGACAAACGCCGGCTCCCTTGATCTGAAAGCGAGATGAGCGCCGCACCCCATAATTTCCTTTGACTGAACTTAAGCGTCCTGGGGTCCCTTGCCTTTTACCTTATTACACCCCAAGGAAATAAGGTAACCAAGTAACCTGGTTCCTCTCTAGACTAGGATTTGAAAATACGGTTCAAAGTGCATTTGCAAATTCTGGTTAAGAGTGAACCAGTTTAGTACAAACCATAATTGCCAGATCTTGGCATTCACCTCTATGTTTCTGTGGACAGTGACAGTTTCCTATCTCCATATTTTGCATTTCTTGAGACGACATCTGGAAAGGAGGAAAAATATCCCCCAATCCTGGTTATTTCCTTCTGGAAAAAAGGGAGCCTTTATTTGTTACAGCCATTGTGTTAACTTGCTGGTTAGTGAGATGTTTGCTCCAGCCTTTATTGTCTCGGGCCTGCAGATTGACTGTTTAACACGCCTGTTCCCATTTATTCTTATCTCCCGTTTTTAACAGCTGTTTTTAAATGCTAACAGTCAGGTGGCAGACAAGACTGAGAAAGACCTTGCCAACAAATTACTGACAGAAATGAATCAGGAACAGGTATCTTTGAGTTGAAGCTGAGGCGCAGTGGCAATCGGTTGAACGAGACCTTTCCTGTACTTCACCTCTAAAACACCTTCCTTGTCCCTAAGATTTAGTTTGTCTTAACTAACCGAAAAACACAAGCTAGGTTTAAAGGTGCTTCAAGGCTTAAGCATTCCAAAATCGGTATTAAGGTGGTGCCGTTATTAGGCCAACAAAAATGTCAAAGCATTTGATACGTACAATATTTGTCGTGTTTTATTTTTTAAACGGAGGAAGGTGAAGTCCAGGAATAGAACTCCAGTTTCAAAACTACCAACTTGGTGATTTCGTTTTATTTTAGTTCCCTCTCCCTCTCTCTCTCTCTCTCTCTCTCTCTCTCTCCTTCCCCCACCCTCGTCCTTTCATATTTCTAAGCGCTGTGGTGTATTTGGGCTTTTGGGGTTTTGTCAAATCTGTGCGATTGGATGTGATGTCTTGATTCTGTTGCAAAAAAATAATGATGAAATGAAATAAAAATAAAACCAATCATTGTTCACCGTACAATGGACAGACTGAATTTGGGAGGCGGGGAGCAATTGGTGGCTTAATTTTTAAAAATGTTTTCCATCGTGAGAGAATGCAAAATGCCAGATCTTACCTCATGACCTCTTTAGAAATGGTAGGAGCTTTGATAACAGATAGGTTCTTATGCAGAACGACTGAAACAGGTGAAAACAATACACTTGCCTGAACTCCGATTCTGTCTAAATTAATCTGCTAATAAGTCAGCATGGTGATCACTGCCTAAGAGCTAATTCAGCTAACAACCTTTGTTTATTTGTTTATTTTATTTTTAAAAACTCCTGTTTGTTTTTGTGCACTCCAGACGAAATGCCCTTTATACACACAGTCTTACTCTGCAGATTCACAAGCGGATTTGGGTGACAAAATATTTCTAGTTTCTCAAACAGAAAAAAATGCCCCCCCCCCCCCAATTTGACAGAACAAAAAAGCATTGTGACTCTTTCGAGACGAGAGACTAGTGATGCCCCTTGCATGGAAAGCGCTATGGGGTTAACAAATCGAAACGTGAAACTATGCAGGCGCAATTAAGAATCTGTTTAAGAAGATTTCATGTGCTGGAGCATGGGCTGAGACTAACTATTGATTACCTGCATGGCCACGAATCTGGCTAGATATGCATAGGCTAGCCTTGTTCGTTCCTCCCTCTTGAGATTGTCCATTAAAAGCATGGAGAAAATGTCAGTCCAAGTGTCTTCCTGGTTATGTGTGAATCCTTCTTTCTTCCTTCTCCTTTCTCTTGAGATATCTGCCTACCCTTCTCTCGCGTCCTCTCTCTTGTAGGTTGTGGTGTCATAAAATCCATGCCTTTGAGGGTTTTTTGGGGGGAATAGGGGGGCGTCGGGGAGATGATTGGGAAGCATGCGAATGAAATTGTTTGTTCACGCTAACACGAAAGAACGGGGTGGGCTGTTGGCCTCCAAGGTGCCAGTGGTTGACTCGACTGTCCGTAACGCCTTGTGTCTTTTTGCTGCTCGTAGGTATTTCAGGGACAGCTAGACTGCTTGGCGGTATCAGCCATTCGAGCCCTTACTGCAGTGATGCACAAATCTCCCGCTGCCAAGGTAAGCAAAACTTCCTCGGAGCAGTTGCCGCCCTAATAATAATAATAATAATAATAATAATAATAATAATAATAATGATAAGAAGTCATTATTTGTACCCCGCCCATCTGGCTGGGTTTCCCCAGCCACTCTGGGCGGCTTCTACAAAGACCAAAACTAAACTAAGATGTCACACATTAAAAACTTCCCTGAACAGGGCTGCCTTAAGATGTCTTCTAAATGTCAGGTAGTTGTTTATCTCTTTGACAGCTGATGGGAGGGCGTTCCACAGGGAGGGCACCACTACCGAGAAGGCCCTCTGCCTGGTTCCCTGTAGCTTTGCTTCTTGCAATGAGGGAACCGCCAGAAGGCCCTCAGCGTCCAGGCAGAACGATGGGGGTGGAGACGCTCCTTCAGGTATACTGGGCCGAAGCCATTTAGGGCTTTAAAGGTCAGCACCAACACTTTGAATTGTGCTTGGAAACATACTGGGAGCCAATGTAGGTCTTTCAAGACCGGTGTTATGTGGTCTCGGCGGCCGCCCCCAGTCACCAGTCTGGCTGCTGCATTCTGGATTAGTTGTAGTTTCCGGGTCACCTTCAAAGGTAGCCCCACGTAGAGCGCATTGCAGTAGTCCAAGCGGGAGATAACTAGAGCATGCACCACTCTGGCGAGACAGTCTGCGGGCAGGGAGGGTCTCAGCTCCTGCAGCCAATCGGAAGTCGCGGAAGCCCTGTCGGACGTTCGGGTTCCAAAGAACGTTTGCAAACCAGAACACTCATTTCCAGGTTTGTGGCGTTCGGGAGCCAAAATCTTTGACTTGCAAGGCTTTTGGGATCCAAGGTATGACTGTATAACAACAACAACAACAACAACAACAACAACAACAACAACAACAACAACACAACAACATAATGTGTTGTATGCCACAGAGGCTGTTCCGCTCTGGCCTTATCCTGCACCATTAGCAGAATGTGTTGGTAGCGTGCTAAGAGGACTAGAACTGGCTGCATCCCTTCAGGTGGTGGGCCAGCGGGTGGTGGAGAAGAGAAATCACATTTTTAAAATGCCCCCCACCTTAAAAACTCCATACAATTGAAACACCATTGCAGAGGCAAAAGGGGGCATGGTTAGAATATTTCTCCCCAGTATTGGAGTGTTGTCTTTGCAGGGATTTCTGTTGTTTTCACATGCTTTTCAAAGTACAGTGGTACCTCGGGTTAAGTACTTAATTTGTTCTGCAGGTCTGTACTTAACCTGAAACTGTTCTTAACCTGAAGCACCACTTTAGTTAATGGGGCCTCCTGCTGCCGCCACGCTGCCAGAGCACAATTTCTGTTCTCAGCCTGAAGCAATGTTCTTAACCTGAAGCTCTATTTCTGGGTTAGCAGAGTCTGTAACCTGAAGCGTATGTAACCTGAAGCGTATGTAACCCGAGGTACCACTGTAGCGTTGCTCACTTGTAGTCACAAGGGATTCAGTTCAAATTCCTGCCTTTTTCTGCTGCACCTGTAGGCCCAGCCTCAGCCAGCATTTAGCGGTGGATAGAACCACTTGCGCAACTGTGCATTTCATGGAGGAAAAGGCTGTTGGGTCACTATGTGGGCTGAATTTTGTTTGAGGATTGTGGAACATCAAATCATTGCTCTTGGTTTTCATACTGGGGGTTGCTACCTAGATATTGTGGCCTGTTTTACTCCAGATTTTTTTTTGTGGGGGGGAGCATACGGTTTCCTTGTAATTTGTATTGTTTGGTAGGATGATCTTCAGCTTAAAGAAATGTCCATATCTTTGCGAACAGTATTCTGCTTAGCTGCTTATGTGCAATGTTAATTTTACCCCCTCAGGAGGTGTTTAAGGAGCGGATCGGTTATGCCCATATATTTGAGGTCCTAAAATCTATGGGTCAGCCATCACGGGAACTGCTTGAAGAACTTTTGAATATGGTGAGACATCTGCTTGTTATGGAAATTTCTAAAATAGGGTCAGGCTGTAAAGTCGGTTGCAGCCAAAACAACAGAAGATTCTTGGTGGCAGAGCCTAACAGATTTACTGTACCATAAGCTTTTTATGACCTAAAGTCCATTTTTGTCCTATGCTTGAAACCATTTGCCACACACTTGC
This sequence comes from Podarcis erhardii, assembly GCF_964252035.2. Taxonomy (NCBI): domain Eukaryota; kingdom Metazoa; phylum Chordata; class Lepidosauria; order Squamata; family Lacertidae; genus Podarcis; species Podarcis erhardii. The sequence goes on from NC_138497.1 coordinate 129,824,197, forward strand.
TACACACATGCATATACAGTGGTACCTCGGGTTAAGTACTTAATTCGTTCCAGAGGTCCGTACTTAACCTGAAACTGTTCTTAACCTGAAGCACCACTTTAGCTAATGGGGCCTCCTCCTGCTGCCGCGCCACCGGAACACAATTTCTGTTCTCATCCTGAAGCAAAGTTCTTAACCTGAAGCACTATTTCTGGCTTAGCGGAGTCTGTAACCTGAAACGCGTATGTAACCTGAGGTACCACTGTACACATGTGAGTGTAGAGAAAACAAGGCAGTGTTAGGTTCATGGTGTTTCTTTGCAAAGTCAGAATGCACACAAAAGGTGACCAATTCTTGTTTCTTATCGTATATACATACGGCTGTAGATAGAAATGCCCCAGAGCCTTTTGATTTCATTTATACTTAATATCCTCTCTCTCTCTCTCTCTCTCTCTGTCTCTCTGTAATACACGCTCACATATACCGTATTTTTTGCTCTATAAGACTCACTTTTTCCCTCTTAAAATGTAAGGGGAAATGTGTGTGCGTCTTATGGAGTGAATGCAGGCTGCGCACCTATCCCAGAAGCCAGATCAGCAAGAGGGATCAGTGTTTTCGCTGTGCAGTGATCCCTCTTGCTGTTCTGGCTTCTGAGATTCAGAATATTTTTTTTCTTGTTTTCCTCCTCCAAAAACTAGGTGCATCTTGTGGTCTGCTGCGTCGTATAGAGCGAAAAATATGGTATATTGTGGAAATGAGCTTTAATTTGCAAATAAATTACTATCCAATAAGTTCTAGAGCCCAAGTTACTCTGTTTCAGCAGAAATCTTTGTGGCACTTGAAAGAGACGCCGGCTTTATGTTAGCATAAGCTCTTAGAATCATAGAATCATAGAATCATAGAGTTGGAAGAGACCACAAGGGCCATCGAGTCCAACCCCCTGCCAAGCAGGAAACGCCATCAGAGTACTCCTGACATATGGTCGTCAAGCCTCTGCTTAAAGACCTCCAAAGAAGGAGACTCCACCACACTCCTTGGCAGCAAATTCCACTGTCGAACAGCTCTCACTGTCAGGAAGTTCTTCCTAATGTTTAGGTGGAATCTTCTTTCTTGTAGTTTGGAACCATTGCTCCGTGTCCGCTTCTCTGGAGCAGCAGAAAACAACCTTTCTCCCTCCTCTATGTGACATCCTTTTATATATTTGAACATGGCTATCATATCACCCCTTAACCTCCTCTTCTCCAGGCTAAACATGCCCAGCTCCTTTAGCCGTTCCTCATAAGGCATCGTTTCCAGGCCTTTGACCATTTTGGTTGCCCTCCTCTGGACACGTTCCAGTTTGTCAGTGTCCTTCTTGAACTGTGGTGCCCAGAACTGGACACAGTACTCCAGGTGAGGTCTGACCAGAGCAGAATACAGTGGCACTATTACTTCCCTTGATCTAGATGCTATACTCCTATTGATGCAGCCCAGAATTGCATTGGCTTTTTAAAAAAAAATATATATAAATTTTTATTAAAATTTTCCCACAAAAAACTCCAATCATATCAATTTGCACATCACATATTTTAGCTTATTGGACCTCCCTCAACTTCTCTGATAATCATTCGTAATTAAAATCCTATCTTCACATTCCTTATTTTTAATATTGCCATTAAATACTATATTTCTGTCCTTATTTGCCTTCTTACAATATTCCTTATATTTTCACAAAGCTTCTTTAAAGCACACTAGCGTTGTACATTCCTCACATACAGTTTTCAAATACTCTGTGAATTTTCCCCAGTCCTCAAAAAACCTATGATCCTTTTGGAATCTAATTTACCCAGTTAATTTGTCCAGTTCTGCATAGTCTGTTAATTTTGTTCTCCATTCATCCAAAGTCGGTACTTCTTCTTGTTTCCATTTTTGGGCCAACAATGTTCTTGCTGCTGTTATTGCATACTGAAAAAGTTTACAGTCTCTCCTATTTATGTCCATTCTTGTTATTCCCAGCAGGAAGATTTCTGGTTTCTTAACAAAGCTATATTTTAGCATTTTCTTTAGTTCATTGTATATCATCTCCCAAAACCCCCTTACTTTCTTACAATCCCACCACATATGCATAAATGTACCTTCTTTCTCCTTACATTTCCAACATTTATTGCAAGTTTTGTACATTTTTGCTAATTTTACTGGTGTCATGTACCACCTATATACCATCTTCATAACATTTTCTTTTAATGTGATACATGCTGTAAACTTCAGGTTTTCATTCCATATTCTTTGCCAATCCTCCATTTCTATGTTATATCCTAAATCTTTGGCCCATTGAATCATAACCACTTTTACTTCCTCATCCATTGTATGCCATTCCAACAAAATTTTATACATTTTGGAAATTATCTTACAATCATTATTAACAATTTCTGTTTGAAATTTTGAATCTTTATCTTTGTACCCTTTTTCTTTCACATCCTTTTTAAACATTTCACTTATTTGATAGTAGTGCAACCAGTCATAAACATGTTCTTTTATTTGTTCATATGTTCAGTCTCCACTTCCCCCCTTCCTTCACCACCAAGTCTCCATAGGTAATCCAATCACTTCTCATATTGATTTTTTTGACACCAATAACCTCTAATGGGGATAACCAATGCGGGACCCCCATTTCTAATATATTTTTGTATCTGTCCCAAACTTCCAATAACGATCTCCTGAAGATATGGTTTTCAAATGATTTATAACCCTTTTCCTTTTCTTTCCAAAGGTGCGCGTGCCATCCAAATCTGTTATAAAATCCTTCCAAATCCAGGAGCTTTGTGTTTTTAAGTTTAATCCATTCTTTTAGCCAGCAAAGACATGATGCTTCATAGTATAACTTCAAATCTGGCAGGGCAAAGCCTCCTCTTTCTTTTGCATCTGTTAATAATTTATATTTAATTCTCGGCTTTTTGCCCTGCCAGACATATCTTGAGATCATCCTTTGCCATTCTTTAAAGATCGCCGCCCCTTTTAGTATTGGTATCATCTGAAATAGAAATAACATCTTTGGTAGCACTGACATCTTGATCATTGAAATTCTACCCCAAAGGGATAGGAATTGCATTGGCTTTTTTAGCTGCCGCGTCACACTGTTGGCTCATGTCAAGTTTGTGGTCAACCAAGACTCCTAGATCCTTTTCACATGTACTGCTCTCAAGCCAGGTGTCACCCATCTTGTATTTGTGCCTCTCATTTTTTTTGCCCAAGTGCAATACTTTACATTTCTCCCTGTTAAAATTCATCTTGTCTAGTGCCATCCGCTCGTGGCCTCCATGAAAGTCAGTGGCAGCCTTAAGCCACGCAAAAATCTGCTGGTCTTTCAGGTGCCACAAACTCTCCCGTTGTTGCTGCCGCCGCTGTTCCCATTAGCTTCTGGTAACCATTCCGTTTCCTTTCCCCAAAGGCCGTTGAAGGTGATCACGCGTCTGTTGGGATGCTGGGCATAAGCAACGTCCAGCCCTTGTTGCTGTTGATTCAGTGGCTCCCAGATCTCGAGTCACACGATCTCCAGGTCTTCATCTCAAGCTTGCTGAAGCGAATTTGCTGCATCAACCGGCAGAGCCGGGCCGTCTGTGTCAATACGAACATGGTCATTCGGATTGTGGAGACCCTGGGCCAACATACCCGGCTCCACGGAGCCTGCGCCGAAAACCTGATTGTCCTCTTGGGCTCTCTGGGGAGCCAGTCGATGAGCTCCGAAGAACTCCACCAGCTCATCCGGCTGCTGAGGACTAAGGACCCCAAACAGACGCACCCGTACGTTGTCCCGGTGATGCGCGCAATTCTGACGATGGCTCGGAAGCAGGGCCTGGATAGCGCCTTGCAATATTTTGACCTCTCCCACAGCATGGCGGGCATTGCCGTCCCACCTATTCACAAGTGGCCGGGTTCTGCGTTTGCTTTCAGCGCTTGGCTGTGCCTGGACCAAGAACAAATGACTCCTGGTGCCAGCGGCAAGGGGGCCAAGAGGAAACAGCTCTACAGGTATGGCGACTGCTGTGGCAGGAAAGAGGGGGGATCCCCAGATCGGTGGGAATGGGCAAGCAAGCTGAGGTTCATGTGTTTTTTTGACGCCCTTTTGCACAGCCGCGTGCTTCACTTCCTCTACATGGCAACATAGCCGATCCTAGTTTCAAGCAGCCCCTTTGCACAGCCGATTAACGTTAAGGAGGAAGCCTGTTGTGGTTTTTGGAAGGCGGGGGAGAGTGGGAAAGCTTTGTAAGTACGACTAGTAGTAGTAGTAATAATAATAATAATAATAATAATAATAATAATAATTAGTAATTAATAATATTTGTACCCCGCCCATCTGGCTGGGTTTCCCCAGCCACTCTGGGTGGCTTCCACAGAGACCAAAAATACACTAAAAGGTCACACATTAAAAACTTCCCTGAACAGGGCTGCCTTAAGATGTCTTCTGAATGTCAGGTAGCTGTTTATCGCTTTGACATCTGATGGGAGGGCGTTCCACAGGGCGGGCGCCACTACCGAGAAGGCCCTCTGTCTGGTTCCCTGTAGCCTCACTTCTCGCAGGGAGGGAACCGCCAGAAGGCCCTCGGAGCTGGACCTCAGCGTCCGGGCAGAACGATGGGGGTGGAGACGCTCCTTCAGGTATACTGGGCCGAGGCCAGCTGTGGACAGCTGTATACTGGACACAGGCCAGCTGTGTACAGTGGTACCTTGGGTTAAGAACTTAATTCGTTCTGGAGGTCTGTTCTTAACCTGAAACTGTTTTTAACCTGAAGCACCACTTTAGCTAATGGGGCCTCCCGCTGCTGCCGCCGCACGATTTCTGTTCTCATCATGAAGCAAAGTTCTTAACCCGAGGTGCTATTTCTGGGTTAATCTGAAGCATCTGTAACCTGAAGCGTATGTAACCCGAGGTACCACTGTACCCAGGGCATCATCATCATCATCATTTTATTATTTATACCCTGCCCATCTGGCTGGGTTTTCCCAGCCACTCTGGGCAGAGCAGTAAAAGCAGAATAAAACATCAAACATTAAAAACTTCCCTAAATAGGGCTGCCTTCAGATGTCTTCTAAAAGTCAGATAATTGTTTATTTCCTTGACATCTAATGGGAGGGCGTTCACAAGGCGGGCACCACTACCGAGAAGGCCCTCTGCCTCGTTCCCTGTAACCTCACTTCTCACAGTGAGGGAACCGCCAGAAGGCCCTCAGCGCTGGACCTCAGTGTCTGGGCTGAACGACGGGGGTGGAGACGCTCCTTCAGGGATACTGGGCTGAGGTGGGTACTAAGAGGAAGAATGCTTAGGAAAGAGTGTATGCTTGGGTGAGATGGAGGAAATGGAGGACATGACTGGCGTACATGTGCACATTTGCACGATTTGAAACTGTTGTTTCGGAAAGGAGTTAGGGCCAGATTTAATTTTTTTAAAGGTCCTTTAGGGGAGGTCGATAGGAGTATAGTGTGTCAGTCTATTTTTTTTAGGTGGCACCACTGTGGCTTCCCCTGCAGAAAAATACTTCCTTTCCAAGCAATTCCAGTGGTCAGTAACATACTGGAAGGGTGAGGGCATCCATCAGCCTTCGACAGAGCCTTCGTTTCTTTTGTCTGGCAATGGCCAGCCAGCCAGTCAAGATGCTGTCTGCATAAAGAAGGGGGTTATGATCCGCGCTTGGAATTCATCTATGCAGGACGTAGTTTTTGCTGGCTCTCATGCGTTGTTTTTATAGGGCAGGCCGTGGAGAGTGACAGTGACTTGGTCTCTCTGTGGAGATCTCTTAGGTAAAAGAAAAGGTAAAGGACCCCTGTATGGTTAAGTCCAGTCAAAGGCGACTATGGGGTTGCGGCACCCATCTCGCTTTCAGGCCAAGAGAGCCAGAGTTTGTCCACAGGCAGCTTTTCCAGGGCATGTGGCCAGCATGACTAAGCCACTTCTGGCGCAACGGAAGCCAGAGCGCATGGAAATGCCGTTTTCCTTCCCGCCACAGTGGTACCTATTTATCTGCTAGCACTGGCGTGCTTCCGAACTGCTAGGTGGGCAGGAGTGGGACAGAGCAACAAGAGCTCACCCCGTTGTAGAGATTTGAACCACCAACCTTCTGATTGGCAAGCCCAAGAGGCTCAGTGGTTTAGACCACAGCACCATCTCTTAGATTGCGGGGCCAATAGCAGCAAGGTCATTTGAACTTCCTTCCCTGCCACTGTGCTCCTAATGCAGCCAAAATCCCTTCTTTTGGAAGGAAGGTGAGCTGGGAGGTCTTCTGTATTGCTGGTCTTGGGGTCTGGCCAGTTTGCATGGGGGTCGTGCAAGGTCTGATAACGACATACCTGAGTCCTAAAAAGTCACCGAAACTAGTATATAATATATTAACTTCTAAAAACCATATAATTCAAGCTTGAAATGTAAAGGGAACTTCTTTCTTGATTACACTGAAATGAAATAGCCAGTGATTGTGTTAAGTTCTATTGTAGATAGTAATATTTTTTTAAAAAACAACAACAAAACTTCACTGGCTATTTCATTTCAGTGTAAATTACTGCTGTAGATAGTAATCTTAAAAAAAAAAACACAACAAAAAAAACCTGACTGTGACCCATTTTCATGTTTTCTCTAACAACATTACAGTGGTACCTCAGGTTAAGTACTTAATTTGTTCTGGAGGTCCATTCTTAACCTGAAACTGTTCTTAACCTGAAGCACCACTTTAGCTAATGGGGCTTCCTGCTGCCGCCACACCGCCAGAGCACAATTTCTGTTCTTATCCTGAAGCAAAGTTCTTAACCTGAAGCACTGTTTCTGGGTTAGCGGAGTCTGGAACCTGAAGCGTATGTAACCTGAAGCGTATGTAACCTGAGGTACCACTGTACTGTTGTCTGTGCCTGGGATTTAACATAGTGTTGCTGAGGATTGCCACCTATTGAAATACATATTGTATACTCAGTTCACTGTGTATTTAAAAGAACAATTTCCCAAATAATCCTGGCTTAAGTCTGCTTAATTTCCGAGGTTGTCTAATGGAAGTTCAGCACAAAGTGAAATGACCTTTGATGACCGCTAGTGTTTAGAAAGGAAACCCGCATTCTTCCCACAGTGAAATTATAGACAAGCGGCCAGAGCTCAGTAGTAGAGTCATCCGGTACCTTATATGTAGAAGGACACTGCCAGGTATTTAGAAGCATTAAACATTGCTAGATAACATGAAGGATTTAAGTGGCTAGGTAGTTCAGTGCTTTGCAACCAGCAGACATGGAAGGCCGATTTGTGATTTGAGGACCCGATCCCCGCTTGGGGGAATAAAGACACGTGGACACAGTGTATAAGGTTAATGGGCAAGAAAAGGCCACAAATTTATTGATTACAGCATGTGAGAAGGTTTTGGCTTAGGCATTGGACCACGGAAGATTTGACTCCACCAACTCGGAGAGGGGTGAGTCTGAAGAGGGGTTAACCACCAGACGGGGGAGCCTGTTGATGCTAATACAACTATAAGCTCTCCCCCGATGTCACCGAGGGTCGTGCCATGGCCCCCCGCCACACAAGCATCGGACAGGATCCACGACCGCCAGATTCCTTTAACGGAATACCCATAAGTGATGGGGTAGGCGATGGCCACACCTTGCCCCCTTCCATACACCAACAACACATTCCAATGCCTAACCGCCAAATACCAAGAAAGTTGTGACGATTGCTACGAGGTAGGCGGAAAAAACCAAAAGGCCGGTGCCAATTTGCGAATTGGAAAAAATTCCTACCAGGTCCCCTGGGCAACCTGGGTGACCAACCATATATCCATAGCAAGGTCATGAGAAGAGCTAAGCCTTAAAGGGAGTGGTGGGTGGGTGACTTGAGGCGAAAGGTGGCAGGATGGCTGGCGCGGCTGCACTTGAGCAACAAACCACGCCCCCACCAAGGCCCCCGGTTTATGATCATTGGGTTTGGAGCGTTCTGCCCCCTGCTCCACTCACATGGCTGGCGTGCCATGAGCACCCAACCGGGGGCATCACGCCCCCTGCGTGATGCGGGAATTGTCTCCCGCTCACAACACCTCCCCTCCGGAAGGAGGAGAGGCCTTAGCAGACTGCCTCGGCCTTTGAGAGTTTCTTCTCATTAGAAACAGTAGCCTATGTTCTACTATGGTGCAAATTTTTTAATATGTTTATAAGGTCCTAATTTATCTCCTCGCTACTTTCTCTACACTTGGGGAACTCAGCTGAATTTTCTGTTTCACTTTTGATGGCGGAGGGCAGACTTAAGATTACAGAAATTGTAGCTAAGTTTCTCACTTTAGTCATCAAAACAAGACAATGACCGATAAAGGGAAGATAAGCTCTGAGTCAAGACTATCTGTATTCTCAAATGATTTTTGATCCTAGATTTTCTTATCCTTTTATTTAAAAGGTGCAATCTTTGGGGATGTATATTGTATTCCCCCCCCCCTTCTGTGGCTGTCTTGATAACCTTTATATGATGTCTATGGTCCATAGAACACGTAAACTAAGCTACCTATAGAATTTCAGACAGCCTCAGTTAAACAGCATTTTGCATTGCTCTGCTACGAGAGAGCTCCTCTCAGAAGTGGTTCCATGCTGAAATTGGTAGAATCTGAGAGATATCAAAATGACATGGTCTGTCTGGAAAGATAAGTACGCCCAGGTCTAAGATTGCCCTTCCATCTGAAATAATCAGCCTAGCTTCAGATGAGCCTGGGGGGCCACAGCCCTTGTGGAGACAATTCTAACTCATTGCAAAAGAAATGTTTATTATTATCTGCCAATGTGTGCCTCCGAAGAGCTGACCATATTCATTAAATATATATATATCTATCTGTAGCTTTTTTACAGGCAACGGAACAGGGTTTGAGGCATTTATTACGTGTTCAGGAATGCTAGTGGTTGCCGTGTGTACGAAGAAGGAATATGCGACCGTGATGCTGTCGGATCATTGCTTCTGCGATTCTCTCTGGGTAAGAGAGACTGTTTCAGCTGACCTTGTTGTAATGCAATAGGTAAAGGTAAAGGGACCCCTGACCATTAGGTCCAGTCATGGCCGACTCTGGGGTTGCGGCGCTCATCTCGCTTTATTGGTCAAGGGAGCCGGCATACAGCTTCCGGGTCATGTGGCCAACAGGACTAAGCCGCTTCTGGCAAACCAGAGCAGCGCACGGAAACGCAGTTTACCTTCCTGCCAGAGCGGTACCTATTTATCTACTTGCACTTTGACGTGCTTTTGAACTGCTAGGTTGGCAGGAGCAGGGACCGAGCAATGGGAGCTCACCCCGTCATGGGGATTCGAACCACCGACCTTCTGATTGGCAAGTCCTAGGCTCTGTGGTTTAACCCACAGCGCCACCCGCTTCCCTGTAATGCAATAGGACCCTTTTAAAAAGTGGACTTGGCTCTCTGTTGGTAGGCACTGGGAATTCCCTGTCAGTATAAGATAATTGACCAAGTTCAAATGACCGTTTTTCGGGTTAATGCACAAAACCTTTCCCTGGATTCTCCATTCTCATGTCATCCCTTCCTTCCTATGTTCTTGGCATAGTGCAATTAAACCCATAAGTCTTCAATTAACCATAGTTCCCAATGATGTCCAACTGGAAAACTATGATCATTGGGTTTGGAGCGACATAAACCAGCTTTGGACCATGTTTTGAGATGCTGACTTGCTCCAGGGTTGGCTCAGATGTAACAGGAAACCATGGTTTATTACAGCTTGCCATTTTTTTGTTTATTCCGTTGTAGTTGAAGACTGCATGTACGGACACAAAACTCATTCATATCTTGCCTTCTTAAGCAAAGATATTATTATCTGAAGGCAGTCATGATGTAAAGATGTAACCACGTCCTTGCCATCCCCAAGTCTCACTAATCTAGTCTGTGTAGGTCGCAATTTGGGGTGCCTGACTGTTGTTAAATCTGATTAAGATGAACCCATGGAGGCTCCTAAACTTTATTGCATTTCTTAGGTTTAATCAGTTCTCTAAAGGGTGCTTAGGAGTGTCTCTGCATGCGTTGTACCAATGATTTACAATGCTTGGATGGCGCAACATTCCTGGGTATAGGAAAGGTGAGAGGAATTTGAGCATGATAGGATAGAGATGCAAGACTTGCTCCTCAGCGAGCATTACCGTATTTTTTGCTCTATAGGACGCACCAGAGAATAAGACGCACCTAGTTTTGGGGGGAGGAAAACAAGGGGGAAAAAATTTTGAATCCCAGAAGCCAGAACAGCAAGAGGGATCTGGCTTCTGGGATACTGTGTGGCTGTTCTGGCTTCTGGGATAACAGCGCCAAGCATCTTCAGGGCAGTGGGATGAAGGCTCCCTCTGCCCGGAAGAGGCTAAGGCAGAAGACAGGGCAGGCGCCTCGCTGAAGGGGCGCTGTGCGGTTCTCCCTCTTTGCGCAGCGCCACTCCTTCGCAGGAGAGGTGCTGCACAGAGAGGGAGAACTGCACAGCGCCCCTTCAAGCGAAGCTGGAGAAGGAACAGAAGGGTCTCCTTCTGTTCCTCCTCTGGCTTCTAGGACAGGCGCCTTGCTAAAGCTTTCTGCTGCTCCCCACAGCTTGTGGGATTGGCGGTGGGGAAAGCTGAGCTTCCCTCCCCGTGCTTGTGGGGGTGGCGAGGGAAGCCCGGGTCCCCCCCCCCAGCCCCAGGGACCACACATTCGCCCCATAAGACGCACAGACATTTCCCCTTAGATTTTAAGAGGGGGAAAGTGCGTCTTAATGGAGCGAAAAATATGGTACGTCTCTCTAAGACCAATGAGAAAATCTAGGTCTGTTCCTAGTGATCTGATAAGTAATCTACTGCAATTGTTTATTTTATTTCTTGCATGGAGATGGATGCATATAGATAGATAATGTTCCTGGGTGCAAAATCTAGCAACAATTAGCCACTTGTAACTCCTCCATAGAATTAATAATGATGATGACTAAACAATATTATCATTTTTTTTTCAACAGCACAACATAAGCATTGTTCATATGCCTGGGAAGAGGCCCTTCGGTCAAAGCCTTGTATATATTTATGTGAATGGACAGCAGAAGATCTCGGCGCCCCTCAGATTTCCTGCCATGAATGAAGTAAGTCTGTGCTTTTGTCACACCTCACTTTCCCCCTGCATAGAATATGGACCTTTAGCTTTCATTGTGATGCATAAAGAAAAGAGGTATGCAACAAGTGAGTTTGTCACATCAGCTTTTGCTTATGGTTGCCTCTAAACTGGATAGTCAAGGAAGATTCTCCAAAATGAACAGCATGTTCTGAAAGTGGTAGAAGGATTATTAACTGAGACCTGTAAAGAGTAATACCTTTTATTACACCTGTAATATTATACTGGCTTCCAATACAGTGGTGCCCCGCAAGACGAATGCCTCGCAAGACGAAAAACCCGCTAGACGAAAGGGTTTTCCGTTTTGGAGGTGCTTTGCAAGACGAATTTCCCTATGGGCTTGCTTCGCAAGACGAAAATGTCTTGCAAGTTTTTCCGACTTCCCCCCTCCCCCCCCTTTTTCTAAGCCGCTAAAAGCCGCTAATAGCCGCTAAGCCGCTAATAGCGCTAATCCGCTAAGCCGCTAATGGGCTTGCTTCGCAAGACGAAAAAAACGCTAGACGAAGAGACTCGCAGAACGGATTCTTTTCGTCTTGCGAGGCACCACTGTAGGTTGTCAGGCTCGATGACCAGGGGTCATTTACCTTTACCTTTTACCTGTCAGGCTCAACTCAAATCTTGTGGTATTCTGCTCACGGAAGACTGTTTCTTTTTCTTTTCTCTCTCTCCCCCCCCCCCTTTTTCAAATGCTTTATTAGATCCAATACAGTATAACAAAAACCATCAGTGGATATTGAAGACAAAATAAAAAATAAACAGCCATTCATTCCTTGATTGATACTTATTTTTTACATCATTTTGTAATAACGTGACCTCCGATCTTCCTGAATTTGATTCCTTAAATACGCACTTGACTATATTTTCTCCATATTGTTTAGCTTACTTAAAATTATATAAAGCTGTCCTATTTACACATAGAAACTCAATCAAAGCCTGCCAGTGGATTAATATTTTAACAGTGTTCTTTTACATAGGTAAAGGTAAAGGTACCCCTGACCATTAGGTCCAGTCGCAGACGACTCGGGGGTTGCGGCGCTCGTCTCGCTCTATAGGCCAAGGGAGCCGGCGTTTGTCCGCAGACAGTTTTTCTGGGTCATGTGGCCAGCATGACTAAGCCGCTTCTGGTGAACCAGAGCAGCGCATGGAAACACCGTTTACCTTCCCGCAGGAGTGGTACCTATTTATCTACTTGCACTTTGATGTGCTTTTGAACTGCTAGGTTGGCAGGAGCTGGGACCGAGCAACAGGAACTCACCCCGTCACGGGATTCGAGCCGCCGACCTTTTGATCAGCAAGCCCTAGGCTCTGTGGTTTAGACCACAGCGCCACCCATGTCCCTTTTTTTACATAGACTGTGTATATATCCCACTGTTTCAGCAAGTGGAATCTTCTTTGAATGGAAGGGGAAGGAAGTGTTTTTTCCACTTATTTCCCCTTCACCAGCTCTAGAATGGTTGAGGGATGTCTCTGAGAAGCTGGGGCGATTGTGTGAGCCATGGGGACCTGCAGGAGAAACGTGAGCATTTGTGAAAATCGCCTCCTACCTCCTTCTGTTGACAGACAGAAGTCTCTGCTGCCTTTGAGGGAAGGGGATACAATGGATACAACCTTTTAAACTTTGCAGCAAAATAACCTGACATAGTAAAAAAGTGGTGTGTGCTCACGAGCTTTAAAGGCTAGTAAAGTTTTGTTTATCAATTCAAAGTTTCATTGAGGCTTTCAAATTCCATAGTGCAACACACAAGGAAAAAATAATAACCACCTGTAAAAGAAACCAAAACACAAGAGCGTAAGAGTGTATATCTAATATACATATGTATCACGAAAGACAACAATCTCTGTTATTCAGCAAACCTCAAGTTAAAACAGCTGATGTCTCAGTAAAAAGTCGACCCAAATTTATTTATTTTTTGAGAGTTTGGTCACACTAAAGACCAGCTTAAAGTTTTTTACGGCCTTTGACATAAAATTCACACATAATCAGTCCTTTTTTTCCTGGGGGTGCGCATTTTGTGAATCTTAAGTTTGGCCTCGTTGAGGGGCAGTATTTTAGTAGGAGTAGGAAAATGAGAGTACCCCTAAACATTTTTTTAGAAAAAAAGCACCGCACATAATAGATACGTGTTTGTATGTGTACATATACCTATATGAAATTTTATTAAATATATTTTACCCTGCCTTTGCATTAAAATGCTTAAGGCAGCTTACAATCATTTAAAAGACAACTTTAAAAAGCAAGAAACAAAAGCCGTAGCTGATAACCAGTGGCAAGAGACAGGAGATAAAACTATTTGAAATTAGCATTCTAAGGAGATTAAAGGTAACACTTGAGAGGCCAAATGTTTGTATAAAGACCAAGATCTTCACGCAGTGATAATTTTGGCCCTTTATGGCTATCTGTTTGTATGTGCCAAACTGCATTAAATTTTCTAATTTGTGTTATGTGTTTTTTTTTGCCACATGGGGGAAATTCTCCAGTCTTTCACTTCTTGCTGCATTGGTTCTGCTGGCCAAAGGACAACCACTCCACCGCCATCCCAGATCCCAGATCCGCCTTTTTCATCCCCTGCTCTGCCCCATCGGACGTCGCTCGGTGGTATTCTTAGCCCAGGCAGCTGGAGTGGGCTGCTGGGCAAGCCAGAACACATCACTAAGCTGATCTCAGCAGGAACGCAGGACAGCGAGTGGGGATGCCCGACCTCTCTCGAAGGCCAGCTTGGGTCAGTTATCATATTTCATGAAGCCTTGCAGCCTACTCATGTGAAAGCGTTGTATTTGGCAGGTGAGCATTCCGAAGTGCAGTTTGGTTTTTCACATTGAAATTTTACAGAGATATATCAAACATAAATAATCAAAAACAATATTCCAATGAATCTGCTGGATTTCCTCCCCTTTGTGGGTCCTGTTGTTAATCATTTCCTTCTGCATCTTTTACAATAGTCCAAATCTTTTACATCTCCATTGTATCCATAATTCACCCTTAAACTACAAGTGATATTCCAATCCTACTAACAACTTTAACTGTTTACAATGGTTTTTAAGATAAGTTATAAATTCCCCCCATTCCTTATTAAAATTATGGTCTTCCTGATTTTTTATTCTTCCGGTCATTTTAGCCATTTCAGCATAGTCCATCTGCCATTCTTCTCTGGTAGGGACTTTGTTTTCTTTCCATCTCTGGAAAGTGAAGTTTACTTTGGGTATTTTGACCCCTCTTCTGTTGTTCTGAAGTTTTAGTCTGCCTAGGAATCTCTTTTGTTTCCAGTTGCTATGGTCTATTATTATGAATAATAATTAATTAAATTTCTGTACTGCCCTTCATCTGAGGCTCACAGGCCGGTTTGCAAATCTCTGAACTGACATAGTTCTTCCGCTGTCTAGTCCCTGCTTTTATAAAGGTTAAAGTAAAGGTAAAGGTACCCCTGCCCATACGGGCCAGTCGTGTCCGACTCTGGAGTTGCACACCCATCTCGCTTAAGAGGCCGGGGCCCAGCGCTGTCCGGAGACACTTCCGGGTCACGTGGCCAGCGTGACGAGGCTGCTCTGGCGAGCCTGCACCAGCGCAGCACACGGAAACGCCGTTTACCTTCCCGCTATAAAGCGGTACCTATTTATCTACTTGCACTTAGGGGTGCTTTCGAACTGCTAGGTGGGCAGGAGCTGGGACCGAACGACAGGAGCTCACCCCATCACGGGGATTCGAACCGCCGACCATGCGATCGGCAAGTCCTAGGTGCTGAGGTTTTACCCACAGCGCCACCTGTGTCCCCCAATATAAAGGTTAATTTGCCCCAATTTAGTCTCATTTGTTTTCTCTACCTTCTTCTTTTTTGCTAACTTTATCTCTCACAGAAATGTGTGTTCATAAACACATGCACACAGTTCTGCGATTTGCCCTTGATTTTCTCCCATGCTTCATAACTAGCTTCACACTCATATTACAAATGGAACTCTGGTTACGCTTTAGCCGTGTGTGTCATCTGTTCCAATAAAAGACTGAGTACAGTAAAACTGGCAAATGGAATGGGCATCTGTATTACTATCCCATTAAGTAACCACTGAGCCTCTTGGGCTTGCCGATCAGAAGGTCAGCAGTTCGAATCCCTGCGATGGGGTGAGCTCCCGTTCCTCTGTCCCAGCTCCTGCCAACCTAGCAGTTTGAAAGCACATCAGTGCAAGTAGATAAATAGGTACCACTGCAGCGGGAGGGTAAACAGCATTTCTGTGCACTTTGGTTTCTGTCATGGTGTTCTGTTGTGCCAGAAGTTTAGTCCTGCTGGCCACATGACCCGGAAAGCTGTCTGCAGACAAATGCCGGCTCCCTTGGCCTGAAAGAGAGATATGCGCTGCAACCCCATAGTCGCCTTTGTCTGGACTTAACCGTCCAGGGGTCCTTTCCCTTTCCCTTTTTACTTAGGTTTGAACCACATTGGGGACAAATATCATGAATGAAATAGTTGCTTCCATTTAGAGAACTCGTAAAACCTTTTATTGGCATCACATACACATCCGAAACAAAACAAATCAATACAGAATTACCACTTCCCCAGTGACACGAAACATTTGCTGAAAGAAAGGAGGCAGAGCAGTCTATCATCACATCTCTTGGTGTCCAGGGAGATCAGACGTCTGCAGTGTATTTTGATGACAAAAAACCAAATAGAGCCACTAACTTGGTGAGCTCCTGATCATTCCCCAGTAATAGAAAATGTATGACCTCTGACTCTGGTTTCCATTTGGGGATACAGAGTTGATCTAGAGATTGCTGGCGGAGATCAGCATATCGTTTACAACTGAGAACCATATGTGTGAGGGTTTCCACCAGGTGGTCTTCACATGGGCAAGTTCTTTCTTCTTCCACCCTGCCCGAGAACCTTCCCCAAAGGAGGAAGGGTGGATTTGAATTAAACTGGCCAGCGAAAATGCCCTTCTTTCTTGAGGGTTAAGCAGAAATTCAAGGTAATTATGGTTAGTTTCATGTGCCCAAGAAAGTTGAAAATGAAAGAGGGGAATGTTGATTTATTTATTTCAAAACCACATGTGTCATTCCCCCCCCTCTCTTCTTCTTTTTCATCTGCATCTGGGCTGTTATATACCGTATTTTTTGCTCTGTAAGACTCACTTTTTCCTTCCTAAAAAGTAAGGGGAAATGTGTGTGCGTCTTATGGAGCGAATGAAGGCTGCGCAGCTATCCCAGAAGCCAGAACAGCAAGAGGGATTGCTGCTTTCGCTGTGCAGTGATCCCTCTTGCTGTTCTGGCTTCTGGGATTCAGAATATTTTTTTTCTTGTTTTCCTTCTCCAAAAACTAGGTGCGTCTTGTGGTCTGGTGCGTCTTATAGAGCGAAAAATACGGTGTTTTGTCTGTTTAGCTTCATACCACTTGTTACATACATACTATGGGGCCAGTGGCCCCAGAGAGAGAGATGAACTTCCACATTTGCTTCAAAAGAAACATCCAGCCAGGCCGGAGGAACAGGGAGGGTGTGTGTGTGTGTGTGTGTGTGTGTGTGATGTGAGATACATTGAGATGCGCCTTCAGCTCTCTCGATAGGCAGTCTGCATGGCAGCTTTGCTTCTGCTGCTAGATTGGGGAGTACGTGTTAAGTCAGGCTGTCAGCACCAATGTTAAACCTATTGTGGCTTTTTGTGTCTCTCTCTCCCCGCCCCCAATATTTTGAAGGTCCGAACTGCTTAACTCCATGGAAATCTCAAGACTCCGAAACAGCCGATTTGCCCAGTAAAATGCTTCTTCATTATACTCCCAAGGTAGGAACTCCATTTTCCTGTAGTTTTGCTTTGATGGCTTTAGAAGAGGATTATACAAATATGGTGAGGATACCACCAGCTTTAGCCATGATAACTAAGCAGAATTTCTGTACAGTGGTACCTTGGTTCTCAAACGCCTTGGTACTCAAACGACTTGGAACCCAAACACTGCAAACCCCGGAAGTAAGTGTTCTGGTTTGCAAACTTTTTTCAGAAGCCGAACGTGCTCCCTTTTGAGTGTTACACTTCTCTTTTGAGAGTTACGCTTCTGATTTGAGTGCCACACTTTTTGAGTGTTACGCTGAGGTCTGTTTGGTTTTGCTATTTATTTTGCATTTTTGTGGCTCTTTTTTGTGTTTGTTTTTGTGACTGTGTGGACTGTTTGTTTTTGTGCCCAGGTCAGCTACTGATTGATTGACTGATTGATTGATTGTGTGACTGCAGTACATTGTTGCTTTCATTTTATGGATCAATGGTCTCGTTAGATAGTAAAATTCACGTTAAATTGTTGTACTAGGGGTTGCTTTTAAAAGTCTGGAATGGATTAATTCATTTTGCATTACTTTCTCTGGGAAAGCACGCCTTGGTTTTGGAATGGACTTCTGGAATGGATTAAGTTTGAAAACCAAGGTATCACTGTACAGTGCCTGAGCTTATTTGTTAAAGAGTGCTTAGCTCATTTTCTCCTATTTTTTGGACAGGCTTGCAGAAGCCCAATATGTCTTGACCTTTCCCCCAATCTTCTACATGGAAGGCTAACAGGGAACAAAGTGGTGAACTGGGACATTAAGGTAAACATCTCCAATGGCTTTTAACGACTGTGGGATTCCACAAGGGTTTGGATTATATTATGTGTATGAGAAATGACCACCCAGAGAGCCAGTGTGGTGTAGTGGTTAAGAGCGGTAGACTCGTAATCTGGGGAACCGGGTTTGTGTCTCCGCTCCTCCACATGCAGCTGCTGGGTGACCTTGGGCCAGTCACACTTCTCTGAAGTCTCTCAGCCCCACTCACCTCACAGAGTGTTTGTTGTGGGGGAGGAAGGGAAAGGAGAATGTTAGCCGCTTTGAGACTCCTTCGGATAGTGATAAAGCGGGATATCAAATCCAAACTCTTCTTAACATTTTGGTGGAGCTAATGGTCTCAATCCTCTCTCTCTCTCTCTGTGTGTGTTTCTAAGACCAAAGCAGGGATGGGGAGAGTAGATAGAAAGCAAAAAACCTGGCGGGGGAGATCAGTAGAGATACCTTGGAGGTGCTTTACAAAAGGGTACATAAAATCTTGACACTTTCATAGCAATGCAATCCTATGCAGGTCCATTTAGAAATAAGTCTTACTGTACGTGTAAAGAATTGTGAGTTTCTAAAGGCAAGTCTGCAGTGCAACTTTCTGCAGTCGCAGTGAGCAGGAAGAGCGTGCGTTGACTCTTGACATCTGGGTTGTGTTGTTGTTTAGTTGTGTCCGACTCTTCGTGGCCCCCTGGACCAGAGCATGCCAGGCCCTCCTGTTTTCCGCTGCCTCCCGCAGTTTGGTCAAACTCATGCTTCGAGAACACTGTCCAACCATCTCGTCCTCTGTCGTCCCCTTCTCCTTGTGCCCTCCATCTTTCCCAACATCAGGGTCTTTTCCAGGGAGTCTTCTCTTCTCATGAGGTGGCCAAAGTATTGGAGTCTCAGCTTCAGGATCTGTCCTTCCAGTGAGCACTCAGGGCTGATTTCCTTAAGAATGGATCTGGGTTGTAGATTCTCCCAATTGGGGCGCTGGTGGCGCTGTGGTCTAAAACCACTGAGTTTTTTGGGCTTATCAATCAGAAGGTTGGCGGTTCAAATCCCCATGGCGGGGTGAGCTCCCATTGCTTTATCCCAGCTTTCTGTCAGCCTAGCAGTTCGAAAGCACGCCATTGCGAGTAGATAAATAGGTGCCGCTGTGGTGGGAAGGTAAACAGTGTTTCCGTGCACTCTGGTTTCTATCATGGTGTCCCGTTGTGCCAGAAGTGGTTTAGTCATGCTGGCCACATGACCTGGAAAAGCTGTCTGTGGACAAATGGCGGCTCCCTAGGCCTGAAAGCGAGATGAGCGCCTTTGACTGGACTTAACTGTCCCGGGATCCTTTACCTTTTTACCTTTACCTAGATTCTACCAAACGTTCAGAGGATTGGTGTAGCATCAGATCTGCCATATAGCCCAATGGAGCGTTAAGAACTTAATTCATTAGCCTGTAAAGTGTGTGGTAGTTTCAGCATCTCTGCTTACTTTCTCTTCTGGAAGGAGGTTATTATATGAGAGAAACAGAAGGGGACACAGTTGAGGTGGAGACAAAACCTGTCTCTCACTCTAGATTACAGGGACCAAGGTGGCACGAGAAGGGGGAAAGTTTTGCCTCTGCTTCCATGGCATCCCTACTTGCAGCCCCATACATTTCCCACAAATAAATCCAATGTTTTTAGGAATAATAATAATAATAATAATAATAATAATAATAATAATAATATATTATTTATACCCCGCCCATCTGGCTGAGTTTCCCCAGCCACTCTGGGCGGCTCCCAATCGAGTGTTAAAAACAATACAGTATTAAATATTAAAAACTTCCCTAAACAGGGCTGCCTTCAGATGTCTTTTAAAAGTAAGATAGCTGCTTATTTCCTTGACATCTGATGGGAGGGCATTCCACAGGGCAGGTGCCACTACCAAGAAGGCCCTCTGTCTGGTTCCCTGTAACCTCACTTCTCGCAATGAGGGAACCGCCAGAAGGCCCTGGGTGCTGGATCTTTGTGTCTGGGCTGAACAATAGGGGTGGAGACACTCCTTCAGGAATACAGGACTGAGGCCGTTTAGGGTGCAGACAGAAAGCAGGGTGCAGTGCGATTTGCTATTAACCTCCGCATCTATATAGTATTTGCAGCTTGTTTCAGAAGCTCACAAGAATCCCAATTTACTTAAAGTTGCAGATCTTTACCAAAGCTCTTTGGTTGTTGGTTTCCAAACACCGACTACATATTCCTCTTCCCATCCCTTCTCTCTCTCCCCTCTCTTCCTTAAGGATATGATCAACTGTGTTGGTGGACTGAATGTGCTGTTTCCGCTTCTGGAGCAGATCAGCTACCTCGATGGACAGCTACCTGAGAGGCTGGATGTGGAATCGATTGCTCCTGAATTGCAGACACCTGTAGAAGGAGATTGGGTGGTGTTAACCTCCACCAAGGCTTCGGGTAAGGCGAGAACTGTATGCATTGAGGCTTTCAAATAGCCTTTTTTATGAGCCCAGGGAAAAGCAATCCACCCAAACAACAACAAAACCTCTCTTGATCATTTTCTTCTTCTACTTCCACAATTGCTAACATTTTTAGTTAAAGGCCTATATTCCTTCTTCCAGAGGCTCGTTTAGAGAAGAACATTGTTGCAACTTTCATCCTGATGATAAAGCACTTTATTCAAAGGCACCCAATCAACCAGGATAATCTTGTTCACTCGCATGGAGTCGCAACCTTAGGAGCCCTCTTGCAGAAGGTATGCAGCAACTGCCAACATTTAATACTAGCAATTGTACTGAGTAGGATAGTTAAACCATAGTTTGTATATGTTTTCACTTTGGTAGACAAGGGTTGCCTTGTCAGAGGCTCTGTTCACAAATATGTGCATTGTGAGCTACAGTGAATCTATTGCTGTACAGGGTGAGTCTTTTAAAGGAGGCCCCGTGGAACATGTGTACTCTATATCCGTGGGGCCACTTTTAAAGGACTCACCCTGTATATCCAAACCAGATACTGTATTTTTCACTCTATAGGACGCACCAGACCACAAGACGCACCTAGTTTTTGGGAGGAGGAAAACAAGAAAAAAAATATTCTGAATCCCAGAAGCCAGAAAAGCAAGAGGGATCGCTGCGCAGCGAAAGCAGCAATCCCTCTTGCTGTTCTGGCTTCTGGGATAGCTGCGCAGCCTGCATTCGCTCCATAAGACGCACACACATTTCCCCTTACTTTTTAGTAACTCCAGCGAAGATCAGTGAAGTGCAATGAAAATGCTACATAATTGTATATAATTTTTTAATCAAAATTTCTGTTTTACAATTTCAAGTTCTCATATTTTTACATCCTTAAGAGAATCAGTGACTTCCCTTTTCCTCTTTCCATGGTTCATTTTACATATCATAAATCCCTGCATATTTAACAGAAACTATACCATTCAGTAATTCATTATTACATCTATCATAGCTTATTTACACTGCTGAATCTATCTTAATGCTGCCAGCGTTTTTAGCTGTACACAGTTATTTCCTATATATTCAATAAACGTTTTCCAATCATCTTTAAACGTATGTTCTTCTTGTTCTCTTATTCTATATGTTAAGTCTGCAAGCTGCGCATATTCTATCAACTTAAGTTGCCAATCTTCTTTGGTTGGGACTTTGTTCGTTTTCCATTTTTGGGCTAACAGAACACAGGCCGCAGTAGTGCCATACATAAATAACCTTTTTTGACACCTGGGAATTTCATTCTAAATTATCCCCTGAAATGCTACAGGATTGTAGCTCCCTGCCATTCATTAACATTAAGGGTGTGTATACAGTGGTGCCTCGCAAGACGAAAAGAATCCGTTCCGCGATGCTGTTCGTCTAGCGGTTTTTTTGTCTTGCGAAGCAAGCCCATTGACAGCTTAGCGGATTAGCGCTATTAGCGGTCTAGCGGCTTTTAGCGATCAGCTGTTAAGCGGCTTAGCAGCTTAGGAAAAGGGGGGAAAAAGCGAAAAAAAACCCCGCGGGAACTCGCAAGATTTTTTATTCTTGCGAAGCAAGCCCATAGAGAAATTCGTTTAGCGAAGCGCCTCCAAAACGGAAAACCCTTTCGTCTAGCGGGTTTTCCGTCTTGCGAGGCGTTCGTCTTGTGGGGCACCACTGTATTAGCATTAGAGACTTGAATTTGATTTATTAAACTAAAGCTGCTATAGTCTATTGTAATAAAATTGCAAGCCTGTGGGGAAAAGTGCAAATTCAGCTTATGCACACTACTTCTCTCAAGTCTCAAGTTGGCTTCTTCCATGCAAACAAAACTGGTTGGTTTTTATTACTAAGAACGTATTTGTCATGAAGCCACTTGCTTAAAGCTGAGGCGCCAATACTTTGGCCACCTCATGAGAAGAGAAGACTCCCTGGAAAAGACCTTGATGTTGGGAAAGATGGAGGGCACAAGGAGAAGGGGACGACAGAGGACGAGATGGTTGGAGAGTGCTCTCAAAGCTACCAGCATGAGTTTAGCTAAACTGCGGGAGGCAGTGGAAGACAGGAGTGCCTGGCGTGCTCTGGTCCAGGGGGTCACGAAGAGTCGGACACGACTAAATGACGAAACAACAACAACAACACTTGCTTAAATATGCAGTCACAATATTTGTTTTGTTTTATACGTAGTTTGTAGAACATAAAGGGATAGACGTAAATTTATCTCTCTCTTTCTTAGGTGCCAAGCAGCTTCATGGATGTGAATGTCTTGATGGCCGTCCAGTTGTTGATAGAACAGGTTTCTGTGGCGAAAAACACACTCCTTCTGCAGCAGATGTATCAACACTTGCTTTTTGACTTCAGCATCTGGAATCGGGGAGACTTCCCATTCCGAATCGGTGAGGCTAGGCGCTGTTAAAATGAACACTGAAACATAAATTGGTTTGCTGCACGTATCATAATACACTCGCCATATATATGAAATGCTAGACTAGACTGACCTGATGGGAAATGTTATGTTTGTAGGTCACATCCAGTACCTTTCTACAATTATCAAAGACAGTCGGAGGCTCTTCCGGAAAAAGTATGGCGTGCAGTTTTTACTGGATACGTTGAGGATCTATTATGGGTATGCAATCTTGCATGTTTCCTTAGCTTGTTGTGCATTTTAACTTTTGTATGCTTTGACGTCTGGCTGTGAATTTTTCTCGATTTTATTGTTTTGTCTTAACCGCTCTGATGAGAAAGAGTGTGTGTGTGTATATATATATATATGTTTGTGTGTGGGTGTATCTCTTGAACCGCCGACCTTCTGATTGGCAAGCCCAAGAGGCTCAGTGGTTTAGACCACAGCGCCACCCGTGTCTCGTTGTTCTGTCCCAGCTCCTGCCAGCCTAGCAGTTCGAAAGCACACCAGTGCAAGTAGATAAATAGGTATGGCTGTGGCGGGAAGGTAAATGGCGTTTCTGTGCTCACTGGTTTCCGTCACAGTATCCCATTGCACCAGAAATGGTTTAGTTATGCTGGCCACATGACCCGGAAAGCTGTCTGTGGACAAACACTGGCTCCCTCAGCATGAAAAGTGAGATGAGTGCCACACCCCATAGTCACCTTTGACTGAACCTAACTATCCTGGGGTACATTACCTTTACCCTTTTAC
Source organism: Podarcis erhardii (assembly GCF_964252035.2). Classification (NCBI taxonomy): domain Eukaryota; kingdom Metazoa; phylum Chordata; class Lepidosauria; order Squamata; family Lacertidae; genus Podarcis; species Podarcis erhardii. Next base: position 129,847,422 of record NC_138497.1, read on the forward strand.
CTGTACTTAAAACAGTAGAAGGGACACGGGTGGCGCTGTGGGTTAAACCACAGAGCCTAGGACTTGCTGATCAGAAGGTTGGTGGTTTGAATCCCCGCGACGGAGTGAGCTCCTGTTGCTCTGTCCCAGCTCCTGCCAACCTAGCAGTTTGAAAGCACGTCAAAGTGCAAGTAGATAAATAGGTACTGCTCTGGCAGGAAGGTAAACGGTAAAGTCTTTATAAAGAGTGCAGGCCAGAAGGGCATGAACCACCGATTCAGTACTGCCATCTCCACAGCGACATAAGTGTTTTTCGTGTGGAATCTTGTTGGAATCATCCCTCAAGTACAGCCGAGGGCAATACATTCAATCTTGTGAGAGTAAAAGTGCGTCTATTTTTTAGAATTGCTAGATTATGCAGATAGGGTGCCAGAGAGTCGAAATGGGTAGGGGTAGCTGTTACATACAAAGAGGTAAATTATATACAAAGGGAGAAATGCTATATGAATATGTAAGAAGGGATGGATATCAGATGAAAATTTGAAGTTAGAATATGTGAGGATAAATAATTAAGGGTAAAATAAGAGGTTATGAATTTGCTGAACAAATTTTTAAATGGAATACAAATAAGGGAGGTGTGAGGAAGTCACAAAAATAAGTAAATGAATGTAAGATATTATAAAAGAGGGATTTTTAGTTTTTATTTTTTCTTTGTATGTTGAATTTTGGTTTTTGTATTTTTGTATTTTTTCTGTGTTTTGTTGTTTTGTAACTCTTTTTTGTTAAAATTTAATAAATATTATTTTTTTTAAAAAAGGGAGAAATGCTTTGTGAAAAGAAAACTGGAAGAACTAAGGTTCTCCTGGGTCTGTCCTCTTTTGTATTCATAGCACGCAGTCATTTTGATGAAGTCTTCTTTCCTTGTTTTTGTTAGAAACAGCTCCAAAGACAGTGACTTGGCGCCAGATGATCTTAAAACAATAAGAACATCTCTGTATGGATTAATAAAGTACTTCCTGAGCAAAGGTGGGGCGCATGAGGAAGTGCAGAGCATCATGGGCTATATAGCAGCCATCAATGATGAGGAGCAGGTATTTAGCATGCCTGTGTTAAACTACGGTTTCTTTTTTCTTGTCATTCTCTATTCCATCTTCAAAACGGGGGGAGTGGGGGCAGGGGAAGAGATGTAATGCATGTAAATAATGCATTTTGGAAATATAGCATATTGCATAAACCGTCTGCTAAGTGCAAGTACCGTATTTTTCGCTCTATAGGACGCACCAGACCATAGGACGTACCTTGTTTTAGAGGGGGAGAACAAGAAAAAAAAAAATCTCCCCCTCTCTGCTCAGCGCCCCTTCAGCGAAGCGGCAGGAGAAACGGAGCCCCTTCCATTTCTCCTCCCACTTCGCTGAAGGGGCGCTGCGCAGCTCTCCCTCTCTGCTGAAGCCGGGAGAGTCTTGCTCTCCAGGCTTCAGCAAAAGGAGCCCGAAGCCTTTGGAGCACAGCACGAGTTCCCGCTGCACTCCAAAGGCTTCAGGTGGCTATCACTGAACCCTGGAGAGCGAGAGGGGTCGGTGCACACCGACCCCTCTCGCTCTCCAGGCTTCAGCGAAAGCAACGCGTAGCCTCCGGAGCGTGGAGGGAGCACTCCCTCTGCGCTTCGGAGGCTTCGCGTTGCTATCGCTGAAGCCAAGGAGCCTGCATTCGCTCCATAGGACGCACACACATTTCCCCTTAATTTTTGGAGGGGAAAAAGTGCGTCCTATAGAGCGAAAAATGCGGTATTTCATATAAGGTAACTGAGCCTCTTCCACAAACTCTTCTTTCTTAAAGGGGATTCTATTTGTTTTTACCCTGCTTTGTGTGGCAGATGGAGTGCTGCAGCCTGTGGTTTGTAAATCCAGAGCACATTGCTGTCTCGTGCAATTCTTTCCCCTTCCTCCAGAGTGAATTCCACCCTCCCTTCCATGCAGTGATCTAATCACTGCGCAGTGCTATCTCTGCATCGGCACTAAGCAGGATTCACTTCTTAACCAGGGTTTGAAGTAGCTTTGCTAAACCTGGTTCAGCAGAACTTCCTCAGTGCAGGTTGCTATGCTAAACCAGGGGTGAGGAATTACATCTGGCCAGCTCATTGGATCGAAAACTGGGGGGCCCCTCCCTCCATGAGTCAGTTTGACTGCCCACCTGTCAGGGACCTGATACTGTATAAAGTCAGATGGTTCAACTTCAAAAACCCATGGCTGCAAAGGAAGACTCACGAGCTCTCTCAATTTTTCATTTCTTCCTTTGCACCCTCAACTTGAATTCCAGCTGTGTCTGCAAAGGATGAATTTGGTAGTGCCTTCAGTTCTTCCTTCCCTGCTTTAACGTGGCACTTTTTGAATTTGGTGCATTTTGCCGTTGCCCAAAAAGGGACGCGGGTGGTGCTGTGGTCTAAACCACAGAGCCTAGGGCTTGCCGATCAGAAGGTCGGCGGTTCGAATCCCTGCGTTGGGGTGAGCTCCCATTGTTTGGTCCCAGCTCCTGCCCAGCTAGCAGTTCGAAAGCACATCAAAGTGCAAGTAGATAAATAGGTACCACTCCGGCGGGAAGGTAAACAGCGTTTCCGTGCGCTGACCAGTCCATAAGAGATCAAATACTTATTTCACTCATTATAATGCACATCAATCTCTGACTTTTGTCTTCTGGGTTTCTGGGGGTTTTCCTGTTGTTATTCTGTCTCTCACAGTTACAATAAACCTACCATTAAAATTATGGACTGGTCATTTCTTCGTCAGAGGGCGAACGGGCAAATTTAGCAGGGGATCAAATACTTTTCCCCCCCACTGTATATGAAACTGGCATGGAACAGAAATAGATCCATCCACCCCTACTATATAACAAATCCACACAATTTGGGGTTTGCTGCATCTATTTATTCCAAAAGATGGAAGTAGGAAACTTGGGAGTAAAACTGTCTGATTGGCAACAAAGGTCTCTTCAGCCCCAAAATTAACTGGGCTGCTTAAAACTCAACCGAGGGCTTGTCTACACATCACTTGTACCAGACCTAGAAAGTACGGATCTGAGAGGTTTTCTGCTTGTCCTGTGCCTTCTAGGCACAGATTTTGGTTTGTTCTACCACTTCCCCTGGAAAATCTGCTGTTTACCACTGAATCGGAACAACCATCAATCAGCGGAACAACCAATTGACATTTGTTCCAGTTAAGCAGTAAAGAGCAGGTTTTCCCGAGGGAAAGCAGTGGAGTGAGTAGAAGTGTGGCTGAGCCCTGAGTATCTGACTTGAACATCCAAGCAGCTCAATACCTCTGCCTTTTTCTGTTGTTTTGTCCTTCCTGGCAAGTCTCTGATCCCCAGCAGCAAACTTTCATGGAGAAAGCATGCAAATCCCAGTTAGGGCTGTGCCTGACTCAAATTGGGTCCATCCTAATTCCATTAGGGGCGCTGGCATTTTTGAGAAACCCCTCGCTTCAAATAATCACACCCCCCCCCAATCTCTGGAAATGAAAAGCTGTTTACAGTGAGTGAGATTGAATAGGGAGAACTGTGTGGCTTTTGCACTTTTGATTCAGTTTTGTTCTCCCCCAAGCTCTGTGGCGTCCTGGAAGTACTTTTCAGCCTGCTCCACACCAGCCCAACTCGAGACCAGCTTTTCTTGTTGCTTTTCGAGCCAGGAAATGCAGACATCCTCTATGCTTTGCTGCTGAACCAGAGGTACTCAGACGGACTGCGGGAGCTTGTGTTCAAGGTAACTTGCTGCGTCCCCTCTAAAACGATAGATCTACCAAGATGAAGCCACATTTTCTAGGAAACATCTTTCTTTTGGCACACCTGAGTTCTGCACACACCGATGAAAGCTTGCATAAAATGCAAGCCGATAGCTTTAAAAAATATAAATCCCTTTGCTGAACTGTTGTACAGTTATAGCTTCAGCATCTGGAAACTGGCTGTCATTAGCTAATTTTAAACCCCAATACTGTGTATATTTGCTCAGGAGTACCGTACTTTTTGCTCTATAAGACTCACTTTTTCCCTCCTAAAAAGTAAAGGGAAATGTGTGTGTTCTTATGGAGTGAATGCAGGCTGCACAGCTATCCCAGAAGCCAGAAGAGCAAGAGGGATCACTGCTTTCGCTGCGCAGCAATCCCCCTTGTTGTTCTGGCTTCTGAGATTCAGAATATTTTTTTTCTTGTTTTCCTCCTCCAAAAACCTAGGTGCGTCTTGTGGTCTGGTGTGTCTTATAGAGCGAAAAATACAGTAAATCTTGCTGTGTCTATGTGCTCGCAAGCAAGTTGGCTTAGGATTGCAGCCTTCATCTGAGAGGAGTTTATTGATTTTTGTGTTTTTTTAAAATAATCATGTCCTTCTTAAAGCTGGCACTGCATTTATGGCTGTTTTTAATATTAGTTTGATGGTGTGTTCTGAGCTGCCACGAGGGTTCTGTAGAACTGCGAATTATTAAGAATAAATAAACGTGCCCGTTTGAAATTTGTTGTAATGACATACTGACCCTTAAACGGCTTAGAAACAATACAAGCACTGTCTAGAGAAGAAATGGACCCTCTTTACGGTTGTTTCTACTATCATCTGATAAATCTCAACACGAAAGCTAGCTCTCTTGCATTCTGAGACACAAACGTGACCGAGAAAATAGTAGCCAGGGTGGGCCTGAGCAGATTGGAGTCGAAGTTGATTCTAAATGACTGGGATGGCGAAGACCAGGGCAAATGTCTCACCTTTGTAATCCTGCACTGTTTGGCAGATGAAGCCCTCATGAATAGGGATACTGGAGGGTGTGTGTGTGCAGGGCCAGGCAAAGAAATTTTACTGCCCAAGGCAAAGGGTGATGTAGCACCACTTCCACACACCCCGTTCCATCTCCAGAACCCAACCAGACTTGCGTTGCTGGTTTCTTGCTTGTGAAGAAGGGTCTTTGGTGTGCATCAGTGCTACTGGGGAGGTTTGGATCTGGCTGCCCACATAGGGAAGACCTTCATGCAGCCTTTCTTTGCAGATCATGGGGCAGATGTTGAAGTGCACCAAAGTCTATGAGCGGAGCAAACAGCGTATGAAACTCAGAGAAGTCGGGTATTCCGGACTGGGACTGCTCCTGAACGAATCTCCAGTAACCACATCTCTTATTAAGAACCTTCTCAACCAAGTTCTTCATGCAGGTACTTGGTGGTTCAATAATTATACTAATAATACTACAATATGCTGATGACATTCAGCTCTATCTGCTGATGGATGGCCACACTGACTCGGCCCCGGATACACTGACCAGATGCTTGGAAGGTGTGGCTGGATAATTTCGTGGGAGCCTATTGAAACTAAATCCTTCGAAGACAGAGGTCCTATGGCTGGGTCAGGATGGCATGGGGATGAGGGACCAACTCCCTTCTCTTGCGGGGGCCCAATTGGTGCCGTTGCCTTCCGTTAAGAGTTTGGGTGTAATCCTTGACGCCTCCCTTTCCATGGAGGCGCAGGTTACAGCAACAGCCAAGGCGACATTTTTCCACCTTCGCCGCATCAAGCAGTTGGTCCCTTACCTTTCCTGCCCCGACCAGGCCACAGTGATCCATGCGGCGGTCACCTCCAGGCTTGACTACTGTAATTCGCTCTACGCGGGGCTGCCCTTGAAGCTGTGCCAGAAACTCCAGCGGGTGCAGAATGCTGCAGTGAGGCTCCTCACGGGGTCTCTGCCATGGGAGCATAATCACCCAGTGCTTTTCCAGCTGCACTGGCTCCCGGTGGAGTACAGGGTCATATTTAAGGTGCTGCTTTTGACCTTTAAAGCTCTTCACGGCCTAGGACCCTCATACCTACAGGACCGCCTCTCCTGGTATGCCCCATGGAGGACCTTAAGGTGCATAAATAGCAACACCCTAGAGGTCCCGGGCCCTAAGGAAGTCAGATTAGCTTTAACCAGAGCCAGGGCCTTTTCAACACTGGCTCCCGTCTGGTGGAACGCTCTGTCTCATGAGACCAGGGCCCTGCAGGATCTGATTTCTTTCCGCAGGGCCTGTATGACAGAGTTGTTCCGCCTGGCCTTTGGCTTGGGGCCAATTTGATTCCCTCTCCCTCTTTCTTTTATCTTTTCCTTTCTCCTCCTGCGATGAGGCTACATTTTAATATTTTAATGTTTCAATATTTTAATGTTGTATTTTAATTTTGTTTTTAAGTTGTATTCATTCAACTTGTTTTTATTATTGCTTGTTAGCCGCCCTGAGCCCAGCCTTGGCTGGGGAGGGCGGGGTATAAATAAAAATTATTATTGTTATTATTACTAATACCGATACTAATAATATTTATACCCCACCCATCTGGCTGGGTTTCCCCAGTCAGTCTGAGCGGCTTACAGCGCACACACACACACACACACACACACACAGCATTACAAACTTCCCAATACAGGGCTGCATATCTTTCTCTCCATCCTCTAAACCATGGGTTGCCACCCTGGTCCCTACCACCCACTAGTGGGCGTTTCAGGATTCCAGGTGGGCGGTAGGGGGTTCTAAATATTATTTTTTGTTGGATGAGCCTCAATTTAAGCTCCAGAGGCACCCTTGTTACTGCGCTTAAAAAAGTTCCCCACTGTGTGGTCGAACCCTAACAGTTTTTTCTTCTTGTCTGAGTTCTGAAATAGGAAAAATACATTTATCACTTCAATTCATTGTAGTGTTTCCATGGCAAAGTCCAAATACACGAAACCCCCCAACCCTCTTCAATGTTGGGGGTTGGAAAAGGGACAGAGATGGACTCATTACATTTTCCCTTTTTCTCATCATGTGTGTCTTGAATCCTTACTCTACAGATCCAGTTGTGAATTATTTTTTTATAATATTTTTTATTAATTTTAGCTTACAAAATTTTAAAGACATACCACAAATTATTACATACATATTCTTATTTGGACTTCCATCAACTCCTCTGATAATCCTCTGTCATAACCACATCTCCTGCAATTCTTAACTTAATATTGCCTTTACATTTCTTAACAGATCATCTCTCCCTTTCCATTTTTACAATATTTCTTAAATTACTCCTCACAGAACTTCTTGTAAACCTACAAACGTAGTTTGATCATCACAAATACTTTTCAAATACTCTGTAAATTTAGTCCAGACTTCGGTAAACCTCTGGTCCCGCTGGTTTCGGATCCTTCCTGTTAGCTTATCCGATTCTGCATAGTCCATTAATTTCATCCTCCATTCTTCCAACGTTGGTAATTCTTCTTGCTTCCATTTTTGAGCCAGTAATATTCTTGCTGCAGTTACCGCATATAAAAAGAGTTTACAGTCTTTCCTATTTATCTCATTTCCAACAATACCCAAAAGAAATGCTTCTGGTTTCTTTATAAATGTATATTTCAACATTTTTTTCAACTCATTATGTATTATCTCCCTGAAGCCTTTCACCTTTTTACACTCCCACCACATATGATAAAATGATCCTTCTTTTTCACAGATCCAGTTGTGAATTACAGGGATTTTATAGCAGTGGTTCACCTGGCTCACAGAGCAGATATCAATGTCCGAGTGGCCATTTGTCAAAAGGTGAGTTGTTTCTGTTGTCGTTTTGGAGTGGGCCAGGTGGTAGACAGGAACATCATTGGTGAATCGCAAAGGATGGGTCTATTGGACGAGGTCTGGGGAGAGACAGTGGAGTTCTTAGGATGTGTCCAGAAGTTGATGCAGGGTGCAATCCTGTACACATGGGGCAGAGGAGGGGGAAAAGGCACCTGGTGGCTATGTGGAACTGATCCTGTGGGACAATGTTCACATCTGGTTTCTCTCATCTATTTTTTTTTTCTTGTAACCTTTTTTTTGACTGCATTATAACTAGTGGGTTTTGCATCCTTCTCACCTGAGCTTGGACCTGTCAAGACATTACACTTACTTCTGTAAAACAAGAAAATCTTTAATAATAATTAAAAAAATTCAAATCTGAAAGGTTCCTGTTGCAGATTGATGTTGAGTCTTCAACTCGCCCGCTTATTGCTTTCTGCAGCTTTTGCAAATCCTCCATAGCCAGCTGGATTCAGCGCAGCAGATTTCTCAGCAGCGTGGCTGGCAGGAGACGTTGGCGAGGCTCTTCCTGAAAGAGAACGCCGAGGTCAGGAACAGTGCGAGGGAGAACAGGAACGACTCTGCCAAAGAGGGTGAAAAGCATGTCCCGGGTAAGGAGTTTCAGAAACACTCTTCTTCAAAGGCCGACGGGGGAGACGCTACTGGTTTTGCATCTCTCAACGGTTCCTGCGATCGGTGGAGCCTGGAAGACAGCAAGCCTGGGGTGATGCTCGAAGATCCTTCCGGGGCAGAGATGTCCTTTATGGCTGAGGACCAAGATGAGCTGTGGCAGAAGAACCCTTCTCACCTGAGCTTGGACCTGTCGAGCGTTGACTCTTACGAACTGGGCGACGGTGGGAGTCAGATGGTGGACAGCCTGCCCAGCACCCCTTCGCCTGTCGAGAACACCAAAACATTCTCAGGGCATCTTGAGAAAGAGTCAAATTCTGCGGCAGAAGTGGCATTCCCAGCGGATCTCTCATTATTTGAAATTCGCGAGGTAATGTGTTCGTCCTGCTTCTGGGCAAACTTTTGCGGTCGGTCCCATTGCCTGCCCACCCAGTAAAGTTTTTTAAATTACCGTACTTTTCCGTGTATAAAACTAGGTTTTTTTCTTTAAAAATTATGCTAAAAAGTGGGGGCATAGCTGTCAATGTTTTCCCTTTTTTAAGGGAAATTCCCTTATTCCGAATAGGATTCCTCGCAAGAAAAGGGAAAAGTTGACAGCTATGAGTGGGGGTCGTCTTATACATGGATAGTGCATAGGGTGGATGTTTGATTGGTTGCTGCCGCGGCTGTCAGCGGCTATTGGGCATGTGATTGGTTGCTGCGTTAATAGCTGATGCTGATTGGCTGATGCTGCGGCAATTGGGCGGGCGATTGGCAGCTTCTGCCGGCTAGGGGACAGACAAGAGGCGGATTTTGCGACGCATGCGGGTGAGTGATTTTCGGCAATCCCCCTCTTTAAAAACCTCAATAACCCTGGGTAATCCCCCCCCAAATAAGCTCAACAACTCTGTGTCATCTCCCCCCATTTTCTTCACTTTGAATCCCCTTATACATGGGGGCGTCTTATACACAGAAAAGTATGGTAATCAAAATTCTTTCACAGTTAAACTTTTAACGAAAAGAGAGAGAAATAATGCGTGTTCATTCGGTTTTGCTCAAAAGATTTCAAGATTTGTGCTTTTCACATGGCTCTGCCGCTGCATAGTAGGCAAATCTAGACGGACGTTATCAGCCCAAGTTGATTTTCGGCTCTCCCTCAATAGTTCACACTATTGTGGTTTTCACTGCTTGGTTAATTACCTTTTCTTTTTATAGTGTATCTTTTAATATGATTGGATGCTACTTTGGGGGCTGGTCAGCTAAAAAAAAAAAAAAAAGAGAGAGTCCATAATTTCTAAAATAAGTACATATGCCAGCAGTCCCAGTTCCAAAGGATAAGACTTGTTAGGTACTCATAGTAATAATATTATAATTCCTTAAAATGCACGATTGTTTCCATAGGCATGTGAAGAAGATCTCATACAATTACTCACCGATGCCCTGCTTTGTGTGATGTGGAGAGGCATAGAAAGATCTGACGATGCTGCGTGGGTTGAGAGGGGGCAGGTTTTTTCTGCCCTCACCAAATTGGGGATATCCAATGAGCTGCTACGGCCAACGGATGAAATAAAACTCAAGTGAGTTTATTTTAATAATTTTTAAATATATATACAGTGGTACCTCAGGTTAAGTACTTAATTCGTTCTGGAGGTCCGTTCTTAACCTGAAACTGTTCTTGACCTGAAGAACCACTTTAGCTAATGGGGCCTCCTGCTGCTGCCGTGCCGCCAGAGCACAATTTCTGTTCTCATTCTGAAGCAAAGTTCTTAATCTGAAGCACTATTTCTGGGTTAGCAGAGTCTGTAACCTGAAGCGTATGTAACCTGAAGCGTATGTAACCCGAGGTACCACTGTATATACATACATATATACTGCCCCTTGCCCAAAGGCCACAGGGCAGTTTTGTTGTTGTTGTTTAGTCGTGTCCGACTCTTCATGACCCCATGGACCAGAGCATGCCAGGCACTCCTGTCTTCCACTGCCTCCCGCAGTTTGGTCAAACTCATGCTGGTAGCTTCGAGAACACTACCCAACCATCTCGTCCTCTGTCGTCCCCTTCTCCTTGTGCCCTCCATCTTTCCCAACACCAGGGTCTTTTCCAGGGAGTCTTCTCTTCTCATGAGGTGGCCAGAGTCTTGGAGCCTCAGCTTCAAGATCTGTCCTTCCAGTGAGCACTCAGGGCTGATTTCCTTCAGAATGGAGAGGTTTGATCTTCTTGCAGTCAATGGGACTCTCCTCCAGCACCATTATTCCAGTCCATGGGAGTCTCCTCCAGCACCATAATTCAAAAGCATCAATTCTTCGGTGATCAGCCTTCTTTATGGTCCAGCTCTCACTTCCATACATCATGTAATGGTTCTAGGGGTTGCTCGTGCGTAAATCGGCGCCACGCTTGGCTGAGTTACCTGGGTGAACCTTTTCTGTCCGGACAGCCACTCACCCGTGGCTGTCTCAATCGCTGGCAGAATCCGTCAGTGGGTGTTTCTTGAACTTCTTCCAGCAAAGAAGCTCTTTGACACCTAGTCTCCGCCTACTCTCCCTGCGCGGAAGCCTTCTGCGCAGGGAGGGTGTGGGCACCGGAGGACCCGTGCTCTCCCCGCTGGTCTCCGGCGAGGAGTCATGGAGCCACCTCGCCGATTCCCCCATCTGCCTCCCTTCTCCACTAGTGTTACACTGATTTCCTTCCGCAGAAGATGGGCTGCTTCTCTCCCTCCCGGTACGCTCTCCGGAATCCCTCTGGAGCCCTCCCTCTCCCTCTGGCTCCGATGGCAGTTCCCTGACACATCACTACTGGGAAAACCATAGCTTTAACTATACGGACCTTTGTTGGCAAGGTGATGTCTCTGCTTTTTAAGATGCTGTCTACAGCATAGTAAATAACACAACGTATGCACAACATGTGTCCATAAAAAGCTAAAATACCAGCTATATCAGCTGAGTTAGGAGAGTCTTTGCAACCTGAGAAACAAGGTGTGATTCGTTTTCTTATTCCGTCGCCCATGTTGTAATTGGAACACTGTTTCGTGTCTGGAATTAACTTCACAGAACCTCTAACTCCTATTATTATTGTTGTTGCTGTTTTTGGCATCTGCCTGTCTCAGGAGACAATGGAAGAGCCAGTGTGGTGTAGTGGTTAAGAGCAGTAGCCACGTAATCTGGGGAACCGGGTTCGCGTCTCCACTCCTCCACATGTAGCTGCTGGGTGACCTTGGGCTAGTCACACTTCTCTGAAGTCTCTCAGCCCCACTCACCTCACAGAGTGTTTGTTGTGGGGGAGGAAGGGAAAGGAGAATGTTAGCCGCTTTGAGACTCCTTCGCGTTGTGATAAAGTGGGATATCAAATCCAAACTCTTCTTCTGCTGCTGCTGTGACATGTTTTATTGCAGTTGGGGCAGATGAATATATTATTACTGATATATTATTTACCCGCCGTTTGCCCTGAAGCCCCAGGCTGGGTTACAACATTGAAACAAAATTTTAAAAGCAGTTTAAAACACCTCCCCTTAGCAAGAAATACGGTCACAGAGCTAGATACATAATCAGGTCCTTGTTCTCTGGAATTCATAACGTCCGCCTCCTTTGAATAACACGTTTCCTCTTTTAACTTAGCTTGCTAGAGAAGATGCTGGAATGGGCGGTCACGGACAACAGAGATGCTAAATCTCTCCCACTGTATGCAGAAAACGCCTTCCGGCTCCTGCTTATCGTCCAAGATTTCCTGCAAGCGGAAGGGCTTGTTAATTCAAGTCTGTGGACGGAAAAGGTAGGAATGGATCTGTAAAAACAAGAGACAAGTTGTCGGGTGGCTGCTTATGCCGTCGTGTCCTGCCTGCAGATAATAATAATAATAATAATAATAATAATAATAATAATAATAAATAAATAAATAATTTGTTATTTATACCCCGCTCTCCGCAGCCAAGACCGGGCTCAGGGCAGCTAACAAGCAATAATAAAAACAAGTTGATTAAAATACAATTTAAAAGATTAAGATACACCATTAAAAGATTAGGATGCAGTCTCTTCATAGGAGGAGAAAGGAAAAAGAAAGAGGGGGAGGGAATCAAACTGATTCTAAGCCAGAGGCCAGACAGAACAGGCCCTGCAGAAAGAAATCAGATCCCGCAGGGTCCTGGTCTCATGAGACAGAGCGTTCCACCAGGCCGGAGCCAGTGTTGAAAAGGCCCTGGTTCTGGTTGAGGCTAATCTAACTTCCTTAGGGCCCGGGACCACTAGGGTGTTGCTATTTATGGACCTTAAGGTCTTCCGTGGGGCATACCGGGAGAGGCGGTCCCGTAGGTACAAGGGTCCTAGGCCGTGAAGGGCTTTAAAGGTCAAAACCAGCACCTTAAATCTGACCCTGTACTCCACCGGGAGCCAATGCAGCTGGAAAAGGCATGCAGCTGGCCACTTTGGTGAACAAAACACTACAAGAATAAAACCTTTGGTCTGATCCAGCACTGCACTTGCTTGTGACATCGACTGCTATCTTTTAAGTCCAACTTGAAAGTTGAAGCAGTCAATTTAGAAAGAAATGAGCCTCAGTCTGGGTGAATATAGAAAACCCTTCATCTATTAACCATGGCATACATAAAACTGCCCAGCAAGCTCATTGTTTGGGCCATTTCAAACAGTGCCTATTTTCTTCTTTTCATACACAGACCCCCCCCCTTGCATATTCTTCATTGAGATTTTGCCTCTACTTTTCATAGTTGGTCTGATTTGTGGGGTGGGGGTGGGGTGGCAATCACACAGGGTCCCTGGACGTTTCACCGTCTATTGATCCCTGTGCCACCACTTTATTTCTTGCTGCCACCACCCAGGCCCTACCTGGTACAATATTGAGTCCAGTCAGGGTTAAATTGGAACATAAACTTCTATTTATTTATTGCAGTTTAACAAGTGTGTGGTTTCATAAACGGTCTCAGTCAATTACAATCATGGGGTGCCTATCCAGACCTATAACTTCCACTACCTGCTCTCACTCACTAAACCACCTCTCGGATATTTACTTGTCTTCCTAGCCCCTAACTGTTCCTGACTCAGCTTATTTCGCTACACTAACTCAACCTACCCCCAGACTCTATCCCAATTCACTTCCACTCCAACCAACCACCCAACTCCCAACGAACTTCTCCATTCGCCCCTCCCAGAGCTGGTTTTATAGTCCCTCTGACTCCACCCCCCTGGGTTCTCATTGGGTATCTATTTAACTATTTCACCTCCAGCACTCTCATATGTTAACGTCACAGGGGGTATTTCTACTGCTCTAGGGAGCGAGATCATTTTTTTTTTTAAAAAAAAGACATATCTTTGGACTCACACTAATGATATCAATTAGTAAATATATATAGTTTAATGTTTAAAACATGATTGGATTTTAAACACATTCTCCATGGCAGGAGAATTAAATGAACCCATTTAATACATTAATAGGCAAATTTTGAAGTTTCTACACAGTACCGTAATAAATAAGAAAAGCAAGTATAGCTGCTGTTTTCCTAGTATATAGGTCTGTCTGTCTGGAAGCTCGCTGGCAGCGTGCAGGCACAGCCCTTGAACCCTTGCTGGTTTGGGGTTTCTGGGGGAGATGCAATGGTGTTGAGATTCAGGGTGTCTTCCACTGGTGGAGCTCTTGCCCTACTCTGCCTCACTTCCAAATTCACTTGTTCAAATTCATTCATTCAAATCAGCATATGCACACGTGTGTGTGTGTTCTAATTTTATGATTTTAAGTTTTCTTGGGGGGGTAATTTTTAAAGCAATCCTGGGTTGCACATTGCTTGGTCTCGCCATGAATCGAGATACGTATTTCAATGTTCCTCTGCTTCAATGCTTTTTCCTTTTTTGAAAAACAAAAAACCATAACGTGTCTTCTCCTTCCCCTGGGATTTCCGAATGGTGTTTCTCATAGCTCTTAGAAGAGTTGGTGACTCTCATGGATACCTTGTCCGTCTGGTACTCTTCCGGCCCAGAGTATGTGAAGTTCTACCAAGTACAAGTCCAGATGCTGCTTGGATTCATTGGACAGGATAATTTGCAGGTTTGTTGTCATGTGTATTGTACACCGTGCAGCTGCTGCGATGCGGAATAGTGCTAGCAACATCCAGGGTCTGTATCATAGCTGTCAACTGTCCTTTATTTGGCGGGAAAGTCCCTTATCCCAGCGCTGTGTCCCGCTGCTGTCCCTTATTGATGACGTCCCTTAAATTTCCCAGGTTTCAAAGGAAGCAGCTCTTCTCCCTCCCTCTCTGCCACCCAGGGAGGAGGAAGGCTCCAACTGTGTTGCTTGGCTTGTTGCTCACCCAATAAGGAGTCTAAGAACGACTGGGGGGTGGAGCTTGCATGCCTTGTGCTGATCAAATCGGCTGTGTTACCTGGGGACTCCCCTTTGCTCAGCGCTTCCCAGCGGAGAGGTGACGGACGGTGGTTTTCCTTGCTGCATCCCCTTTGCCAGGTTGCTGCGCTGTGTGAACCACCGCTTGAGGCTTTGTTTGGCTGTTGGCTGGGCTTTCTGCCTTTGGCTCGGAGGGGCTCAGAAGTCGAACATACCTGTGCTAGGAAAATCCCTTATTTTGGCTGCTGATCCCTTATTTTTGAGGCTGCTGGTCCCTTATTTTCAAATTTGTAAGTTGACAGCTGTCAGGGGTTCAGGGAGAGAGACGCAGATGAGGGAGGAGACAGAAAGTGAGGGGGAAGGATTCCAGACTGACGAGGAAGAGGATGACAATGACCCAAGATTGTCCATGAGTCCGTCCAGTGAATCGGAGGACTCCCAAAAGGGAGCCCCTCTGGTCAAGCCAAGGGGAGCTAGAGGGGGAAGCAGTCAGGAGCAGGGAAACGAAGGGGGAACCCCCAGTGGGAGTTGGAGAGCGAGACCGGCTGCTCCGCTGGAACGGAGTGAGGGGGGAGGAGTGACCAGTGTGTCAGAAGGAGCAGAACAGGAAGCAGAGAGGGGAAGGAGATCAGGGCAAAACGTCCTGCCGGAAGGGGAGGAAAGTAGTATCGAGGGCAGTGTAACTGTCGAAGGGAAGGTCAGGAGCAACGTACGCGCGCCAAGTTCAAAATGGGAGGCGCACGGAAATGAAGAGAGTCCTGGGGAGGAGCCTGGTCCCAAAGCCCGAAGGAGGGGGGAGGAGGCGGCAGAGGATTCAGCCTCTGGAGAGTCCCGAAGGGAGAGAACACAGGGGGGCAGAAAGACCCTGCGGAAAAGGAAAGAGAGAAAGAGGTGGACCAGTACAAGCCTCTTAAACTGGTGTAGAGGCGGTACTGACTCAGAGGGGACTTCAGCGGTCTAAGCGTAACAGACGTAGGGTCACCCACCTCGGATGTAAAGCTACTAATGTTCTTCAATAAAAGCTTTTGTACATAAGCTGGAGTGGACTTTGGTCTCTTGTGAGCTGGGACCACGGGTGACTCTGACAACAGCTATGGTCTGTATAGTGTGTTGAGAATTAGATTTCATTTGCCATTCTTCTCTGGTTGGGACTTTATTAAACCATTGGATTGTGCCGAAATGACAAAACAGTCCGGAAGGCTCCGAAACCAAAGAAGACCAAAACTTTAACAAAGAATTCGAAAAATGTGTACTTTATCTTGGAGACCACTGCAAACAGATGAAAACATTAGCCGGATTGCAATAAGACTTGTAATGTAGCAAGTATTAGGGAAATAATGGAGTTATGTAGAATAGGGACTCTTGAAAAATATGCAGTAGAAAAGGTTAACAATCGGACCCATGGAGGAGAAGGTGGGAAGTCCAGAGATTCAGATGAATCTTTAAATGTGGATGTGTATAGTTGTATTGTTATAATTTTATACTGATAAAATCAAATAAAAATTATTTATAAAAAAGATTTAAAGTGGGCAGGAGTATACAAGTGAGTTTATTGTGATGAGAATAGGCCACTGTGAGCCTCAAACTCCCCCTTCTTTCTCATTTCTTCTACTGCAACAAGAAGTTTCTCTTTGTACTTTTGGCTCAAACTACAGTTTGCTGTTCTCTGCAAAGAAACGAAATACCGTATTTTTCGCCCTATAGGACGCACTTTTTCCCCTCCAAAAATGAAGGGGAAATCTGTGTGCGTCCTATGGGGCGAATACAGGCTTTCGCTGAAGCTTGGAGAGCTAGAGGGGTCAGTGCGCACCGACCCCTCTCGCTCTCCAGGCTTCAGGAAGCTATCAGCAAGCCCTGGGAGCCCATGGGAGTTCCCGCAGGGATCCCTAGGCTGCGGATAGCAGCCTGCTGCACGGAGCGCGGGGCGCCCTGAAGCAGAGCGCCCCGCGCTTCGGGCAGACATCGGGTAGCCCCACAAGCTCAGGGGACAGCGGGGAGGCGCAGCGCCGCCATCCCGCTGTTCCCCGATCTGGTTTGGAGGCTGGGGCTGGGGAGGAGCGCGCTTCTCCCCAGCACCAGCCCCACAAGCTCGGGGGACAGCGGGGAGGCGGAGCGCCGCCATACCGCTGTTCCCCGACCTGGTTTGGATTCCCCGACCTGGTTTTGGGGGGGAAATAAAGGGGGGGAATTCCTTTATTTCCCCCCCAAAAAAACTAGGTGCGTCCTATGGGACGAAAAATACCGTAGCTTTGGGGAAATTTGGGGGCACTTTGGCTGATGTGGTTGCCCCCTCTCTCCCTCCCTCCCTTTTCAGGTTTGCGCAATGGCTGCAGCCAAGCTAAACACCCTCCTTCAGACCAAAGTGCTGGACAACCAACTGGAGTCCTGCTACCTCCTGGGAAGGCTGGAAGGCATTCTGAGCAGATCGATCAAGGAAAAGACAGAGACCTACTCTTTCCTGATCCCTCTCGTCCGGACGCTGGTTTCCAAAATATACGAGCTTCTCTTCATGGACTTGCACTTGCCCTCCCTGCCTTCGACGAACGGGAGCCCTTCCTTTTTCGAGGACTTCCAGGACTATTGCAACACGGAGGAATGGCAGACTTATATTGCTAAATTTGTAAGTCGCAAGGCCCTCCTTCGGCCGTCGTTTTTCCTTTCTCCTTCTGGCGATCACACGGGACCCCCGGACATTTGACGGTCTGTTGACCCTGTGCCACCACTGTGATTGCTTTCTTCACTGCCACCACCCTGTGGACACACGGAGTCCAGCCAATTGTTAACATCAACAAATAATCAAGTTTATTTTTAAATGCAGGAACAAGCTTATGGTTTCAGTTAACTTTTCTTGTCAATTTCTTAATCTTAGTTCCTAACAACTTCAAACTGATTATCCCCAACTATCTGCCTGACTCTGAAGTGAAGGCCCAAGACAGGTGTTGATCATTATATGAGCTGCGCACAGGTGGCCTGAAGTGAGCGAGCTACCACCATTCCTGTGGAGCCTCCTTTTATTGAGACAAATATGCAAGCCAGGCAAATACAGTGGTGCCTCGCAAGACGGAAATAATTTGTTCCGCGAGTCTATTCGTCTTGCGGTTTTTTCGTCTTGCGAAGCACCCCTATTAGCGGCTTAGTGGATTAGCGCTATTAGCGGCTATTAGCTGCTAAGCGGCTATTAGCGTCTTAGAAAAAGGGGGGGGGAGCGAAAAAACTCGCAAGACTCGCAAGACGTTTTCGTCTTGGGAAGCAAGCCCATGGGGAAATTCGTCTTGCGAAGCGCCTCGAAAAATGGAAAACCCTTTCGTCTAGCGGGTTTTTCGTCTTGCGAGGCATTCGTCTTGTGGGGAACCACTGTACATTTTGGGTTGTGACCTTTACACATCTTCTGTCCCGAGATTGTGGGGTGGTACAAAGCTATTTTGGCACCTGTTCTACAGCGTCATTTTCTCCTTGCACAGTGTATGACGTAGGAGACAAAAGGTCTCTAAGGAAAAAGGTTACAGACAGGACACTGCTGACTTCTGAGACCGCAAAAGGTCAAACATAGGTGGAACGATGTACCAGACAGCTGTGGCTTGTCTGGGGGGGGGGGGTTTCCCTGCACCCCAAGGTCACGCGTGCAGGCAGATGTGGCTGCCTGCTGGTGGGGAAGTGTGCTCCCTCCAGACCCCACCCCCCACTCTCCGCGATATACCTACATGACTGCACCTAACCATTCTTCTCACTCTCTCACAATACAACTCTACCAACCCACACCTAATCCTCCCTCTTCCTTCTTCACCTCCCCAACCTCAACTGACTTTCAAAACCTCCCACTCTAACTTTTACTCCTCCCTTGCATTCCCACTGGCCAATCACACCACACTCATTTAACCCTTTCCTTATGACCCACCTAGGAGTCAGACGCCACACTCCTGCACAGGAGAGAGGAGGCGTGTTCACTCTAACCCTCTTAACCTTTTGTGCACCAGATCATTCCACATATGAAACAGTACGAACTCAACACTTTCAGCGACGGCCACGAGCGCATGGCAGTATTTTGGAAGGATTGTTATGAGGAACTGATGGTCAACATCCACAAACGAGAGCGGGAGCGAGGAGAAAGCAAGCTCAAATTCCAGGTGACATTTCATGACTTCCCAAGCAGAGCAGACACCACAAGAGCTCTTCCTATGGGATCATTGCCTGGCCAGGAAGATCCCAATTTGGTCCAAGGATGGGGGTGGCAAAAAACCTCTCATGGGTAGTCAACCCGGTGCCTTCTCGATGTTGCTGGACTTACAACAACAACAACAATAATAATTTTTATTTATATCCCGCCCTCCCCAACCGAAGCCGGGCTCAGGGCGGCTAACAACAGTAAAATAGTGCAGCATTCTAAAAACATTATAAAAATTAATTAAAATCAAATTGATGGCAACCAAAGGAAGGAGTCAGGCTGCACCCTGACCAAAGGCCTGGTGGAAAAGCTCTGTCTTGCAGGCCCTGCGGAAAGATGTCAAGTCCCACAGGGCCCTAGTCTCTTGGGACAGAGCGTTCCACCAGATCGGAGCCACAGCCGAAAAAGCCCTGGCTCTAGTTGAGGCCAGCCTAACCTCTCTGTGGCCTGGGACCTTCAGGATGTTTTTATTTGAAGGCCGTAAGTTCCTCTGTGGGACATACCGGGAGAGGTGGTCCTGTAGGTACGAGGGTCCTAGGCCGTATAGGGCTTTAAAGGTTAAAACCAGCACCTTAAACCTGATCCTGTACTCCACTGGGAGCCAGTGCAGCTGGTAAAGCACCGGGTGAATGTGATCTTGCAGCGAGGACCCCGTAAGGAGTCTTGCCGCGGCATTCTGCACCCGCTGGAGTTTCTGGGTCAGTCTCAAGGGCAGCCCCACGAAGAACGAGTTACAATAATCCAGTCTGGAGGTGACAGTCGTGTGGATCGCAGTGGCTAGGTCAGGGCGAGAGAGGTAAGGAGCCAACTGCTTAGCTTGGCGGAGATTAAAAGATGCCGCCTTTGTTATAGCTGTAATCTGCGCCTCCATGGAGAGGGCCAATTGACAAACCTATTGACTGCACCTTCCTTCCTCCCTGGCTGTTCTGACTGGGACTGGGGGGGGGGGGATATAGTTCAAAACATCTGGAGGGCACAAGGTTGGGAGAAGGTTCCCCTAATCTTTGGCCCCAAGGCTTTCTGAAGACACCTTTTGTTTTCAAGGCTGGCGGCAGATCCGTGAAATCAACTGGATCTCTTTTCCAGCCTTGGGAGTCTTTATTTGGAGAATGACTCAACGGAATGATTTCCTTCTTCTTTGCCTTTTGCTGTTTTGGAGAGTATTAAAACAGCCCCTTGCATAGATGTTTCCATGTCCTTTGACAACCCCTCTTGCATTTACCTCTTGGGTCCCGAACGCCCTGGAACGCGGACGTTTTGGCTCCCAAACTCCGCAAACCCAGAAGTGATTGTTCCAGTTTGCGAATGTTCTTTTGGAACCCGAACATGTGACGGGGCTTCCACAGCTTTCGATTGGCTGCTGGAGCTTCCTGCAGCCAATCAGAATCCGCGCCTTGGTTTCCGAACATTTTGGAAGTCGAACGGACTTCCGGAACAGGTTCCGTTCAACTTCCAAGGTACGGCTGCATTTAAATGTTTCAACTTTCCCACCTCCAGGAGTTTTTTGTGGAGCCATTCAACCGACGGGCACGACAGGAAAATCTGCGTTACAACAGCATGTTGAAGCAGCTGAACAATCAGCACACGGCAACTCTCCGACAGTGGAGAGCTGCTAAACTGTACCTCACGTGTGAGCAAGGACCCTGGGCTGAACGGTAGGTGGAGGGTTCCCTTTTCTCTTGCTCCTTCAGGTACCATTTTGAATCTCTTTGGAACGACTCTTCCCTATCAAGCTGGTTAGCTAAATATTCTTTTGATCCTATGTGTCTTGTACATTAAGGTTCGGGCTACCCACGTGTGGCGATCACACAGGGTCCCCGGACGTTTCACCATTTATTGATCCTGCTGCCACCACCCAGGCCCTACCTGGTACAATACGGAGTCCAGTCAGGGTTAAATTGGAACATAAAATTTTGTTTATTTATTGCAGTTTAACAAGTGTGTGGTTTCATAAACGGTATCGGTCAATTACAATCATGGGCTGCCTATCCAGACCTATAACTTCCACTACCTGCTCTCACTCACTAAACCACCTCTCAGATATTTACCGTATTTTTCACTCTATAAGACACACCAGACCATAAGACGCACCTAGTTTTTGGAGGAGGAAAACAAGAAAATAATATTCTGAATCTCAGAAGCCAGAACAGCAAGAGGGATCGCTGCGCAGTGAAAGCAGCAATCCCTCTTACTGTTCTGTTTTCTGGGATAGCTGCGCAGCCTGCATTCGCTCCATAAGACGCACACACATTTCCCCTTACTTTTTAGGAGGGAAAAAGTGAGTCTTATAGAGCAAAAAATACAGTACTTGTCTTCCTAGCCCCTAACTATTCCTGACTCAGCTTATTTCACTACACTAACTCAACCTACCCCCAGACTCTATCCCAATTCACTCCCACTCCAACCAACCACCCAACTCCCAATGAACTTCTCCCTTTGCCCCTCCCAGAGCTGGTTTTATAGTCCCTCTGACTCCACCCCCCTGGGTCCTGATTGGGTAACCCGTTTAACTATTTCACCTCCAGCACTCTCATATGTTAACGTCACACCATGTAAAGCTCATTTTCCAGCAAATAATTTCTGATGCACACATTCCTATGCACACATTCACACACCCCTGAGCTTCAGGATTTTCCTCCCTAGTTAATCCTTTTCACAGTTCAGTTATGCAAAGACCCATGACCATTCTGGTACTTTTAACATATTGTGGAAGCTAGGGCTTTGGTGGATCAATACAAGATCTTGCCAGGAAAATGGGGACAGTGGATGCCATATAAGGAGAGGTAGATTCTCTTCTCCATCCTCACTTGAAAATGCCTCTTCTAACATACGGCCGTGCTTGTCAACGTTTGGGTCTAAGGTTTTTTTTTAATGTGTTTTGTCTAATCGAGGATAGACTACCGTATTTTTCACTCTATAGGATGCACTTTTTCCCCTCCAAAAATTAATGTGTGTTCATCCTATGGAGCAAATGCAGGCTCCTTGGCTTCAGCGATAGCAACGCAAAGCCTCCAAAGCGCAGAGGGAGAGTTCCCCCTGCACTCCGGAGGCTTCGCGTTGCTTTCGCTGAAGCCTGGAGAGCGAGAGGCGTCAGTGCGCACCGACCCCTCTTGCTCTCCAGGCTTCAGGGATAGTTGCCTGAAGCCTTTGGAGCGCAGTGGGAACTCGCGCTGCAGCTATCCCTGAAGCCTTTGGAGCGCAGCGGGAACTCGCGCTGCAGCTATCCCTGAAGCCTTTGGAGCGCAGCGGGAACTCGCGCTGCAGCTATCCCTGAAGCCTTTGGAGCGCAGCGGGAACTTGCGCTGCGCTCCAAAGGCTTCGGGTTCCTTTTGCTGAAGCCGGAAGAGTCTTGTTCTCCCGGCTTCGGCAGAGAGGGAGAGCTGCGCAGCGCCCCTTCAGCCAAGGGGGAGGAGAAATGGAAGGGGCTCCGTTTCTCCTGCCGCTTCGCTGAAGGGGCGCTGAGCAGAGAGGGGGAGATTTTTTCCCCCTTGTTCTTCCCCTCCAAAACAAGGTGTGTGCTATGGTCGGGTGCGTCCTATAGAGCGAAAAATATGGTAACCTGTGACCTTCCAAATGCAGTTATCTCCAACTCCCATCGCCCCCAGCCTGCTTGGTCAAGTAGAATATGTTGTAGTTTAACAACATCTTGGGGTCCACAAATTGGCCACCCTAGAGAATCCTATCTTCCCTGGAAGAATACAAGCCAAAAACGATGCTTATCAAAGACTTCTGTGCCCTACGTGCTAGGGAGTTCTCCAACTCAGCTGGGGACTGAAGTAGATTACCTTTGGGGGGAATCCCACCCTGTGAAACCCATGCAGAAACAGGTCTTCCACGACTGTCAACAAACCGTTGCTCAGGGCGTTAAGCGGCTGCAGCTTGTTTGTGAATTTTGAAATCCACCTGCAGCGATGTTCGTCTTTGATTTAAAGCTTTTTCTTTCTTGTTTAGTTTTATTGGAGACCCTTGTAGCAGTTAAGTTATGTGTCTGATGCATGTCAAATTATTTTGGGTATATTCCTTTCGCCAGGAAGCTAAATCGTATTCACTGGAAACTTTCAAATGTGGAAAATTACTCACGGATGAGGCTAAAGTTGGTACAAAATTACAATTTCAACTCTCACCAGGAGGCCAGTGCCCTAAGGGATAATCTAGGTGAGATCTAATATCTTTTTTTGAATAAATTTTATTTTTGCATTTTCTGTTTTACATAAACAAATGAATCAAATACATAAACATACAATCCCTTCTGACTCCCCCCCCCCAGATCTTAATGTAATGATTTCCCCCTCTGCATCTCTTTCATAATTTTATTCTTATTAATCCTTTGTCAGTCCATAGTTCAGATTTTTACTACGAGTTTTCTGTCAATCCTACCAATGTATGCAATTGTTTACAATAGCTTTTCAAATCAATTAGAAATCTTCCCCATTCTTTATTAAAGACTTCCTCTTCCTGGTTTCTGATTCTCGGCATAGTTCATCAGATGGTTTTGCCATCTCGGCATAGTTCATCAATTTTGTTTAGTGTGTTTTATAAACTCATTTTTTTAAAATCTTAAAATAGTCTGATTCGTCTCTGATCTCTCTCCCCCCCTTGACTTCAGGAAACTATGTAGTCTAAAATATGTCTGTGCAAATCAGTTTGTTCTCCCCCCCCCCCCCGCATCCCTTGCAATGATTATAACAGTATAATATGAACAGAAACCATATGATTTAATAGAACTTTTGTGTGGTTAACTTCCTTCACCGATATACCGTATTTTTCACCCCATAGGGCGCACCGGGCCATAGGGCGCACCTAGTTTTTTTTGGGGGGGGGATAAAGAAAAAAAAGTTTATTTCCGCCCCCCCAGGTGCGGGGCTGGGGCGGGGGAAGCCCGAGCTTCCCCCGACCCCAGCCCCCAGAACAGGCTGCTATCCGCAAGAAGTGGGAGGTGCTATCCGCAAGAGGCGACTTCGCACAGCTCTCCCACGGCTTGCAGAGAGCTGCGCGAAGCCTGGGGGCGCTGAGCTCAGCGCCCCCAGGCTTCGGGGTGCAGGCAGCTCTCCGCAAGCCGTGGGAGAGCTGTGCGAAGTCGGCAGCTCTCTCACGGCTTGCGGATAGCTTCCTGAAGCCTGGAGAGCGAGAGGGGTCGGTGCACACCGAATGCAGGCTTTCAGCGAAAGCCTGCATTCGCCCCATAGGACGCACACACATTCCCTCTTCATTTTTGGAGGGGAAAAAGTGCGTCCTATAGGGTGAAAAATACGGTAAGTCTAGCAGAATGCAGCTCACTTTGTAAAATCTCACTTTATCTCAAAAGGAGTCCAGCAGGCGCTGCCATCGAGCGAGGCTTTGCTTCT
The DNA here is from genome assembly GCF_964252035.2 of Podarcis erhardii. Lineage (NCBI taxonomy): Eukaryota > Metazoa > Chordata > Lepidosauria > Squamata > Lacertidae > Podarcis > Podarcis erhardii. Next base: position 129,871,431 of record NC_138497.1, read on the forward strand.
GGAGGCTGTGAAGCAAGTGAAAGTCAGCGATATGGAGGATGATATACTTGAACTGCCAGATGAAGATCCGGCATCTAATACAAGCATGTATGTCGCAAAGCCTGGTTATCCAGAGGCTGGAATCCAAAGAGCTGCTTTGTTCTTGCCCAAGGGCGCAGTAGGATTTCCAAAATAAATTTGATTTGAATAGCTGATGGCCATGCCTTTGTCACAGATATTCCCCCCCTCCAGGTCCCCTCTGTTTTTAGAAGTTATTTTACACGTGGGCACGAGGAAACTCCTTTAAAGAAGCACAAACCCAGAGGTTGAGCGGAACTAATTTTGCAGGTGTTTTGGATGCCAGACCAAACGTCTCTCCAGAAAAGAATGGTTAAATCTGTTCTGCGCAGGTCCACTCTGTGTTGTTGTTGTAATTAAAAATGTGACTTAAGCTGATTGATCAGTCCAGCGTTTTAAAGATTATTTTATGCATGAGGAAAAAAATGTTAAGTCCCACATTTAGGTACAAAAATACAAGTACAGTATAGGTTGAGGAAACCTGACTTGGCAGCAGTACATGTTAAAAAGATCTGTGTCCTGGTGGCTCACAAGCTGAACAAGAGCCAGCAGTGTGATGTCCACATCACAATTAGTAATAGTCTGAATCTATTCTGAGCTAGACAGACTACATCTGGAATACCATGTCCAGATCAGGGCTCCACATTTTAAGAAAGAGATTGGCAAACTGCAATATGACCAGAGAGGACAATACGGTGAGAAATCGGGAAACAAAGTCCTATGAGAAGTGATTGAAAGAGTTGTCTATGTTTAGTCTGGAGAGGAGAGATGATCTGAAGGACTGCCATGAAGAATCATAGAATCATAGAGTTGGAAGAGACCACAAGGGCCATCGAGTCCAACCCCCTGCCAAGCAGGAAACACCATCAGAGCACTCCTGACATATGGTTGTCAAGCCTCTGCTTAAAGACCTCCAAAGAAGGAGACTCCACCACACTCCTTGACAGCAAATTCCACTGTCGAACAGCTCTTACTGTCAGGAAGTTCTTCCTAATGTTTAGGTGGAATCTTTTTTCTTGTAGTTTGGAACCATTGCTCTGGAGCAGCAGAAAACAACCTTTCTCCCTCCTCTATGTGACATCCTTTTATATATTTGAACATGGCTATCATATCACCCCTTAACCTCCTCTTCTCCAGGCTAAACATGCCCAGCTCCCTTAGCCGTTCCTCATAAGGCATCGTTTCCAGGCCTTTGACCATTTTGGTTGCCCTCCTCTGGACACGTTCCAGTTTGTCAGTGTCCTTCTTGAACTGTGGTGCCCAGAACTGGACACAGTACTCCAGGTGAGGTCTGACCAGAGCAGAATACAGTGGCACTATTACTTCCCTTGATCTAGATGCTATACTCCTATTGATGCAGCCCAGAATTGCATTGGCTTTTTTAGCTGCCGCGTCACACTGTTGGCTCATGTCAAGTTTGTGGTCAACCAAGACTCCTAGATCCTTTTCACATGTACTGCTCTCAAGCCAGGTGTCACCCATCTTGTATTTGTGCCTCTCATTTTTTTTGCCCAAGTGCAATACTTGCAAGAAGTGCAAGAAGATGGAACACACCTGTGCTCTGTTGCTCTAGGTGTCAGGACTAGAGCCAATGGGTGGAAATTGCAGGAAGCAACTTAAGCAGAGGTTGGATGACTATCTCTGTTGAGGATGCTGTAGTTGGATCTTGCATTAAGGAGCCTGCGTTGAGCAGTGGCTTGGATTAGATGGCTTCTAAGGACCCTTCCAAGTCTATGATTTTGTTTGCAGTGGTGGTCAGCTCAAGTTGGAACCTCTGCCCAAAAGGTGAAAAAGATTAGACCTGACCCACCCACCTCTACCACGTTTGTTTGATGGTGATAATCAGAGATGCGTTGCTGTACTAGGAACAACATGAGGAGCTGCAAACCACCTACGTGCTGCATTTAAATCAGAACTCAGCTCTTTTAGGCATGATAAAACTGCTGTGTATATTGTTAGGGGAGAGTGCAAAGAGAGCTATGGGTGGGGGGAATAGAGAGTTGCATCTTCTGAAGCTCCCCGTTGATTCTAGCCTGTCATTTGGTGTTCCTGCTGCAGGGATGAAAAGGAGGAGCAGAGCCAGAAAGAGAAACTTGTGCTCTCTGAAGACTGCGAACTTATTACAATCATTAATGTCATCCCCGGCAGGCTGGAGGTCACTACACAGCACATTTACTTCTACGATGGCAGCATTGAAAAAGAGGAAGGTGAGGCCTACAATGTAATAACAGCGAGCATTGTGTGGACAGTTTTGCTGTACGCATTTTAACTTTGGAATTACCATACTTTTTGCTCTATAAGACTCACTTTTTCCCTCCTAAAAAGTAAGGGGAAATGTGTGTGCGTCTTATGGAGCAAATGCAGGCTGCGCAGCTATCCCAGAAGCCAGAACAGCAAGAGGGATTCCTGCTTTCACTGCACAGCGATCCCTCTTGCTGTTCTGGCTTCTGAGATAGCTGCGCAGCCTGCATTCGCTCCATAAGACGCACACACATTTCCCCTTACTTTTTAGGAGGGAAAAAGTGAGTCTTATAGAGCAAAAAATACAATACTCTGCTGGGGAAAGTTTAAGGACCGCCCACTCTCAGATTCTGCTAGTGAGTGAGCAAGACATGGAACAGAGACGTTCTGTATTGTAAAGGTTTTAGCACCAATAATAAAGCTTTTGAAAAGACCAAGGAGGCATCTTTCCTGATTGCTCTTGAGCAACCACCCGATAGCCATAACACTTGTCAGCTTAGGATTTGGTACAGATGAAATCAGGCTGCAAATTTGGATTACATAGGGGGTAAATACGGGTGTTTGCCAAGCCTTATGTTAGGTGATGAAGCGATGAGAGTTGCTCCTGTAAAAAGCATGGGAATTGTGCAGTTTCTTGAACTGTGGCAATACGAAATATTGCACACATGGCGTTTCCTCATGTGTGTTTGATGTCCCCAAGAAGGTTTAGTTTCTCGCGCTGCTCAAAGACAGGAGCACTGTAGCTCCAAATGAAGAAACTGGCTCTCTTTTCCCTTGAAGCCTCGGTGCATTCCTGCATTTTGCCACTGTTCAGTTTTCCCCCAGGAAGCGCTGCTCATAAGGAAATGCTATGCTGTTACAGGGCCTGGGACTTGGAGGTGTGCCATTAAACTTGTACGTGTCACATGTGCAAATATACAGATACCAAAGACAATGTTCCTGTGTAGGCAAGAGGGGTATGCGCGTTTGCAAGTTTAATGTTTTTGAAGCGTTTTGCCGAACCTTGCTGCTTTGGATTCAAATAATAATAATAAAGAATAATAATACAGTGGTACCTTCGTTTGTGAGCAGCCTAGTTATGACAATTTTGGATTACGACCAATTCAAACCCGGTTTGCCAATTTTTTTTTATTATGACCTGTTTTTGTTTTTTGGGATTATGAACAATTTTTTTTGGTTTACAAACAATTTTGGGGGGATTACGGCCCCTTTTTCTGGGAGGCCCCATTGGTGAAAGCGCGCCTTGGGTTACAACCTGTTTTGGTTTACGAACGGACCTCCGGAACGGATTATGGTCGTAAACCAAGTTACCACTGTAGTTTATTATTTATACCCCACCCATCCAGCTGGGTTTCCCCAGCCATTCTGGGCGGCTTCCAACAAAAGATTAAAAATACATTAAGACATCAGTCATCAAACAGGGCCGCCTTCAGATGTCTTCTAAACGTCAGATAGTTGTTTATTTCCTTGACATCTGATGGGAGGGCTTTCCACAGGGCGGGTGCCGCTACCGAGAAGGCCCTCTGCCTGGTTCCCTGTAACCTCGCTTCTCACAGGGAGGGAACTGCCAGAAGGCCCTCGGAGCTGGACCACAGTGTCAGGGTTGAACGATGGGGGTGGAGACGCTCCTTCAGGTATACTGTGCTGAGGCCGTTTAGGGCTTTAAAGGTCACCTCACCACCAACACTTTGAATTGTGCTCGGAAACGTACTGGTACAATAAGTTATATGCCTGCTCAACATATTTCACAACAATGACCATCTCTTCTTTCCAGGTATAGGTTTTGATTTCAAATGGCCTCTTTCTCAGATTCGAGAGATTCATTTGCGTCGCTATAACTTGAGGAGGTCAGCGCTGGAGATCTTCTTCATTGACCAGACCAATTACTTCCTGAACTTTAAAAAGGAGGTATGTCTTCTTAAAGGTGAAATTCATAGCAAGGTGACCTCTGGCAGTTGCCGCATGGTACAAAGATGAACAGTTTTCAACTCAGCTGTACAATGTAAACATTCCTGACTGGTTGAGGATATATTGCACTATTTGTTGATTTCCCCAGAGAAATTTTTTATCTCAAAAATCCAGCTCTTTGAAAAAAGTAACTATAAACCTACTGAAATCGGCATTCCATCATAGCATAAGAGAGTAAAGATTTGTCTTTTTGTGTAACTTGTTTTTTATTACTCTGAATGTTTGATGTACATAATTCTTTGATAAAGTGCTAAAGGGGGAATCAAAGGCGTGGTTTTATTGATAAGCTGTTAAATTGGCTGCGAAACAGCAGGCTTCTAAAGCAAATTCATTGGACTGGCTCTTGAAAAAGACAATTGTATAACCAGACATAGAAGATTAATGGGCGATATTCAACATTAGACATATTCAGACTGGACCTATTAAAATCGTTGGACTCAAGTAACTAGTCCAATGATTTCAATGGATCTGCTGTGAGTATGACTTAGTTGGCTTGAGTAGACATAAAAAGTTAATTTTCTAGAAAGCAGGAGGGATAATATTTGATTCAATGGTCATTAAATTCATGTGTGGGGTGGGAGGAAACAGTAAGGGAAAAATTACATTCTTTCCAGAATGCTTATTTGGCATTTTCTTGGATGAATTAATCTATTGTACTCTGTTATAGGCAAGAAATAAAGTGTACAGCCGAATTCTGTCTCTATGTTCCCCAAATATTAGTGGGACAAGATCTCCACAAGAATTATTTAAAGCATCTGGACTGACCCAGGTAAGAAGATGTTGCCAGGAATGGCTTGGGAATTTGTTTTATTTTTAATTATGGTTTCTGTTGTAGGGTAGAATCTGGGTAGCTTCCTCCTGCCCTTTTAAAAAGCCCAGAACCTAACCGTTCTCTCTCCCAGTGATTTCCCTGCTTCAGAACTCAGGAAAAACCCCATTTTTTTTTATATCGGGGATGGGGAACATGTGGCCTTCCATTGGCCGCTGGACTACAGCTCCCATAAGCCCTGAACACTGGCTGTGCCTTGGGGGCTGATGGGAATTGTAGTCCAACAAATCGCTAGCAGGTCACAGGTTGCTCATCCCTGCTTTACAAAACATCCCCAGTAGTCCACTCTGCTGACATAATAATACTTTTTGCAAACCACTTTTGAGTGCTATGTGCTATAAAAATACGTAAAATAAATATACAAAAGGCAACCTCCACCTCTTTGTGTTCTGATCCCTCTGTTAAGAAAAGCCTGTTGGCAAAGTATAATACAATAAGCCCTAATTTGTGATGTGTAAAAGATGGAGTTCCCATTTCCAGATACGACTGGGTTTTTTCCATCCTGCTGATGTTTGGTTAGCCACATCAGACACAAAATTTCTGATTTGGATGCAGCATGCACATTGCCATAGCTGTCAACTTACAGATTTGAAAATAAGGGACCAGCAGCCTCAAAAATAAGGGATCAGCAGCCAAAATAAGGGATTTTAGTCAGCCAGCAGCCAAACGAAGCCTCAAGCAGTGGTTCCCACAGCGCAGCAACCCGGCAAAGGGGATGCAGCAAGGAAAACCACTGTCACCTCTCCGCTGGGAAGTGCTGAGCAAAGGCGAGTCCCTAGGCAACGCGGCCTATTTGATCGGCACAAGGCATGCAAGCTACACCCCCCAGTCGTTCTTAGACTCCTTATTGGGTGAGCAACGCAGCCAAGCAACACAGTTGGAGCCTCCCTCCTCCCTGGCCGGCAGGGAGGGAGGGAGAGGAGCTGCTTCCTTTGAAACCCGGGAAATTTAAGGGACATCATCAAAAAGGGACAGCAGCGGGACACGGCGCTGGGATAAGGGACTGTCCCGCCAAATAAGGGACACTTGACAGCTATGCACATTGCCCATAAACATGACAGGGAAGCTTGCACATGAACTTTATCGGTTAATCACTTGTCATATGGACCCACCAGCGCTCCTGCTCTTTGAGCACTTGTAAGGCGGACCGGTGTCTCTTTCCTAGAAATTCCTAACGGACTTCCTAGGACCAGGAATGCCCAGGGGTTCGCTCGAGGAAAGCCATCACAGTCAAACGGTAACACAGGCTTCCTCAACCTCGGCCCTCCAGATGTTTTTGGCCTGCAACTCCCATGATCCCTAGCTAGCAGGACCAGTGGTCAGGGATGATGGGGATTGTAGTCTCAAAACATCTGGATGGCTGAGGTTGAGGAAGCCTGTGGTAACACATGCCTACTCCAGATGGCCAGTAGCAGTGCAGAATCGGAAGGAATTCCAACCAAAGCCTTGTGGTTTTGTTTACAATTTTAAGAGACTTTGAGCCATTGTGTTAGGGCGGGATAAAAGTCCAAAATAAATAAACGTGTAAACTTGAATTTCCCCCTTAATTTTGTCACCTGAAGATATGTTGTTTGGTTCATTCAGTTACAGTGGCCGTGCCACTGGAGCACGATTTCTGTTCTCATCCTGAAGCAAAGTTCTTAACCTGAAGCACTATTTCTGGGTTAGCAGAGTCTGTAACCTGAAGCGTATGTAACCTGAGGTACCACTGTACTAGCAAGATGTGTGGCCTAACTGTGATGCTCATTAACAGCTTTGATTTTTCGTTTTCTTTTATTTGTAGAAATGGGTGAACAGAGAGATCTCAAACTTTGACTACCTCATTCAATTAAACACAATGGCAGGACGAACCTATAATGACCTTGCACAGTATCCTGTAGTAAGTTTTCTCCCCATCCAGCTCCCAGTGTCTTCTTTTCAGACTAGAATTCAGTATTTACATTTGTGGGGAGAAGAAATGTCAGATCTGAAACCTGTTTGTCTTCCCCCTTCAAGTTTCCATGGGTCCTACAGGATTATACTTCAGAAGAATTGGATCTCAATAACCCAGCTGTGTTCAGGGATCTGTCCAAGCCCATTGGCGTGGCGAATGAAAAGAACGCGAAGGCTGTACTGGAAAGGTACTGTATTTCATTTAAAATGACCAAAGTATTTAGTTAAATTTGCATTCTTACTGGGGTTTTTTGGGGGGGGCAGGGAACTCTTAGTATGTTTACCTTCCTATTCTGTGTTCCATCTGATAATGATGCTGTTGATTCAAATGGTGGTAAGGAAATTCACGGAAGCTAAACATAGGTGGGAATCGATAGATGCGAGTTTAGTTGTTAACAGCATTTTGAGACACACTTGGCCCAAACTAGCAAGGAAGGAAGCAATACTTGAAGCTATGGGTGGGGCGGTGGTGGTGGGGAGAGCAAGAATAGCTATACTGTGGAACCTTGGAACAATTCGGAACCTGAATGCCGAAAACCCAGGAGTGAATGCTTCCGAGGTGCGTATCTCCATTTTCTCAATGGAATTTACTGACTGCCCATTGTGCCTCGGTGGTCGAACGTTTTGAAAGTTGAACAGTCTTCCAGAACAGATTGCGTTCAGCACCCGAGATACCACTGTACCTTGGTTCCCGAACTCAATCTGTTGTGGAAGTCCGTTCGACTTCCGAAACGTTCGCAAACCAAGGCGCAGTTTCTGATTGGCTGATTGGCCCCGGAAACAATGCCGACAGCCGAAACGGATGTTCGGCTTCCAAAAAACATTCGCAAACTGGAACACTTCTGGGTTTGCGACGTTCAGGAGCTAAGCCGTTCAGGAACCAAGGTACCATATTAATTGTATTGATAAATAACCATGGTAAAGAAAATAACCATGGTTCATTATTGAGACTTTGTGCTGTGTACAGCCATAAAGTAAAGGTGAAGGGACCCCTGACCATTAGGTCGAGTCGTGGCCGACTCTGGGGTTGCGGCGCTCATCTTGCTTTATTGGCCAAGGTAGCCTGCGTACAGCTTCCGGGTCATGTGGCCAGCATGTCTAAGCCACTTCTGGCGAACCAGAGCAGCACACAGAAACGCTGTTTACCTTCCCACTGGAGCGGTACCTATTTATCTACTTGCACTTTGATGTGCTTTTGAACTGCTAGGTTGGCGGCGGCAGGGACCAAGCAGTGGGAGCCCCCCCCCCCCCCCGCGGGGATCCGAACCGCCAACCTTCTGATCGGCAAGTCCTAGGCTCTGTGGTTTAACCCACAGCACCACCCGCACTCATCTTACTTTCAAACTAATGTTTGCTCTCCCCAAAATATGTGTGTTGCTCTTTATTTCCCCCTGTGTTCTAAAGTGAGCATAGTTGCAACACCCTGTAACAACGCCGTTTCCCAAACATTTTTGGTGGAAGAGTGTTTTTAATATCACAGGTGCTAACTGGTAACAGAATAACATCTTGGTTGGGGGGGTGGGGTGGGAATCCTGAAATGTTCATATACCGGAAATCAGCATTTGATTCATTTGGTGAGAGAATTCAGCTATGGAATGCCTATTCTCTCTCTCTCTCTCTTTTAAAGATATGAGAACTTTGAGGATCCACTTGGAATTGTCGACAAGTTCCACTACGGCACTCACTATTCCAATGCAGCCGGAGTCATGCATTACCTCATCCGGGTAGAGCCTTTTACCACATTGCACATCCAGCTTCAGAGTGGCAGGTAGGAGTATGACATGAATCAGTCGGAAACATCTCCCTCCTTGCTGTCTCGGTTAAGGATGAACCCTCCTCTCTCTGGAAAGCACATGTCTGGCATATTTTGTAATGGAATTCTACAAAGTATTGATCCAGAGCAGAACTGTGACGTATAGTTGTTGTTGTTGTTTGTTTAGTCGTTTAGACATGTCCGACTCTTTGTGACCCCATGGACCAGAGCACGCCAGGCACTCCTGTCTTCCACTGCCTCCTGCAGTTTGGTCAGACTCATGCTGGTAGCTTCGAGAACACTGTCCAACCATCTCGTCCTCTGTCGTCCCCTTCTCCTTGTGCCCTCCATCTTTCCCAACATCAGGGTCTTTTCCAGGGAGTCTTCTCTTCTCATGAGGTGGCCAAAGTCTTGGAGCCTCAGCTTCAGGGTCTGTCCTTCCAGTGAGCACTCAGGGCTGATTTCCTTAAGAATGGATACGTTTGATCTTCTTGCAGTCCATGGGACTCTCAAGAGTCTCCTCCAGCATCATAATTCAAAAGCACGACGTATAGTTAGCAGAGTAAAAACTTAAACACGTTGCAGGATTCCCAAAAAATAGACCAGAGGCAATTGTATTTCATCCAACAGAGCTTTACTGCTACTGAAGGCACATGAGCATAATGTTCACGGATCCGATACATTCAGGATTGGCACTGTCCATAAGAAATCCAGTTGTAGCAGACTTAACTTAAACTTACAATACCTTATAATAAGTCTAAACTAAGCACACTCTGTGCAGAACCACCACACCAGAAGGGGAAAAAAAGATAGAAAGAGAAAGGTTGAAAACCAGGCTCCTTCTGGCCCTACTTTTATAGTCAGCATGACCTTGACAGAAAGAGATAACAGGACCAGTTTTTAAGCCAGCTGTACTCAGCCTCTCTGAAGGAATAAGCCAAACGCCATGAACTTTCTGCTTGCTTCTTTCTCACAGAGAAGCTTCCAGAAGCCCCTTGAATTAATTAGAATAGGAAAGATCTCTGCACATCAGGTCAGTACTTTCTGCACTAAGAAATGCAAACTGATATATTTTATTTTCCCCAACCTGGGGGGAAAACAAGACAGTTACAGGATCATATCATGACATCTCTGCATACTGAAAAAATGCTCAACCCCCCCCCCCAGGAGGTAAGCACTTTTGCAAACATTTTCAGAGAAGCCACACATCTTACAAAATATTGGGTTAAAACAGGGGGCAGCAAACTTTTTCAGCAGGGGGCCGGTCCACTGTCCCTCAGACCTTGTGGGGGGCCGGACTGTATTTTGGGGAAAAAATGAACGAATTCCTGTGCCCCACAAATAACCCAGAGATGCATTTTAAATCAAAGGACACATTCTACTCATGTAAAAACACCAGGCAGGCCCCACAAATAACCCAGAGATGCATTTTAAATAAAAGCACACATTCTACTCATGTAAAAAGACACTGATTCCTGGACCATCTGTAGGCCGGATTTAGAAGGGGATTGGGCCGGATCCAGCCCCCGGTCCTTAGTTTGCCTACCCATAGGTTAAAACATTAGTGCATTCCATTGGACAAAATGAATGTGGATTTTACATGGATTGTAAGCTAATATTCGCCTGAAATTGCCCAGCTGCCATCCATAGAATGAGACCCACAAGTGTGGCGGAGTGGTTGCGCTGTCATTCGAGGGACTTAGCGACATTAGTAAAGAAACAGCAATTTTAATGTGATGCAAACACGCAACACCAGATGGCGCCAGAAAGCAAGGAATTTTAAAATGTGATTTTCCATAGGATTTTTCTCTCTTTTGTTGTAACGATCTAATTTCTGACTTATTTATAGTGCCTCCCCGGTGTTTAGATCCACCCTAGGATTAAGAAGGTACAGGTTCAGATCCCCTACCCCTTGGGAAGTTTTCTCAAGATGACCCTGGGCCATTTGCCGTTTCTTATCCTAGCCAGCATATTGGCTGCCCAGAACTCCTTGGAGTAAGGGAGGAATAAAAATGCAATAAATTAAGAAAAACAAGGCCACACACCTAAACCCATGTGCTAGCGGATAAATCTCATTGGATGTATTGGGGCTTAATAGACATGCTAGGATGGTGCTATAAAAATATACAGGAAGGTGGTTGGGATTATTATTTAAATTTACTTACTTGGTTTTTCATATTAAAACTTTACAGTCACATATCGAACATACAGCATAGAAACAAGATTCCAAAGAATCTCCAGGACTTCCCGCCTCACCTTTGTGGGTCCTATTGTTAATCGTTTCCTCCTGCAACTTTCATGATAATCCAAAATCTTTTACTTCTCCATTGCGTCCAAAATTCACCAAGTGATATTCCAACCCTGCTAACGAGTTTAACTGTTTACCATGGTTTTTAAGATAAGTTATAAATATCCTCCATTCCTTATTAAAATTTCGGTCTTCCTGATTTCTGTTTCTTCCCGTCATTTTGGCCATTTCAGCATAATCCATCAACCAGAGGTGGTTGGGATTATTGGCCACACCAAAGTAGAAAAGAAGCAAAGCTGCTCAGTTAAAAAACGGTTGGCTTCACATAATTTGCATTGGCAGGTACTCTTCGGGTTGCTTCTCGCATTTTACAGATAAGGAATAACAACTTGCCAGTTATTTACCATTGTTATGAGAATTATGGACGCGGGTGGCGCTGTGGGTTAAACCACTGAGCCTCTTGGGCTTGCCGATCAGAAGGTCGGTGGTTTGAATCCTCATGACAGGGTGAACTCCTGTTGCTCAGTCCCTGCTCCTGCCAACCTAGCAGTTCGAAAGCACGTCAAAGTAGATAAATAGGTACCACTCCCGCGGGAAGGTAAACGGCATTTCTGTGCACTGCTGTGGTTCATCAGAAGCGGCTTAGTCATGCTGGCCACATGACCCGGAAGCTGTACACCGGCTCCCTCAGCCAATAAAGCGAGAAGAGCACCGCAACCCCAGAGTCGGTCACAACTGGACCTAATGGTCAGGGGTCCCTTTACCTTTACCTATGAGAATTATAAGGTCTAAGATACAGTGGACGCTTGGGGTGCGAATGTAATCTGTGCGGGATGCACGTTCACAACTTGTAGCAGCGCGCATGTGCATGTTGTGACTCGGTGCTTCTGCGCATACACGACTGCCCAAACCTGGAAGTAACCCATTCCGGTACTTCCGGGTTTTGTCGGGTCTGTAACCTGAAAAAACACAACCTGAAACATCTGTAACCCGAGGTATGACTGTATAAAATAAATGTTCATAAATGTGCCAGGCAAACACATACATAAATATATAGACCACACGCCTGAAACAGTTTCAGTGACCTCAAATATTCCTCTGCAGTTTGGATGGAAACGGGAAAAGCCTCCCCATTTTTCTCTGTGCTCACAAATCCTGCCTTGTGTATGAATAGGGTGAGCCTGTGACCTGGACTCAGGAATTAAGTATTTACCATCACAAAAGAATGGCCAGGCTTTCCAGGTAAACCCATTTCCTGCCGGACAGGATTCTGCTGTAGGCTGCCCCTTCTGTGATGTATGTATTATGTACAGTGGTACCTCGGGTTAAGTACTTAATTCGTTCCGGAGGTCCGTACTTAACTTGAAACTGTTCTTAACCTGAAGCACCACTTTAGCTAATGGGGCCACCGTGCTGCTGTTGCGCTGCTGGAGCACGATTTCTGTTCTCATCCTGAAGCAAAGTTCTTAACCTGAAGCACTATTTCTGGGTTAGCAGAGTCTGTAACCTGAAGCGTATGTAACCTGAAGCATATGTAACCCAGGGTACCACTGTATTGGAGGGGGGGTCTTGAGCTACAGAGTGGCAATTTCAAAAGTCTGTATAAGGGTTTTCACACTATTGTTCTGGTTTCCTCTCCTCCCTCTGTGAGTGGGGGCCCCTGTTGCAACAGTTCAATAAAGATCAGGCTTACTAGCTGCTTTGCTTCCCAGTATTCTCTGCTGAAATAGATTGCTCGCCTCTTCTTCCCTTTGGCAAATGACTGTACTGTTGAAAAGGCGACAAGATCACCCTGGCCTATTTATTCTGAATGTTTGTAAGTGATGCCAATAAAGGTTTGATGATGATGATGATGAATACAGTGGTAGCTCGGGTTAAGTACTTAATTCGTTCCGGAGGTCCATACTTAACCTGAAACTGTTCTTAACCTGAAGCACCACTTTAGCTAATGGGGCCTCCCACTGCTGCCGCGCCGCCGGAGCATGATTTCTGTTCTCATCCTGAAGCAAAGTTCTTAACCCGAGGTATTATTTCTGGGTTAGCGGAGTCTGTGACCTGAAGCGTCTGTAACCCGAGGTACCACTGTATTCTCTGGTTGGCCTCTGATATTTTCTCCTATAGATAGAGAACCCACATAAGGACTCTATACGGGCTCTTGGGTTTAATAACACCATTGTGGACCACATGATGGTAGGATTGGGCCATTTAAGCTGTCAAAGGAATGCAGACAGCTGTGCTGTTTAAGCAGAATCCTGGTGTTTGCATTGATAGTATCCCTCCTTACGCCTTGGATTGCATTCAGAGATTTCTCAGGGCACATGTCCCATGTGTTCTCTAATCCACAGATTTGACTGTGCGGATCGGCAGTTCCATTCCATTCCTGCTACCTGGCAGGCTCTCATGGAGAACCCCAACGATGTAAAAGAGCTAATCCCAGAATTCTTCTACTTTCCAGAGTTCTTAGAGAATCAAAATAGTAAGTAGTGGAATGTTTTTCTGGCTGTGCGTTTCCCTGAGGAGAAGCTGCCTGGTTGTAGTTAACTATTCTAAGTAAAGTGCTTGGCTGAAATTTTGATCCCCTAGTTGCAGGGCACATAGAAATTCACATACAGCTAATAAGCATGGGAGTTGTTTTTAGCCAAATTACTGGTTTTTTAATGTATTTCAGAGGTGTATACCTCACAGATGTTGTTGGGACTCCAGCTCCCAGGTTCCTCATTCCTGATATATTCTGTTGTATAACTGTTTCTGAAATCCATTTAGAACTGTAGAGTTGGAAGGGACCCTGAGGATCATCTAGTCCAACCCCCTGCAATGCAGGAATATGCAGCTGGTCCATACAGGGATCGAACCTGTAACCTTGGTGTTATCAGCACCATGGTCTAACCAACTGAGCTATCCAGGCTCACAAAGTAATCATTTACCTGTGCAGCTTTTTTTTTTTTGTCCTCTCACCTCCCTTCCATATGGACTTTTAAAAACTCCTGATAAATGCTTCATTTATCGTTTCCGAGCACAATTCAAAGTGTTGGTGCTGACCTTTGGTCCTGTATACCTGAAGGAGTGTCTCCACCCCCATCGTTCTGTCCGGACACTGAGATCCAGCTCCGAGGGCCTTCTGGCGGTTCCCTCACTGCGAGAAGTGAGGTTACAGGGAACCAGGCAGAGGGCCTTCTCAGTGGTGGCACCTGCCCTGTGGAACACCCTCCCTTCAGATGTCAAGGAAATAAGCAGCTATCCTATTTTTAAAAGACATCTGAAGGCAGGCCTGTTTAGGGAAGTTTTTAATGTTTGATGCTGTATTGTTTTTAATATTCGGTTGGAAGCTGCCCAGAGTGGCTGGGGAAACCCAGCCAGTTGGTTGGGGTATAAATAATAAATTATTATTATTATTATTATTATTATTATTATTATTATTATTATTATTATTTATCGACAATTTTGATTTTGTGGTATAAATAATAAGTTATTGTTGTTTGTTTTGCATGGTTAATAGCAACCTAATTGTCTTAATTGCGGCTCTACAGATTTCAGCTTGGGTCAGCTGCAGATCTCGAAAGAAGTTGTGAATGATGTTCTTCTCCCGAAATGGGCCCAGTCACCAGAGGACTTCATTTTTAAACACAGGAAAGCTTTGGTGAGCTATTGATTGCCCTCTGGGCTCAGTGGAGTGTCGAAAATGCACATAGCACATGCTGCCCGCAAGGCTTAAGCTGTACGTTTTGTTGCTACCGTTTGATTTGCATGTACAATACTTTGCAGCGGCCTCCACCGCCACTTTTCCTGCGAGTGCTGAAACCCGTTCTCTCGGTCTGTCCTAGGAATCGGAGTACGTCTCTGCTCATCTCCACGAGTGGATAGATCTCATTTTTGGCTACAAACAGAGAGGGCCAGCTGCGGTGGAGGCCATGAATGTGTTCTATTACTGTACTTATGAAGGTACCAAGCTATGTTTTTCTTGTTTAGTCGTTTAGTCGTGTCCGACTCTTCGTGACCCCATGGACCAGAGCACGCCAGGCACTCCTGTCTTCCACTGCCTCCCACAGTTTGGTCAAATTCATGCTGGTAGCTTCAAGAACACTGTCCCACCATCTTGTCCTCTGTCGTCCCCTTCTCCTTGTGCCCTCGCATCTTTCTCAACATCAGGGTCTTTTCCAGGGAGTCTTCTCTTCTCAGGAGGTGGCCAAAGTCTTGGAGCCTCAGCTTCAGGATCTGTCCTTCCAGTGAGCACTCAGGGCTGATTTCCTTAAGAATGGATAAGTTTGATCTTCTTGCAGTCCCTGGGACTCTCAAGAGTCTCCTCCAGTACCATAATTCAGAAGCATCAATTCTTCGGCGATCAGCCTTCTCCAAACTATACGTTACTCTTAAATCATTGTATCGTGTGGGAAGGAGTTAAATGTGATTTACATGGCAAAATTATTGCAACTTGCTGATTTCTGCCTCATAGCATTTTATGGCTAATTCCCATTGAGCTACAACATCGAGGTAGAGTAGGGTGGGGGGAGGCAAAGTGTTAGGAAAACGTTCTTTAAAAAACAGATAAAAGTTCCTGGAAGCTTTAAAGAGGGTTCCAGAATTTTCTTTAGTGTGTAGGAGTGGCGTTCTTGGCTTGTCTGGTGTCAGCTGGAGGTGAAAATAAAGGGAGAAAGTTGCAGGCTGCAATTTCCGCACAAGGAAAGAGCATGTGCACACACACGCTGCCAGCACTGACAACAAGGTTGGAAATAAGACAATGTGTGCTGCTGATACTGTGGCTTTTGCTGTGTCAGGATTGTCAATTACTGGAATGAGATTATACTGTGCTGGAGAGATAAAGAAGGAATGCAAATAGATTGTACAGTGGTGCCCCACAAGACGAACGCCTCGCAAGACGGAAAACCCGCTAGACGAAAGGGTTTTCCGTTTTGGAGGCGCTTCGCAAAACGAATTTCCCTATGGGCTTGCTTCACAAGACAAAATGTCTTGTGAGTTCCTGCGGGTTTTCCCCCCTCCCCCCCCTTTTCCTAAGCCGCTAAGCTGTTTATCAGCTGATCCGCTAAAAGCTGCTAAACCGCTAATAGCGCTAATCCGCTAAGCTGTCAATGGGCTTGCTTCGCAAGACGAAAAAACCGCTAGACGAAGAGCCTCACGGAACGGATTAATTTCGTCTTGCGAGGCACCACTGTATATAAAAGTAACAGAAATGCTTGTGGGTCATCCCACGTCAGTTCAATGTGGTCATGCCACCCACCATCTCGGATTTTGATGAAACCTGGTGTACACCCTTCCCTTATGGTTGAAAGAAACCCCCTGAAATTTCCCCCCTGAAATATACTCGGAGTTGAGTGTGGATTTCATGCTCTTTATTCAGCTCATAGTAGTGAGGAATGAAAGTTCCCCTAAAATATCTGCTTTATATACATTATTTACACAATGGGCCGCACGTGATTGGCTAATTCTGGGATTCTCCTGTAGGCCAATCAGGTTGCGGATTCACTTCCACCTGGAGCTGGATTGGTTGGCTCCTGCGGACCAAACATACTGCTGCATTGTTCTAGGACCAATCAGACTGCTGTATTCTGAACCCTATTGTTCTAGGACCAATCAGACTGCTGCCTTTTGGATCCTATTCTACTCAGTACATAACACCCCCTCTATCTCAAACAGTTTTAATTTTATAGCACTTCAAAGTTTCGTGAAATCTGTGTTTCTGTCCCTCCTGAGATCCTCAGCCTTGTGTGCATTTTATATTTTTTCTCCATAACCAATGATCAGATCTCTTTGAAATTTTGCACAGAGCTCAATAGCATGATGAAATTTTACACAGAGCTCAATAGCATATTTTTCAGGGAAAAATACACTAACACTCAATTTTTTTTATAAATGCCTAAAAAAATGTATAAATGTAGTTTTTTTGGTGGAAAAATGAGGTTTAGAAAACCTAAATTTTCAGTGTGAGGGCATGATGGAATCAAAAGTTTTTGATGGTGAAAATTATTGCAAAGACATGCTCTTTCTCAACAAAAAATAAAATTTACGGGTCTCTTATGTCTTCTCAAGAGGAACAGAAACACAGATTTCATAAAACTTTGAAGTGCTATAAAAAATTTAAGGTTTTTTTTTTTCAACCATAAGGGAAGGGTGTACACCAAGTTTCATCAAAATTCGAGATGGTGGGTGGCGAAACCCTTCTTTTTTGCATTGATTCGATGTGGAATGACCCTTGTGCAACCAGTCAAGCAATAAAGAAGCTCTTGACTTGGAGAATTTGAGTATCACTCCTATTCTTGTCCTCTGCCTCCGGGGAAAACTGCTATAAACAGTAAGAAGTGGTTTACTGAGGTGCCACCACCCAAGCAGAAAAGCGCAGAAGTGTGTGGATGGTAACTTCTAATACAAAGGCCTCCATCCCTTATGAAGGAGCATCATGGGAACAGCTGCAAAGGAGGCAGCAACTACATGCCTCCCAGTAACAGATAAATTAGGCGAAAGACCTTGTGCCTAAATTGTGTAATTAAATGAATGGGGTGTGCTGTGCTGATTGGTTTACTGTCATCCCAGGAGCTGTAGATCTCGATGCCTTGACCGACGAGAAAGAAAGGAAAGCTTTAGAGGGGATGATTAATAATTTTGGACAAACACCTTGTCAGCTACTCAAGGTAAGTCCTTTGGCAGCAATAGAGAACACAAGTTTGCTATCCAGGCTATTTCCTGCACTGAAACACTCCTTTTGGATATTCTGTGGGTGGAGGGGAAGCGAGGGGAAGAATATATTGTTTCTGGTGTGTGTGTGGGGGGGGTCCAAAGGCACACAAGGCCTTTGAGTCTTGTCAAAATTAAGTTGGTCTAGCTCTGGTCAGGGATGCAGGTGGCGCTGTGGGTTAAACCACAGAGCCTAGGACTTGTCAATCAGAAGGTCGGCGGTTCGAATCCCTGTGACGGGGTGAGCTCCCGTTGCTCGGTCCCTGCTCCTGCCAACCTAGCAGTTCGAAAGCACATCAAAGTGCAAGTAGATCAATAGGTACCACTCCAGCGGGAAGGTAAACGGCGTTTCCATGCGCTGCTCTGGTTCGCCAGAAGCAGCTTAGTCATGCTGGCCACATGACCCGGGAGCTGTACGCCGGCTCCCTCGGCCAATAATGCGAGATGAGCGCCGCAACCCCAGAGTCGGTCACGACTGGACCTAATGGTCAGGGGCCCCTTTACCTTTACCTTTAGCTCTGGTCAGTGCCTGGGAACCACACGGTCACCACCTTGAGTTCCATGGCGGGAGAAATGTGGACTGTAAATGTAGAAAAACAAATAAATATGCAGAGTTGAAAACTTAAATTTGGCTAGAGAACCCCGTGTGAGTGTATATGTTTCATCCTGCCATCATTGTACTGGATTTACTAAGTTATTCTCCTAGGCTCCTTGCAAAATATGCTTGCCCAATAATTAGGCATGCCTAAATTCCTAGTAACTTTGTTGCCAGGTGTGAAGAAGGCTTCCACAATTGCGACTTTCCCTGCTATTTATGTTTTACCCAGGAGCCGCATCCTGCAAGGCTTTCTGCGGCGGAAGTGGTGCAGAAGCAGACCAGAAATGAAAACGCCGCATTTCACCTGTTCCAACATCTCCCTGAATTGAAGTCATTCTTCATTGAGGTAACATCTTGACAACATTGCATAAACATGAATTTAGAGAGAGTCGGCTTGAAAACAACGGGGTTCTTTCTAGCTAGGCCAAAATCTGCAGCCATTCTGCCTGTCTTGCTCGTTGCAAGGTTACCTATCTGTGATGCATGCAGTGTGTTCAAAAGGCTAGGGCTGGTCTCTTATAAGATTAGCTTGGGGCCCTGGCACTGTTCCACAAAATCAATGAGTGTTAGTCCTGACCTTTCTTCACTCACCATGCCTTCTTGCAAGGCGATTAACAAAGCAATGGTTCTTCAACAATTTCATGAGACTTGTCATGTCGTTCGGATGCCTGGTTACTGTCTTCCAAAGCAACTACTCTATTCCAAACTTAAAAATGGAAAGCGTAATGCTGGTGGTCAACAAAAGTTTTAAAGAGGCAAATCTCAAGGCAAATCTAAAGAAAAATGTAGTATAGACACAGAGAACTGGGAAACACTGGCCTGTGAGCTCTCCCGTTGGAGAACAGCCTTTACCAAAGGTGTCATGGGCTTTGAAGACACTCAAACTCCGGATGAAAGTTAGAAACGTGTGAAGAGGAAGGCACGCTTGGCAAACCCTCACCGTGATCAAATCCCGCCTGGATACCTATGTCCCCACTGTGGAAGGACGTGTGGATCCAGAATTGGCCTCCACAGTCACTTACGGACTCACTGTTAAAACCAGGCATAGCAAACTCGGCCCTCCAGATGTTTTGGGACTACAACTCCCATCATCCCTAGCTAACAGGACCAGTGGTCAGGGATGATGGGAATTGCAGTCTCAAAACATCTGGAGGGCCGAGTTTGCCTGTGGCTGGTTAAAGCCATGTTCATGGAAGACAATCTACGAGTGATCGCCAAAGAAGAAGATACCCAGTCATTATCTCATATGGACATATTTGGGATAGAGTGGCAAGGAGAATAACATTGCTGAGGAGCATACCTTTCCTACACTTCCTTGCCTTGTGCCTTTAGGATACATGAGCCCAAGACATTGGTTTTCGACTGGTGGGTCAGAAACCTGCAGCCGGACTCCCAACTCCCATCAGCTCCAGCTAGCATGACCCCATTGGTCAGCGATGATGGGAGTTGTAGTCCAGCAGTATCTGCAGGGCAGCCAATTTCCCGTCCCAGCCATTACTGGGATGCAGTCTGACCCAAAGCAGATCTCAACAGCAACCCTACAAGCGGAAGGGGGAGAAAATGAGGGTGTGGATCCCCAGTTGCATGGTTGGGATAAAGGTTGACCCTTGCTCTAAAAATGTTGGAGACTGCTGTACCAAAAGGATTTGCACAACTTGTTGATATCATGGGGAGCTTTGCCAAATACTATCTGCCCAATGTCATTCAACTGTTGCCAACTGAAATTATTATTTTTTTTCCACCCACCCACTCCTCTCTCTTAGGGGATCAGCGATGGGATACCTATTGTTAAGTCCATTGTCCCCAGGAATCAGTCACGTTCTTTCATGTCACAAGGGAGCCCAGAGATTTTGGTGAGTAGGATGTGACGAAGAGTGCTGTTGTTGTTGTTTGGGATTATCAACTGAGTTTGATAGTGATTTGTATGCTCTTAAGCCTTAAACGGCTCAGGACCGCAATACAGTGGTGCCTCGCAAGACGAAAAGAATCCGTTCCGCGAGTCTCTTCGTCTAGCGGTTTTTTCGTCATGCGAAGCAAGCCCATTGACGGCTTAGCGGTTTAGCGGCTTTTAGCGGATAAGCGGATAAGCGGCTTAGTGGCTTAGAAAAAGGGGGGGAAACCCGCAGGAACTCGCAAGACATTTGTGTCTTGCGAAGCAAGCCCATAGGAAATTCGTTTTGCGAAGCACCTCCAAAACGGAAAACTCTTTCGCCTAGCGAGTTTTCCGTCTTGCGAGGCATTCGTCTTGCGGGGCACCACTGTACCTCAAGAACATCCTCTTCCCATACGAACCTACCCGGACCCTGAGATCATCTTCTGAGGCCCTCCTTCATGTACCTCCTCCACGTGAAGTGTGGAGGGTGGCAACATGAGGACAGGGCCTTCTCTGCAGTGGCTCCCCGTCTGTGGAATGCTCTCCCCAGGGATGTTCGCCTGGCGCCTTCATTATATACTTTTAGGTGCCAGGCAAAACCCTTCCTTTTTAACCAGGCCTTTGCTTGTTCTGATCGACATCCTATGCTCTTTTAAAGTGTGTTTTTTTATGGGGGGGCTGTTGGGTTGTTGTTTTATTTTTATTATGTATTTTGTGGTTTTATATCTTGATTTTATTTTGTGAACTGCCCTGAGACCCCCAGGTATAGAGCGGTATATATTTAATAATAATAATAATAATAATAATAATAATAATAATAATAATAATAATATAATTAATAATAATAATGATGATGATGCCATTTCCCTATATAACTGTGAAAAACCACAAACATGGAGTGTTCTTTCAACTGAGCTCATTTTGCCCTGGTCTGAAGCACTTTCACTCTCTTCAAGTAGATGAGATTATTATTACAGTGCCTAGTAAATGGCAGTAAAGATGCATCTCTACCCTCATATTATTATTATTATCATTATCATTATCATCATCATTATTATTACTGCTACTACTACTACAATCTAAACAAGGGGGGAAGTGGGGGGGAGAAGAGAAGGAAAATCAGCTGTTCTCCTCCTTGATATTGATCGTTGTATAAATGTAGCTAGTTAGACGCACTGCTTTAATCATTGACCGTTTCTCTGCTTTTTCCCAATGCACGTTCTTCTGAAGGTAACAGTGAGTCAGAACTGCGTCATTGGAACTCATGGGTGGTTGCCTTACGACAGAAATATCTCCAACTATTTCACTTTTCTGAGAGATCAAACTGTGACTAATCCCAAGTGAGTAAAATAAGAATAAAGTTCATTTTCTGGTCTTTATCATGCCATGATTCAGGAGGACTTTCGTCAGACGTCTGAAGTGTTACCCTTGGTTGTAAACAACACAGATGTAGGTACAGTGGTACCTTGGGTTAAGTACTTTCGTTCCGGAGGTCCGTACTTAACCTGAAACTGTTCTTAACCTGAAGCACCACTTTAGCTAATGGGGCCTCCTGCTGCCGCCATGCCGCCACCGCCCGATTTCTGATCTCATCCTGAAGCAAAGTTCTTAACCTGAAGAACTATTTCTGGGTTAGCAGAGTCTGTAACCTGAAGCGTATGTAACCTGAAGCGCATGTAACCTGAAGCGTATGTAACCTGAAGCACATGTAACCTGAAGCGTATGTAATCCGAGGTACCACTGTACAGAGGGAAAAAATGTGTATTAAAAGCTGGTGTCATGCAGTAGTTAGAACATGGACCATAATGTCTCAGAGCCTCTACTCAGATCTATGCTCAGCTTTGAAACTCACCAGCTTTGAATGTATTTGAGTGGTTCAGACATAATGCCAAGCCATGTGGATAAGCAACGAGAAGCCTTGGGACCACACCTTCTGTTATTCTTCCCACTCCCAGTCATGGTTTGAGGCAAACCACAGTTTCCATTTTGTCTGAGCCATCAAACTATGGCCAGCTCTTCATGGTCACCTTTATCTTAGTCACTTTGATAAGAGAGTCACATCTTGTGACCTGCCATAGTAAAAGGCCTTTAGCTAGTATGAGAATAATAATGCTCATTGCTGAGATTAAATATAGGCAATGAGCTTTGGGAATTTCGATAAATTACGAATTGCTTCCCTGTCTTTTGCATAGCTTTATTTCGTTTTCTGTATTTGTGCGGGTGAGTTTAATGAACTCATATATATCTTGAAATTATGTTATTTGAGCTGAGCATTCTAGGTAGTGGAAATTAATGCCTTTGAGGAGGCAACGCAGACCTTAACGTAACCCATTGTTTGCAGAACACAACGAAGCGTGAGTGGTCCTTTTGTGCCAGGACTGGAGATTACACCCAAGTTGTTTGTAGCATCTCACGATGCAAAGCTGCTATTTAGTGGAGGCCATTGGGACAACAGCATCAGAGTGACGTCACTCACGAAGGGGAAATTGATGGCACAGCATATTAGGCACATGGGTAAGTCATTTCTGATAACGGGGAATGGGAGAGGGAGCATAGCTGTCAACTTACAGATTTGAAAATAAGGGGCCAGCAGCCTCGGAAATAAGGGATCAGCAGCCAAATAAGGGATTTTCAGAGCACAGGTATGTTCAAGTTCTGAGCCCCTCTGAGCCAAAGGCAGAAAGCCCAGCTAGCAGCCAAACAAAGCCTCAAGCGGTGGTTCCCACAGCACAGCAACCCAGCAAAGGGGATGCAGCAAGGAAAACCACCATCACCTCTCCGCTGGGAAGTGCTGAGCAAAGGTGAGTCCCCAGGCAATGCGGCCGATTTGATTGGCACAAGGCATGCAAGCTCCACCCCGCAGTCGTTCTTAGACTCCTTATTGGGTGAGCACCGCAGCCAAGCAACACAGTTGGAGCCTCCCTCCTCCCTGGCCGGGAGGGAGGGAGGGAGGGAGAGGAGCTGCTTCCTTTGAAACCTGGGAAATTTAAGGGACATCATCAATAAGGGACAGCAGCGGGACACAGCGCTGGGATAAGGGACTTTCCCGCCAAATAAGGGACGGTTGACAGCTATGAGAGGGAGAGGTGGGTACTTCAGTATGTTGCTTTGATCAATTAGCAAGAGTCGTGCACAAACTAGAAATGCAAAAGGAAGCCCCTTATGGAATGGATTCCCCCCTCCCTCCGGCGCAGAGAATTAGAGCTATCTCTGCTGCTTCGGTGCAATAGTACTTCTGCTTCCCAAAGTGATCCTGCTAATCTCATTCGATGATTCGGAGCCCAGATAGCCCACCAAGGCATTGGTCTCCCTGTCTTCTCTCCCCCCTGCCCAATTTATTTTTATTGATTTTCCAAATTATTACAAATCAACTCAAACCAAATTAAATAACCGTATTATTTGCTCTATAAGACTCACTTTTTCCCTCCTAAAAAGTAAGGGGAAATGTGTGTGCGTCTTATTCAGGCTGCGCAGCTATCCCAGAAGCCAGAACAGCAAGAGGGATTCCTGCTTTCACTGCGCAGCGATCCCTCTTGCTGTTTTGGCTTCTGAGATTCAGAATATTTTTGTTCTTGTTTTCCTCCTCCAAAAACTAGGTGCGTCTTGGTGCGTCTTATAGAGCGAAAAATACAGTAATACAATTTAATACAATACAATAATATTAATACAATAATACAATCAGGTTTCCCACTCCTGTTCCATCATCATTTCCACTCCTGATCATCCTCATTTCCTCAGATAGGCACATCATTTCTTATTTAGAGTCTTGCTGACACCCTTTACTCGCTGTTAAACCATTCTTCCAGCTGGCTGCTTTGCAGCGTAGAACCACGCACCTGTTTTTGTAGAAGCTGGCACGCCGCAGTCCCTTTTAAATTGCATTTTGAAAATTGGGAACGTATCTTGCTGTCCTCAGCTAATCACTTTCCTTCTCTGTTCAGATATAGTGACATGCCTGGCTATGGATTTCTGTGGAATCCATTTAATTTCGGGCTCAAGGGACACCACTTGTATGATATGGCAAGTTGTTCAGCAGGTAAGTTAGCTTCGGCAACCAGCAATGGGTTGGGAAGCAGCAAGGGGGGGGGGAGAAGTGTTGTGACCTTGAGGTATGATTGTCTTAAGAGCAAACTCATGCTTTCTGTGGTTGCTGAATTATGGAAAAATGTGCGAAATGTACAGGAGCAACTTGGGGATCTGCGATGGACGTGTGCCAGCAAGCCATTGGGATAACGGCTGACAAAGTAGGCTCTGGTGCTTGAAAGCTCATGTTAAGGTGCCAAAAAGACTCTTTCTTAAGATTGGCTGTTAACTCCTTGGAGCGTTCTGCTGCACATTGAAGGCGCAAATCTCTTGTTCGCACTTTCGATGCTTCCTGCAAGGAACAAGCAGTTTTAAATGTGACAAAATGTTGCCTGCTGCCCTATATTTCGAATTGGGTCTGAAGGATCCCTTAAAGAGCATGACTCACAGTTCCTTCGTTTATTTTTATTCAAGATTCCGATATTCCCTTCTTCCTCCAGCCTCAAGGAAGTCGATAGAGAAACCATCACAGAAAACAACACATCGTTTATACCACAGAGTCGTAGTTTTACTGATATTTACTAATATCAGTAAAACCCCACTTTAAAATAGTTTATCCCGTTCTGAGTACTCCAGCTTTTTTAGGAGTGTGGTAGCTGCTTCACAAGGCTATGTTGATTTTTTAAAATGATGATCTGATTTATTTTAAATCACCTTTTCACAGAGAAATGAGTGATTCCCCCGGGCCTAAGGGCAAAACCACACTATTTTTATTGTAAATCACTCTATGTGGGGCTGCCCTTGAGACTAACTCAGAAACTCCAGCGGGTGCAGAATGCCGCAGCAAGACTCCTTACGGGGTCCTCGCTGCGAGATCACATTCTCCCGGAGCTATACCAGCTGCACTGGCTCCCAGTGGAGTACAGGATCAGGTTTAAGGTGCTGGTTTTAACCTTTAAAGCCCTATACGGCCTAGAACCCTCGTACCTACGGGACCGCCTCTCCCAGTATGCCCCACAGAGGACCTTACAGTCTTCAAACAAAAACATCTGGGAGGTCCTGGGCCACAGGGAGGTTAGGCTGGCCTCAACCAGAGCCAGGGCTTTTTCAGCTGTGGCTCCGATCTGGTGGAACGCTCTGTCACAAGAGACTAGGGCCCTATAGGACTTGACATCTTTCCGCAGGGCCTGCAAGACAGAGCTGTTCCACCAGGCCTTTGGTCAGGGTGCAGCCTGACTCCTTCCTTTGGTTGCCATCAATTTGAGGTTCCACTGTATATACCAGCAGTAGTCTGATTCAAAACACGACTCTTACCAGGATTATATGTTGCAATCATTTTCTGTACATTGATTTTGTGAGAAATTGCTTTGTTATGCCACGAGAAAAGCAAAAGGAACCACTGATTTAGAAATGACTGTTTGACTAATAGGTGCATCTAAGCGCATTGATGTTTTGAAAGGGCCTTCTGTATGGTTAAAATATATTATTATTATTATTATTATTATTATTATTATTATTATTATTATTATTTATACCAGGGAGGCGTTCCTGTAGGCCTGGCACCTAAACCGTTGCAGATTCTGTATGGACATACCAATGAAGTTTCTTGTGTTGGCATTAGTACAGAACTGGACATGGCTGTGTCAGGGGGCAGGGTGAGTTCGCTTGCTATTTCTCCAACTACACTGAAAGCAAATAACCGTCCTGTGATTTAATTCTCAAGTCTTGGGCGACCTCGTCCATGTGCTTCGTTGTTACCCCTTGCATTTACGCTCGCGAGTTGTGTTTTTAGGCTGCACTACTGCTAGGCAGACTTAATCTGGGAATAAGTCCCAATGAACACAGCGAGATTTAATTCTGAGTACGTATGTACAGGATTGTACAGTTGCATGTTCAAGATGTGACGTCCTTCTTTAAAGGGAAGGGACGTTTAAAGAAGATTGGGAAATGTTTATTGAATATATGGGGGGAAATGCTGCACGTTTGAAAATGTTGGCAGCATTAAGATAAATTCAAACAGTTTTTTTGATGGATGTAATAATGGAATGCTGAATGGTTTAGTTTATATAAAATATGCAGGGATTTATGTTATGCAAAATGAACCATGGAAAGAGAAGAAGGGAAGTCATTGGTATTTTAAGGTTGTTTAAATACCAGTGTGTGTGTGTGTGTGTGTGAGAGAGAGAGAGAGAGAATGTATGTGATGTCCTTGGCACTGGGTCTTAGGATTTTGGTTTTTGCTTTTGCTTTCGTATTTATTTCTAAAATCATTCCTCCTCCTTTCTTTTAAAGTGAAGGGTGGAAAAGGAACCTGGTGTATCTGATGAAATAGAAATAGAATTTATAGAATCGAAACATGCACACACATTGCAGATCAGGGAAAACCTAAAACAGCCCCAAACCTGTCAAATGATAAGCCAAGCAATTAATTGATACTGTACAGGCGGAGCCAGAGCAGAAGATGGACAAAGGCAACTGATATTTTCCACCCTGATGTGTTCTACAAGGGCTGAGACTGCTGAGAAAGGATGCCACCCCCTGGACCGGTTATAAGTCAGGCAGGAGGGCAGGCAGGTCCATGGGCAGGGGCACGTTAAGGATGGTGGGGCTGTACCCCATTATTGGACCAGCCTACACTGCCTCCCCTGTGTGTCTTTTTTGTGTGTGTTGCTCTATTTCTAACAGAGCCGCTCTCATCACTGGTATTCTCAGTTCAAAACATCCCTGTTTTAAATTGAGTTTTTAAACACCCCTGCCTGTACTGCTGCCGTGCAGAATGCTTCACATGGTTCCACATATGCTAAAAAAAGTACACCCGGGTTGAAACCTGAAGGAGTGTCTCTATTCCCCCTCCAATAATTCAGCCCAGACACTGAGGTCCAGCTCTGAGGACCTTCTGGCAGTTCCCTCCCTGTGAGATGTAAGGTTACAGGGAACCAGGCAGAGGGCCTTCTTGGTGGTGGCGCCTGCGCTGTGGAACGCCCTCCCACCAGATGTCAAGGAAATAAACAACTACCTGACTTTTGGAAGACATCTGAAGGCAGCCCTGTTTAGGGAAGTTTTTAATGTTTGACATTTTACTGTGCTTTTAATATTCTGTTGGGAGCCGCCCAGAGTGCTTGAGGAAACCCAGCCAGATGGGCGGGGTATAAATAAATAAATTGTTGTTGTTGTTGTTAATGTCTTAGAACACTTTTTGAATGCGTGGATTTTTCTTTCTCCCTTCTGAACAGGACGGCACTGTGATTGTGCATACGATTCGGAAAGGTCAGTACGTGAAGACTCTGCGGCCGCCCTGCGAGAGAGCTCTCTCAATCACTGTCCCAAATCTTGCTGTCTCCTGGGAAGGACATATTGTCGTCCACACCAGTGTAGAAGGAAAGACAACTCTCAAGGTATGGGGACAGCCAGACTCACAAAGGCCTAGAAGCATGTGTCTTGTTTTATTTTGCTTCCAGGCTAGGGTGGGGTTTGGAGAGGGAATCAGTGGTAGTTTTTAAGTCAACTGGGCACTCTTAGGCCAATTCTTACCTCCCCCCCCAGCCTGCCCCCTCCTAACCTATTTTTATACAGTGATACCTCTGGATACGAACGGGATCTGTTCCAGATCCCTGTTCGCATCCCGAAGTAAACGTAACACGCGATTGCGTGTCTGCGCAAGCCGGATCGCGTTTCGCTGCTTCCACGCATGATCGTGACATCATTTTGAGCGCATGCGCGAGCAGCGAAACCCGTAAGTAACGCTCTCCGTTACTTCCGGGCCGCTGCGGAGCGCAACCTGAAAATATTCATCCCGAAGCTACTACAACTGTATTGTGAACCATCCTGATACCTTTGAATTAAATAATATAGTCATACCTTGGTTGTCAAATGCCCTGGAATTCGGACGTTTTGGCTCCCGAACGCCGGAAGTGATTGTTCCAGTTTGCGAATGTTCTTTTGGAACCCGAATGTCTGAAGGGGCTTCCACGGCTTCTGGTTGGCTGCAGGAGCTCCCTGCAGCCAATCAGAACCTGCGATTTGGTTTCCGAACGTTTTGGAAGAACGGACTTCCAGAACAGATTCCGTTTGACTTCCAAGGTATGACTGTAATAATAATGATGGCGATGATGATGATAATAATAATATCCTTCTTTCTGAAGCTCATGGGCTCAGATTCTCCCAACAGTGTGTAGTACACCTAGCACGAATTGAAGTTTATTTATTTATGTAAGAACATAACCTTTAAAACCACCACATCGCTCTTTCATATGTGGTGGACATGTAAAAAGGTAAAAGTGTATTGGCAAATGATTTATAATGAATTGGAAAAAAATGTTTCAAATTACTTTCCCAAAAAACAGGGTCCTTTTTGTTGGGGATAACTCAGACTGAAATTCTCAGGTGTCAGAAAAGGTGATTTATGTATGCAACAACTGCGGCCCGTGTTTTGTTAGCCCCCAAATAGAAAATGAGCGAAGTCCCAACCCAGAAAGATTGGCAACTTAAGTTGACAGAATATGCACAACTTGCAGACTTAACATAAAGAATAAGAAAACAAGAAGAACATACGTTTAAAGAAGATGGGGAAATGTTTAATGAATATATGGAAAATAATTGTGTACAGCTGAAAACACCGGCAGCATTAAGATAAATTCACCGGTGTAAATAACGTTTGATGGATGGAAAAAAGGAAAACCGATTGGTACAGTTGTTGTAAAATATGCAGGGATACAAGATATGCAGAATGAACCATGGAAAGAGAAGAAGGGAAGTCATTGATACCTTAAGGATGCAAAACGGTTACGTGAAATTGTAAAACACAAAATGAATCAAAATTATGTTTTTAAAAAAGAAGCACAATTTAAAATTGCCGCAGGCTGGTGTGAGCAAAAGGTTCGCTTTTCTCTCTGTCTCTCTCTTTCTCACAGTATTTATCTGCCTCTGTTCTGAAGAAATGCCTTCATTATGCAGTCTCCTGCAATCAGTTCTGCTTTGTTTTTCTCAGGATAAAAATGCACTACATCTCTATTCTGTGAATGGAAGGTATTTGGGCTCCGAGAGCCTGAAAGAGGACGTGTCGGATCTGTGCCTGGCTGGGGAATATATTGTCATGGGGAGCCTACAGGGATTTCTATCCATACGAGATCTCCACAGGTAACGAGAAAGGTTGGGAGGGGCAGGAAGTACTGTATTTTTTGCTCTATAAGACTCACCCCCCCTAAAAAGGATGGGGAAATATGTGTGTGTGTTATGGAGCGAATGCAGGCTGCACTGCTATCCTAGAAGCCAGAAGAGCAAGAGGGATTGCTGCTTTCGCTGTTCTGGCTTCTGAGATTCAGAATTATTTTTTTCTTGTTTTCCTCCTCCAAAAACTAGGTGCGTCTTGTGGTCTGGTGCGTCTTATAGAGCGAAAAATGCGGTACTTCAACTGAAGCTGCTTCCATGGCTGGGGCTGCCAACCGCCCAGCGTTCCTTGGTTCTCGACTTAAAAGTTTAAACGTGAACCAACTGTTGACGTTTGCTTAGCCACAATCCCAGCCCTCGGGGCCGCCGAAATAAATTAAGGGTTTTCTTACTATTTGCTGGCGGGAAGGTAAATGGCATTTCCGTGCGTTGCTCTGGTTCGCCAGAAGAGGCTTAGTCATGCTGGCCACATGACCCGGAAGCTGTATGCCGGCTCCCTCGGCCAATAAAGTGAGATGAGCGCCGCAACCCCAGAGTTGGTCACAACTGGACCTAATGGTCAGGGGTCCCTTTACCTTTATCCCTATAATTCCCCAAAAAAAAGCTTCTCTTCTTTCCGTTTCAGTGCGTATAGAGTTCTAGTTGCTGTTGTCACATATTCAAATATGTGACAGATATGCAAATATATGTCAAAAGGTCCGTCCCCCGTCCCCCCTGCTTTGAAACCATCTTCGTCCTTTCTGACGTTGGACCTCCCACAACCATAAGGCCTATCAGTCAATGTCAATATTCTCCCTGTATCCAGACATCCTCGTCTAAAATAAACCTTTGGCGCATTTCTAGGGGTTGCTAACCAGGCTGTTCTGTTTCCATTTATTTCAGCCTCAGCCCCAGCACCTCCCCGTTGGCCATGCGGCTGCCGATACGCTGTGTGTCTGTGACCAAAGAGTCCAGCCATATTCTGGTGGGCCTCGAGGACGGCAAGTTGATCATCATCGGCGTCGGGAAACCGGCAGAGGTAAAACCTACCCTCAGGAACTTTATCTACCGAACGGTGGGCAGCTCGCTTATTTCTGCTTTCCAGCTGGGCAAGCGATCGCCTCTCTGGCAGGGCAAACGTCCGAGCAAGCTTGAGCTTTTCGAGGGGAAGAAATAGTTTTCGAGATGTTCTTGCCGTTTCTTTCCAAAAGGTCTTCTGCTGGAAACAAGAGCGTAGAAGGGAACAATACATTGGGGAGCTGGGGCAGAATCAGGCGTGTGCCTGGACTAATATAGAGGTTTTACCATAGCTGAGATTACAACTTTCTGCTGCTTGCTAGATCGGGAAACCGTCTGAACTGAACTTGCCTGCTGTATAACATTTCATTCTAAACACTAATGCACCACTCCTGTTTGCAAGTTACGGAATTTGATTTCGGAAGAACGCTGAACAGACAAGGATGAACTCCTGCGGATTTTTCTTTGTTTTTGCTTTACTGCATTTGGGTTTGACCTTGAAAGCTATAGTTATAAGCACCACCGTATCCTTGCCCGTTAAAGTTTAAAAAAGGGCAAATGCTGCTATTTTGTTCTGTGATGGCTTTTAAGCTGTTGTATTCAAGTATCACTTGTATAGCGTTCATCAGGCACTGCACAAAAACAGGGTCTTACCGAACTTTTTTTTAAAAAAACACAACTGCACCAAAGTATTTCGGTGCCATTGAGGAAAGATGCTGACATAAGCTTTGTGGACCAGTGGAGAATGCCACATTGCATTGAGTTTGAGAGAATTTCACAGTGATGCCTAATAGGGCATTCCTAAGTCAAGCAAACCTCTGGACTAACATCTCCAGAAGATGCTAGGAAGTAACTGATAACTATCTCCGATTGATTCCTGAAGATCATGTGAAAAAAGCTCTGCAGTTTTTTTCTCCTATCTCAAGCGTCACACGGTTTGAGCACTCCACAGATTTCTGAAATGTTTTGCACCGCTTGCCTCTGGTCCAAACTTAAACCTGTGCCTGAGCCATTGGTTTGCTGAAGTCAAAGGCAACCAAACATTGCACTAGCAGTATTCCTTTCTCGTATGTTATATTGTATTGATTAGGTAATTGCTAGGCCCCACAAAAAGCTGCTCTGGAAGGCAGAACACTGGAGGGGGCTTGGAGGGATTAGCAAAAGTTGCTTCCATGACTGGAAATCTCTGCAGGATCTTAGCCTGTTCTGTATCTGATTCCAGTCTAGTGTGTGCTGTTGAGACCACAGATATTGATCTGCCTTTAACCTCACCAGCATGATTTGGCCATACATATGTCAGCATAGGCTTTAACTTTTATGTATTTATGTCAATATACCTTACATGTTTTTTTAATAGTGATTCTTGCACTAATTATTTCACCTGAGCAATTTAAATGTGTACAGATTTGGTGCAATGAATGATCTTATTTTTGCTGCTGCTGTGCAGAATCGTCTTCCTTCTGATTCATTGTCAAGCGTTTTAGTTTTCCTGCTAAAGCATAGCATTTTGCTAGCTGCATTTCTGTCCTCTGCTTGTTTGGAATGAAAGTGAGCCCCATTGTGTTCCATGAGACATATTCCCTAGCAAAAACCTAAAACTGATTTTCTTCTCTTACACTGGACTTTTAAAAACTGTGTTTATTAAAAACACCAAACCAACAACCAACACCACAAAGCCAGAGATCTAAATTCCATTTTTTCTCTGATTTTAAAGGAAGGCCACAGTTCTTATAAAACCACTTGACATTAAGGCCCCATAACAGTCAGAAAGCACAAGACAGACATCCATGTTGCTTTGCTTATTTGTGTGCCCTAAAATTGTCCAATCGCTGAATTATTTTAGGAATAAATTGCCCATTATGTTTTGTTTTGTGTGTGTGTGTGTGTTCGCGTGAGCTATATCTTGTGCTGTCTGTGCTTTTCCAGAATCTCCTGAAG
Organism: Podarcis erhardii; assembly: GCF_964252035.2. NCBI lineage: Eukaryota > Metazoa > Chordata > Lepidosauria > Squamata > Lacertidae > Podarcis > Podarcis erhardii. Next base: position 129,903,737 of record NC_138497.1, read on the forward strand.
TTTTTATTTAATTTATTCCCCTTATCCGCTCCCTCCCCTTCTTTTTGTTTCTCTCAATTACCCGAAACAGATGCGTGTGGGACAGCTGTCTCGAAAATTGTGGGGTTCAAGCAAACGCATCAGCCAGATTTCATCAGGAGAGACTGAATATAACACGCAAGATTCCATGTGATTTCTGCTCCTGCCTCCTCTTGGGGAATTCCACACATTTATTTAATCTTCTGATTATTTTCCAATCGTATCTTTCAACTTGCTCAGTTACGTTTGAAGCAACAGCACAGTTTCCACAGCAGATAGGGGGAATAAGCCCATAGCACCTGTCATTTTTGTAATTGTGTTATTATGTTAGAATTGGGCGAAATAAGCTGATTCAATATTATTTAAGCTAATTAATTGTTTGTGAGAGATATGTATGCATTCATATATGTGTATATTTGTGTGTAACATGTTTGTTTGTACATATATGTGTGTGTTTGACACTTAACTGACATTCGCAGGTTAATGATGGCAATCATGGGTAAGTTCGTTGAATATCTGAAAAATTGATTTCTATAAGCCTTTTGCATACATGCTGGTGAATACCGACAAATATTCTGAGGTCAGCATTCACTGGTATAAAAGCTTTTGAACACTTGCCAAATTTGTCTGGGTTATGTGACTGTCGTCATCACCAAACCGTTGACATTGACTGTAACATAATATATATTTATATAGGTTGTGATCCAGTAAATTCATTTACTCGTGCACAAGCAAATGGGTATGTGCATAGCTAGTTTGTTGCTGCCCCATTCTGTGAACTAGCTTGTTGTTTAAAAATTGGCCTTGGGAGATCAAGGAGTGTTGGCCAAAAAAGAAACAGAAGATCCAATTTAATACCTGAGCAGGACATGGGCAGTCTTTTGGATCTTAACCAACGCCTCTAAATTTCCTGTCCGTTATAGACAAACACACTTCCTTCTTTCCCCTCCAAAGGTTCCATAGTTCCAGAAATCTAAAAATGAAAATTATTCAGACTCAGCTTGTGGGGTGGGGAGAGTTTTCCTTGCGCCCTTCAGTTGAATTCTGCAATTGAGGTCAGAATTGTATCGAGCAGCTGGGAACTGTTCTTCTGGCCGTGCTTCCGTCGTCCAGTTTTGATGCCATGCGTTGGATTGTCAGTACGTTAAAAACGAATGTGGACCTGGGAGACGCGGGGAGCAGGCCTGCTACTCTGAACCATTACATGTTGCTGGAAATTAAAATTGAGAGGTAGGGTCATTCTGAAAAGAAAACGTGCGATATCTAGGTGCCTGATCCAACAATTCCAGTCCTTTTTGCACAATAGCAGATTTTTACACAAAGGGATGGCGGTTCCAGGTCCAGCGCATGCAAACAGTGCTTAGTGTGGTGTTCAGAGATGCTGTCTCCAGCAGCAGGGAGTTGTGCATGGCTGAAACCCACCTGCACACTCCAAAAAGTGATCAGTGGTGTACTATTGTTGCCGATCCTTTGGTAATGGGGAAGAGATGGTTGTGCACAGGGCTGTGTCTTTTTTGAAGGACATTTCAGGTACAGCAGAAGTAAATGGGAGAATCTAAGCGCTACCTGCGTTTTTGTTATTTCTTTGGACCACGTGGGAGCCACGGTTTCCTACGCATGGAGCGCCGTAGTTTTGGGTGAGAGCTGAAGGATCTGTTTGCTTGGGATTCCAGAGCGTCCTTTGATGGTTAAAGCCAGAGGCCTTGGTTTTCGACCTGAATTTGCATGGGGAAATTTTGACCTCCAGGGCAAAGTCTTACGTTGTTGTTGATGGTGAGGACGTTGTTGTAGGGCTTTGCTCACTTGCTTGTTGGAAGAGTATCGTTTAAAACACGGTCTTTTATGGAACCGGTCAATAAGTTGTTGTTTTATTATCATGCTCTAATGGACTATGTGCAAAACTGGTTGAAGTGAGCGGATCACTTTGCTCAAATTTCTTTCCAAGCTGGAAAGATGTTGAACTACATGAGAAATACAAGCAATTTTCAGTTCATTCCTTGACTTTTGTGCAGATGTCTTTGGAAATTGGGTAATTTATTTCCGGGATGAAGAGCCTTTGGCCTGCCAGATTTTGTTCAACTCCCAACCCCAGTCAGCACAGCCAAAGATCCAGGATGATAGGAGTTTTTAGTCCAGCAACATCTCTGCAGGCCACAGGTTTCCCATGTCTTCTGATTTATTTATTTAAAGGATCAATGCTCTTGTTTTGTGCTCTTTAACAAAGGTTGTTAAAAAAAAAGTATTTAGTGGGTTTGTTTTAATAAATCTGGCTCGGGTGTGTAGAAATTCTGATTGGAAATAACTTTGCTGCTTATTATAGGGATCAACTGGGATTTCAGGGATTAAAGCAATTTTCACACACGGCTGAAATTGAGAATGTGCTTATACAATGTGGGAGCAAGTTAAAATGAAAGCAGTCGTTATTGTAGCAATACCAAAGATAACCTGGAAGTGTTGAAACATTTATGAATGTGAAACTGGTTCATTAAGATTTAAAAGTGAAGGAGTATTGATGAATTATTCTGGAATGAGTCACCTTTTCTTTTTTTAATTCAAAAAACTAGGTGATGTAATTATGCGGTTACGGGTGGGTTTCTACAGTGTATTGCTTGGGGGCATTATGTTGATGGTTATTTTGGATTTTTTTAAAAAAATAACTGTAAAGAAATGTCCGGCTGGTAAACAAAGACTAATTCAGGGGAGCAAACTAGAGAAATTGTGGGAACTGTTCGCATGCTTATTCTTTCTCCAGCGATATTTGGAAGGCCTCCCAGCAAAACTCTGAGTAACTTACGAGTCTTCTGACTTTTGAAGAAAATAATCAAGGAAAGCCAACATGGGGGCCTCACAATGTCGTTGGATGCATTGCCATCAGACCAGGCCACTGTTGCCAGTGGTTGGGGAATGATGGGAGTTGCAGTCCGACAACGCCTTGAAGGCATCACGTTGGCTGTGGGTCAATGGAAATATTGGGCACATGGAAATGTATCCGTCTTCGATCTGTGTAGAACTTCCCTCCAGAGCCCTTTCACGGAGAATGGAAGCCTGGTTTGAGAAGTAATGCTAAGCCAAACCATGGCTTAGCTCAGGCATAGGCAGATTCAGCCCTCTAGATGTTTTGGGACTACAACTCCCATGATCCCTAGCTAACAGGACCAGTGGTCAGGGATGATGGGATTTGTAGTCCCCAAACATCTGGAGGGCCGAGTTTGTGTATGTCTGGCTTAGCTTAAGGGTAGGGCAGTAGTACCCTTAGGAGAAGAAGCCAGCTGCTCTTCTTATGGAGAATACTGCCATTTCATCATCTTCTCTTGCAGTCGTGGTTTGGCTTAGGGTTACATGACGGGTGTGGGATTTCAGGTTCCCCACCTGCGCTGTAACTGCCAGGTCTGTGCCATGTGCTACCCCAGTGGCATGGGTCATACCAGGAAACCAAATGCTTTGCTGGCCTCTCTGTAAACTCCTGTACAGAAGCATTCAGGTTCCTCATGCCACTTCGTAGCATGTTAACGAAAAGTCTTCACTTTGAGAACACTAAACAGAGCTTTGAAAGCAGCAAAAATGGCATTTTCCCGAAATCTGGCAGCACCGTGCAAGAGCATGTAGGGAACATAATGATCATTGTTGACACGAGAGGAGCAGGGCCATTTTGTTATTGACTTTCCACAATCCCCTCTTGCTTGGCTGCAGACATGCATGTTCTTCTCGACTGCAATGCTACAAGGAAAAAGAACACGGAGGGTGTTCTTGTACTGCTCAACGGCCGTTTTGAATATCCCAGCTTTGCTAATTAGCAACCTGCCCTGGAAATTGTGCTGCTATTTAAAACCGATTTTTCTAAACAGAAAACAAAAATTCATTTACCACGTGCCTCTGCATTTGCTTAAAACACCACAATTAAAATAGAAACAGGACACTAAGCCTTATGTATATATACAGGCAAATGATAATCACATACTGATTATTCTGATAGTGCAATTGTGATTACAAATGGGTTTTTAATGCCAAAAAATGCCTTCAGATTTTGGGTGGACGTATTTTTGATATATTTAGGTTCAACTAGTCCTCGTGTAACAACAGCAAATATTTCTGTTAGTCTGTGCAATACCTTTCCTCTTTTTTGGGGGGGGTGCTTCTAAGGTTAAATAATACACTGTGTTTTTGACGGTAAGGTTTAATAATTTTAAGTCTGTATGTATGTATATTGGCTAACACGGAACTGATGTACAGCATGGTGGGAAATGTTCTAAAATTTGCACTTTGTAAGATTTACAGATTTGTAATTTAACCCTTTTTAAAAGGCTTGCTCAACTTGTACATAAAATTGTCAAATTAGGTTTGTATATAATGGGTCTGCAGCCAATTAAATAAAATTGGACGTGTGTTTAGCCTCTCTCCTTTTTCATTGCCCAAAAGCACTGTGCCTGCATTCAAACATTTGCATGGGCACCTCGGCTGGATTGCAAAATGGGACGCTCCACATGCAAACAGGGGCTGTGCAAACAATTCTCTTTAGCCAATCTGTTGTTCAGCAGGGATGGCAGACGACAACTTGCAAACACGGCTGGAAGTGTCCTGCCCAAGCCCAGGGATACCTTCACATCTGATACGAACCTATGCATGGCTTGCACACACCCACACTTTTAGCCCTTGTGTGTTCCGATACATGCCTGGGAGAAAAAGATTTTTGGCCCTGGTTGAGCTGCAGTCTACGCAGAAACTATAACTTCTGCTATGGGAACATTTCCTCGAGCCAAAATAGCTGCTGGTGGGTGAGGGGGAAGCATGTGAGAATTAGAGAGTTGCTGTGAAAGAATGCACAACTATATTTAACAACAACAACAACAACAATAATAAATTTTATTTATACCCCGCCCTTCCTGGTTTAAAAACCAGGCTCAGGGCAGCTAACAGCAAATATAAAACATGGATTAAAATGTGACTTAAAAACAGCATAAAATACAACATAAATGCACCATCAATTTCAATAAAATTCAAGGGTCATAGGCATGGGGGAACCCTAGTCAGTAAACATCAAATGATCACCAGGGCTAACTGGCCAAGTTGGTCCTACTAGGGCCAGCAAGGAGACCAGGGAAGAGTTTAAATGTGGGGTCCCAGAAGGGTTTCTTCATAGAAGAGGAAAGGAAAAAGGGAATAGAGGAGCAGGCTAATTCAAATTGAAGGCCAGGCAGAATAGCTCTGTCTTACAGGCCCTGCGGAAGGAGATCAAGTCCTGCAGGGCCCTAGTCTTGTGGGACAGAGCATTCCACCAGGTCGGAGCCATCACTGAAAAAGCCCTGGCCCCGGTGGAGGATATTACAGTGGTGCCTCGCAAGATGAAATTAATTCGTTCCGCGAGTTTTTTCGTCTAGCGAATTTTTCGTCTTGCGAAGCACGAAATCCCATAGGAATGCATTGAAAATCAGTTAATACGTTCCTATGGTCAAAAAAAGTCCAAACAAAGCCAAATTTGGTACAAAAAGAGTTTATTAACTGCTCTTTAAAGTCACACCTACTGTAAATAGCATTTCAAAAATTGAAGGAACAATAAATTAAGTTTATAAACATGACAGAAAAACATTTAAAAATCAACAAAGTGTACAGTACATTTTCTAAGACTCTGGGGGACCACTCGAAGAACGTTCCTCTTCCACTCTTTGCTTCTTGCTCAAGAACCTGTCCATGGTCTGCTGCTTCATCCGCCTTTTCAGCACCTCCCTGAAAGGCGCCATGACCATCGTATCATAAGTGTTCCCAAGGTCATGTGCCACGTGCTTGTCAGGGTGGTGCCGATCTGCAAAAGCCTGCACATCCTTCCACTTCAGGCAAATGTCCCTCAGTTCTTTGGAGGACAGCCGTTCCTCAGTTGCTTCCTCCTCTTCCAGCGAGGCCTGCTCCTGCGCAGCCTCTGCCTGCAGTTCGACCAGCTCCTGGGTGGTCAGCTTGTGGTCGTGCTCCTCCACCAGCTCGCTGACGTCCTCCTCTGTGACCTCCAGGCCCATGGTCCTCCCCAAGGCAACAATGTCCTGCACCACTGTTGACTCTGGTGCATCAGAGTCACTTGGTGCCACACAGTCCGGCCACAGACTGCGCCAAGCGCAATTCAAATTTCTCTGGCTGAGCCCGTTCCAGGCCGTGGTGATCATCTTCAAGGAGGTGACGATGTCGAAGTGGTCCTTCCAGAATTCCCGCAGGGTGATGGTGGTGCAATCAGTCACCTCGAAGCATCGCCTGAAAAGCTCCTTGGTGTAGAGTTTTTTGAAATTGGCGATGAGCTGCTGATCCATCGGCTGGAGCAGTGGTGTGGTGTTAGGCGGCAGGAACATGATGTTGATGAAGCTGAACTCCTCCAACAAGTCCACCTCAAGGCCTTTAGGATGAGCAGGGGCATTGTCCATCAGAAGCAAAACCTTCAGCGGCAGGTCATTGTCCAGCAGGTACTGTTTGACAGCAGGGCCAAAAGCAAGATTGACCCAGTCCACAAACAGCACACGTGTGACCCAAGCCTTACTGTTGGATCGCCACATGACACTCAGCTGCTCCTTGTCGATCTTGTGTCTCTTGAAGGCCCGTGGGTTCTCCGAGTGGTACACCAGCAGGGGCTTGATCTTCAGGTCGCCGCTTGCGTTGGCACAGAAGAGCAGGGTCAGATGGTCCTTCATGGGCTTGTGGCCAGGCAACTTGGCCTCCTCCTGTGTGATGAAAGTCCTTTTGGGCATCCTCTTCCAAAACAGCCCGGTCTCTTCGCAGTTGAAAACCTGCTGTGGAACGTAGCCCTCCGTCTTCACAACTTCCAGGAACTCTGCTGCAAACTCTTCAGCCGCAGGAACATCAGAACTGGCAGCCTCTCCATGCCTGACCACACTGTGGATTCCAGATCTTGCCTTGAACCGGTCAAACCAACCTCTGCTTGCCTTGAAGACTTCTGGCTCGCCTGAGGTTCCTGGCTGTTCCCAGACGAGGTCTGCGTGCAAGGCCTTGGCCTTCTCACAAATGACGGCCTTAGTCACTGTGTCCCCTGCACGCTGCTTCTCTTCTAACCAGATGAGCAGCAACTTCTCAACCTCCTCCAGAACAGCTGGGCGGTTCTTCACGATCCTGGTGACTCCCTTGGCTGCATCAGTCGCCAGGATCTTCTCCCTCATCTTCAGGATGGTCCCGATGGTCGATGGATTCCTCCCGTACTCCCTGGCGAGGTCCGTCACACGCATTCCGCCGTCGTGCTTCCGGATGATCTCCTTCTTCATTTCCAGTGTCACCTTCTCCTTCTTCCTCTCGCCGGCCTCTGCAGCAGCGGTCTTCTTGGGTCCCATGGCAGCACAGCTCCTACCTTCGTAAACTCTCTCACACACAAAAAAAATCAGTGCTGTGCTTCAAATCCAAAAAATTCAAAAGCACCCAGCCACCCACCACACAGAAATTCAAACCCAGAACCAAGTCCTTGAATCCCAAACACCCCAACCCAAAATCCAACCCCCCCCAAAAAAGTTTTAAAAGTTTAACTTACCAAATGGATGCAAAAGAAGTTCTGGAAAAGCTTCAACAATCAATCACCGAAGTCTTCAGAAACCTCAAATGGCTGTAAAAGAAGTTTTGGAAAAGCTTCAAAAATCACCAAAGTCTTCAAAAACCTCAACTGTTCCCCCCGCCACCCACCCACCACACAGAAATTGCAAACCCCTCCCCAACTGTTGCAAACCCCTCCCCAACTGCTGCAAACCCCTCCCCAACTGTTCCCCCAGCCAACCAGCACACAGAAATTCAAACTCAGAATTTTTTTAAACAAAACAACATGGCCCAAAGGTCACAGAGAAACAGAAAAATGCAGGAAAAAACCCCCACAAGCTCCCAGATTCCTGCAAACCCCTCCCCAACTGTTCCCCCAGCCAACCAGCACACAAAAATTCAAACTCAGATTTTTTTTTAAAAAAAACAACAACATGGCCCAATGGTCACAGAGAAACAGAAAAATGCAGAAAAAACCCGACAAGCTCCTAGATTCCTGCAAAAACCTCCCCAACTGTTCACCCAGCACACAGAAATTCAAACTCAGAATTATTATTTTTTTAAAACAACAACATAGCCCAATGGTCACAGAAAATCATAAAAATTCAAAAAAAACCCCCCACAAGCTCCCAGATTCCTGCAAAATCCTCCCCAACTGTTCTCAGAATTTTTTATAATAAAAACAACATGGCCCAATGGTCACAGAAAATCATAAAAATTAAAAAAAAAACCCACAAGCTCCCAGATTCCTGCAAAAATCTCCCCAACTGTTCCCCCAGCCACGCAGCACACAGAAATTCAAACTCAGAATTTTTTTAAAAAAACAACAACAACATGGCCCAATGGTCACAAAAAATCAAAAAAATTCAAAAAAACCCCCACAACCTCCCAGATTCTTGCAACCCCCCCCAACACCAAGTCCTTGAATCCCAAACACCCCATCCCAAAATCCAAAAACCACAAAAAAATGTTTTAAAAGTTTAACTTACCAAATGGATGCAAAAGAAGTTCTGGAAAAGTTCTGGAAAAGCTTCAAAAATGAGCAAAGTCTGAAAAAAGGCTACCAAACCGCGTGCTAACAGTTGCTCCTCGAAGTCAAGTCGTAACTGCAGCTGTTCAAGCAAAGCACCCTTGGTTTTAACGGTTTTAAGACAAAGGAAAGAAAGTCGCAAGACATTTTCATCTTGCGAAGCAAGCCCATAGGGAAATTCGTCTTGCGAAGCAACTCGAAAACGGAAAACTCTTTCGTCTAGCGAGTTTTCCGTCTTGCGAGGCGTTCGTCTTGCGGGGCACCACTGTATAGGCTAAAGAAGCCAGAATATCTAAGATAGTATAGAGTTGCACTGTGGGAAGCAGTAACTTGCCAACATGCACCAGTAGCTTCTGGGTCCGTCCCCCCCTTCCCAGATAAGGCCATTCTTGTTCTGCTAAGCAAGAGTCTGCTTGGAAGTAGACTTCTCTTCAATTGACGTTACAGCTTACCTGGACTCGCTGTCACCAGGAAACTGAAGCCCGCTCCAGGGTCATTGTCCTTCGGGGTGTTCCCTCTGTACCAAAGGAAGAACGAGGCAAACTTGAAGTTACTAATGTACATAACTGTTAAGACTGAGCGTGTTTCTTGGAGGACACTACTGGTTCCCTATCCAGTTCTAGCTTTAACCCCTCAAATGTGAATTCGCTGGTTACATGCTGGTGGAGAATGATTTGTGGCTCGGCTCCAAAGAACACAAAACACCCAATGTGAGCTGTAGTCATATGGGTGGCACTGTGGTCTAAACTGCTGAGCCTCTTGGGTGATCAGAAGGTTGGCAGTTCGAATCCCCGCGACGGAGTGAGCTCCCACTGCTCTGTCCCAGCTCCTGCTAACCTAGCAGTTCGAAAGCAAGCCAGCGCAAGTAGATAAATAGGTACCACTGCGGCAGGAAGGTAAACAGCGTTTCTGTGTGCAATGGCACAGTGTGCCATTGCGCCTGAAGCAGTTTTAGTCATGCTTCTCCACATGACCCAGAAAGCTGTCTGTGGACATACACCGGCTCCCTCGGCCTGAAAGTCCATAGTCGCCTTTGATTGGACTTTACCGTCCAGGGGTCGTTTACCTTTATATCCACGGCTGCTATGCCCATCATGCAAAGTCTCATGATACAATGAAAGATGGCAACAGCAAGCTTTTATTTACATCCGGGGTCGGCAAAGTTTTTGTGGCTTGGGCCGGTTCATGGTCCCGCAGACGCTGCGGTGTGCCGGAGCACGCACGCACGCACACACACATGCACAAACGCTATTTCCGGCACTCCTTCCGGTGCAGAGGAGGTGTGCACAGCTTCCCATTGGTTGCAGGAGCTGGCCAGCATCGCGGAATAAAGGCAAACATTCTAATCATGTAAAAACACCAGGCAGGCCCCACAAATAACCCAGAGATGCATTTGAAATAAAAGGACACATTCTACTCATGTAAAAACACGCTGATTCCCGGACCATTCGCGGGCCGGATTCAGAAGGCGAATGGGCCACATCCGGCCCCCAGGCCTTAGGTTGCCTACCCCTGATCTATATGCCTTGTGGTACATTTTAAGGGAACTATTAAGAACGGTCAACTGGACAGAGGGAGAAATAGCTGCCAGACTGAAAACATGCTATTCACCAAAACAGGAGGTATCTTGGGTTCTCCGTGGTACCGCAGGATCCTTTTCTCCCGAGTTTCCTGTAATAGTGATACAAAAAAGAATTACCTAGCAACTATGAATTGTGGGATGCGGGTGGCGCTGTGGGTTAAACCACAGAGCCTAAGACTTGCCGATCAGAAGGTTGGTGGTTCGAATCCCCGCGATGGGGTGAGCTCCCGTTGCTCGGTCCCTGCTCCTGCCAACCTAGCAGTTCGAAAGCACGTCAAAGTGCAACTGGATAAATAGGTACCGCTCTGGCGAGAAGGTAAACGGCGTTTCCGTGTGCTGCTCTGGTTCGCCAGAAGCGGCTTAGTCATGCTGGCCACATGACTTGGAAGCTGTACGCCAGCTCTCTCGGCCAATAAAGCGAGATGAGTGCCGCAAGCCCAGAGTCGTCCGTGACTGGACCTAATGGTCAGGGGTCCCTTTACCTTTTTTTATGAATTTTGTAATATACTGCAAATGTCTTTTTGAACCTGGCAAACAAAATATTCCAAATATTAAATGTTCATTTTTCAAGGCATATTAACACCACACATTCAATCTATTCATATTCTTCAAGATGAGGCTTTTTGAGTTTTGTGCACCTCTGAGACTCAAAGGGGGGGGGGAATCACCAACTCTTACCGCATGTTTGTGCCGGCCTATTCGAGACTCACTATGCCCAATGCAGATTGCTTGGGGGGCAAGAAGCCATTGCAGAGGCCCAACAGGCATTTGAGCATCTCAGAACACACAGGCCTGGCCAGGATGCGGGAAACATTTTCTGAATGGAAGAACCTGCATCCCCCCAAAAGCTGAATGCCATGGTATAAGCAGGTTTGCAGCCCAGAACTCATCACGCTAAACATACACCTATTTACGCTCAATGCAACAACCGCTTGAAAAATGTGTGAATTTCTTCTTCAGCTGTTATCTGACAGCAGCGAGCTGCACTTGTTCTTTAGAGCACCTCAGTTCCCAGGCCGACGGTATTACAGTGGTGCCCCGCAAGACGAATGCCTCGCAAGACGGAAAACCCGCTAGACGAAAGGGTTTTCCGTTTTGGAGGCGCTTCGCAAAAAGAATTTCCCTATGGGCTTGCTTTGCAAGACAAAATGTCTTGCGAGTTCCTGCGGGTTTCCCCCCCTTTTTTCCCCCTTTCCCTAAGCCGCTAAGCCGCTTATCAGCTGATCCGCTGATAAGCCGCTTATCAGCTGATCCGTTAAAAGCCGCTAAACCGCTAATAGCGCTAATCCGCTAAGCTGTCAATGGGCTTGCTACGCAAGACGAAAAAACCACTATACGAAGAGCCTCATGGAACGGATTAATTTCGTCTTGCGAGGCACCACTGTAACACTTTTTTAAAAAGTGGGCAACCCTGTTCATAAATCAAGTGAACTATGTTCAAAGCCTCAAATAAGACAATTTATTTCACTATTATCACCGAAGAGTCTCATACCTGTTCTGTTCAGACATACCTAACTATAGTTTGTGGTACCGTAGACAAGAACCCAAAGAGGGACTGAGTTTCCAAACAAAAGCAACCATAGTTTGGAGATTTTTATTTATTCCGGTTTTTTGTCCTCTTTAGTGCTCAAAAGACCACTCCCCTCTATGAGAGTTGCTGGAGTCAGAGTGATCAGTAAAACCATAGGCTGTCCATTCAGACATCATGCCAAACCACAACTATAAACCATGGTTTGCAAACCCACTTCCAGCCACACCTTCCGATTCTATTCTGCCGTTTGCTCACAAGTCACCATGCCAAACCATAGGTGGTTTTAAACAATATCTAAATTCAGCCACTACCCCCAAGCAAATTAAACAAAAGTCAATTAAAAAGGTGTAGGGTTTCTTCATCAATTTATAAGCTTTATAAAGGCGTTTGTACGTTGCAGTGGCACAATGGAGAGCTCCAGCTCAGTTGGCCAAGCATGAGAGGCTTAGATCAGAATGCATTTAAGAGCCTCAGAAAGTCTTCTTTAGGGCAGTGACACGTTTTTGCTACAAAAATATGGTTCCCCTTTTGGAGCAAATGCATCTCATTTCTTTCCTCCTTTTTGTGTGCTTAAGCGCTTGTTTGTGCTACCTCAAGAACTTTTTTCCTAACTGGCTGCATCAGACCATTGTCGTAAAAAAAAAGAGAGAGAGAGAGAGAGACCCCCAAATGACTTTGTGCTTTGCACACCTGAGACCCATATGGTCAAAAACCAACCCAGGAAGACGACTTGAGGGATAAGACTCTAAAAAAAAGATGTCAAAGCTGTTTCAGCCAGCATCTGGGATGACAGCTAACAGGGCATCCTATGATGCAGAAGTCATTCACATCCATGGGGCTTCCTCTCAGAGAAGTGGATATAGAATTGCACCCTACAGGCAAAATCCTATGCGTTTCTATCCAAAAGCGAGGGCTGCTGAGTTCAGTGGAACTCAGGGTTCCTGGTCTGCTTGCAAAAACTCTCTGGTTCAAGACAGAGCTTGGAGAGTTATCAGCGGCCGATTCACTGCAGACAATATTGAGAAAGATGTGAGGATAGCCTGACTCAAAGGAAGGCAGCCTGCTACGATCACACTTGCATTCTAGTATTGTGCTAGACTGCAGCTGAAGTCTAGTTTTCAGCTGACAGCCTAACAGGTAAAGGTAAAGATAAAGGGACCCCTGACCATTAGGTCCAGTCGTGACCGACTCTGGGGTTGCGGCACTCATCTCGTTTTATTGGCCGAGGAAGCCGGCGTACAGCTTCCGGGTCACGTGGCCAGCATGACTCAGACGCTTCTGGTGAACCAGAGCAGCGCACGGAAACACCGTTTACCTTCCCGCCGGAGCCGTACCTATTTATCTACTTGCACTTTGATGTGCTTTTGAACAGCTAGGTGGGCAGGAGCTGGAACCGAGCAATGGGACTCACCCCGTCGCGCGGATTCGAACCGCCAACCTTCTGATTGGCAAGTCCTATGCTCTGCACTTTAGACCACAGCACCACCCACGTCAGTTGTTGTATAAGGGATTATTATTATGACTGGAATGTAATGGATATTAATAAGATTTTGGAATGCAGAAATAAAGCAAATAAATCTAGCACATGGGGGGCCACTTTATCTAAATTATATAATTCGGTATTTAATCCATTCTATTGGTACTAGTACCAATCAATTGGTACTAGTAACTGCGTTATAAATTGGTATTGTGGTACAGTGGTACCTTGGTTGTCAAACAGCTTGGCTCCCGAACAAATTGGCTTCCTAATGCCGCAAACCTGGAAGTAAGTGTTCTGGTTTGCGAATGTTTTTTGGAAGCCGAACATCCGATGCAGCTACCAAGGCTTTTGATTGTGCCTTGGTTTTCAAATGGTTCTGGGAGTCAGACTCCTGGAATGGCTTAAGTTCAACGACAAAGATACCACCGTAATGAGGCTATTATTGGATTATAATTGAAAACTAATAATAATAGTAATTTTATTATTTATACCCCACCCATCGGGCTGGGTTTCCCCAACCACTATGGAAGGCTTACGGCACATTATTAGATTATAACTGAAAATTAATAAAATTATGATCAAGAGACAGAGCTGTGGGAAGCCTGAGGAAATCCCATCCACTTTGGGCCTGCCCATAAAAAGCAAATCTAGAGAAAGAGGCTAGAGCGGGGGTCAGCAACCTTTTTTCAGCCGTGGGATGGTCCACCGTCCCTCAGACCATGTGGTGGGCTGGACTATATTTTTTTTGGGGGGGGGGGAATGAACAAGTTCCTATGCCCCACAAATAACTCAGAGATGCAATTTAAATAAAAGCACACATTCTACTCATGTAAAAACACGCAGATTCCCAGACTGTCTGCGGACTGGATTTACAAGGCGATTGGGCTGGATCCGGCCCCTGGGCCTTGGGTTACCTATCCCTGGACTAGAATGATGTCCACTGTTTCAAATAACTCTTTCTTCTTGCAAGACTTTTTGTGGGTGAGCTCAGAGTTTGTTTGGATGCTGGGGGAGAACCTGGAGGCTGAGAGGGAGGGTATGTCAGAAGGAAAATGGATTGATATTGATTAGCAACTTTCTATTATTTTGTAAGTTGCCTGTTGCTGTTTCAGTTTTCAGTGCACTGCTTAAACCTATTTTTAACACATTAAGTAATGTACAGAAACAATATATTCTAATCTCATCTAAGAAAGCAGATCCAAAGTTCTGAGCACAAGAAGAACATACGTTTGTATGGAAGATTGGAAAACGTTTACAGGTTTACAGTGGTACCTCTAGATACGAACGGAATCCGTTCCGGAGCCCCGTTCGCATCCTGAAGTAAATGTAAGATGTGACGGCGCATCTGTGAGTCACAGTTTGCCGCTTCTGCGCATGTGCGTGATGTCATTTTGAGCATCTGCATATGTGCAAGCGGGGAAACCCAGAAGTAACGCGCTCCGGGTTGCCATAAAGCGCAACCCAAAAATATTTATCCCGAAGCTACTGCAACCTGAGGTATGATTGTACTGAATATATGGGAAATAACTGTGTGCAGCTGAAAACGCAGGCAGCATTAAGATAAATTCAACAGCATAAGTAATTTTTGATGGACGTAATAATGGAAAACCGATTGGTATAGTTTTTGTAAAATATGCAGGGATACAAGCTATGCAAAACGAACCATGGAAAGAGAAGAAGAGACGTCACTGATATCTCAAGGATGCAAAGTGTCTATCTGAAATTGTAAAACAGAAAATTTAATAAAAATATTAAACAAAGCTCTGGTTCATAAGCAACCGCTACAAGACTTTTTGTGCCGGAGGGCAGCGGAGCAACCTGCGTAGGAAAATAACAAAAACCGTCGGCGAGGCAATGAATATTGACCAATATTTACCAATCCTTGCGGCTTCGACGGGATCAAGGGCTTCAGGAATGCTTTGTAAACCAAAGCCTAAGGGAGGGGAAAAAAGCAACAGTGCAAAAAGGTGCAATCAGTGCAAATGCACCGCTTTTCTTCCCGGAAAGCGTAAGGACGCCAGACCCGGCGCAGCAGCAGCAGCAGCAGCTGCGCGCGGAGAGGCGCTGCAAAACGCACCCTTGGGCGCAGCTGGGACTGGACCTCCATCAGCCGGGTTGGGGGTGTGTGTGTGTGCGTGCACGCGCGTTTCCAGGAAAAGTCCCGCCCCCTCCCCGCCTCCCTCGCACAGCCGATAGCTCGATTGCTCTCGCCTCTCCCCTTGCTCGGATCTCCGCCCTGCTGCCACCCAAACTCGGGCGAGGAAGGGCTGCTGCCATGCTGGACTTCGCTATCTTCGCCGTCACTTTCCTGCTGGTCCTGGTGGGGGCCGTGCTTTACCTCTACCCGGTAAAGGCTGCACCGCGCGCGCGCCGGGAGATCAAAGGGGAGATCAAAGGGGTTCTAGAATCTTGGGGCGCCGGGAGAAAGTGGCCGCGCGGAAGCGGGCGGCGCGTCCCCCGCAGCGCTAATGGCTTTCCTGGGGAGGGAGTCTCGTCTTTGGGTTGAGTTAGTGGCACTTAGTTCCGGGCGAGCCTGCACCAGAAGTAAGGTGTGTTTTTTTTTAAAGCATTATTATTATTATTATTATTATTATTATTATTAATTATTAATTTATGCTCCGCCCATCTGGCTGAGTTTCCTCAGCCACTCTGCAAAACGTCTCCCAATCAAGTGTTAAAACCAGTACAGCATTAAATATTAAAAACTTCCCTAAACAGGGCTGCCGTCAGATGTCTTCTAAAAGTTTGGATGTGAGGGCGATCTGGCTGCGATATCTGTCACCCCATTGATATTTTTCTCTTTGACATCTGGTGGGAGGGCGCAGTGGCGTAGCGTGGGGGGTGCAGGGGGGCCCGGCCGCACCGGGCGCAACATCTGGGGGTTAGGGTTAGGGGGCGCAAATCCACGGGTTAGGGGGCGCAAATCCATGGGTTAGGGGGCGCAAATTACTTGCCTTGCCCCGGGTGCTGACAACCCACGCTACGCCACTGGGAGGGCGTTCCACAGGGCGGGCGCCACTACCGAGAAGGCCCTCTGTCTGGTTCCCTGTAGCTTGGCTTCTAGCAGTGAGGGAACCACCAGAAGGCCCTTGGCACTGGAGATAAGTGTCTGGGCAGAACGATGGGGGTGGAGATGCTCCTTCAGGTATACAGGACGGAGGCCGTTTAGGGCTTTAAAGGTCAGCACCAACACTATGAATTGTGCTCGGAAACAGCACAAGCAGATATTGCTCTAGCGGAATTGGGCTACTCGGAAGTAAGTCCGAAGTTCTTCCCCTCCAACGGTTCTGGCCGCAGCACTTGACCCATAGCTGTCAACCTTCCCATTTTTGGCTGGAAATTCCCTTATTCCAGCGCCGTTTCCCGCTGCTATTCCGGATTGTTAGATATCCCGTAGGCTGTCCCCGGCGCAGTTGAGGCTGCTGATCCCTTATTTTCAAATCTGAAAGTTGACAGCTATGACTTCACCCCTCGCAGAGAAATGCCAACTCTGAACAGACTACGAGACCCAGAATCCTTTGAGGGAGGGAATGCGCCTCTGATACGCTTTAAAGGCGTTTTTGCAAAGTTGGGACTACAGTTCCCATCATCCCTGACCGCTGTCGCAGCTTGCTAAGGATGATGGTTGTTGTTTTCCCCCAAAAACAACAACAGCAGACGGAGATTCGAAATTCTGGCGTGTGTATATGTGCAGCTGAGCAGGGCACAAACCACAGGAGATGAAAGCAAGGTGGTCTTTTCGAGGAGGAGGGGGCTAAACTTCAGGAGCAACTTTCCAGTAGGCAATAATAATAATAATAATAATAATAATAATAATAATAATAATAATGTTATTTATACCCCGCCCATCTGGCTGGGTTTCCCCAGCCACTCTGGGTGGCTTCCAACAAAGTATTAAAATACAGTAGTTTGTTAAACATTAAAAGCTTCCCTAAACGGGGCTGCCTTCAGATGTCTTCTAAAAGTCTGGTAGTTGTTCTTCTCTTTGACATCTGGTGGGAGGGCCTTCCACAGGGCGGGCGCCACCACCAAGGAGGCCCTCTGTCTGGTTCCCTGTAACTTGGCTTCTTGCAGTGAGGGAACCGCCAGAAGGCCCTGGGCGCTGGACCTCAGTGTCCGGGTAGTTTA
The DNA here is from genome assembly GCF_964252035.2 of Podarcis erhardii. Classification (NCBI taxonomy): domain Eukaryota; kingdom Metazoa; phylum Chordata; class Lepidosauria; order Squamata; family Lacertidae; genus Podarcis; species Podarcis erhardii. The sequence continues at coordinate 129,921,015 of NC_138497.1, forward strand.
TCCTTGGCTATGAGCCATGGCTGCCAATGTGCGACCTGATGTTCTGCATGTTTAACGGGAGTAAGGCCCTCGCTGAAGTCAGTGGGGCTTTCCACTTAGTACAGGTACGCAAGTTTGCTGGCTGACAATACGGTCTTAATAGTTGTTTATTCAGAGGTTGGATGCAAGGGAGACTGCTCCCTTGCGAGTGTGTTGAGGATCACAGCCCTTCGCAGAAGAGCCCACCATCTTCCTAGCAAGCCAGTGCTATTCCGACTGGCAGGGGTTGGCCTGATTCGAACTCGGATCATGTTTCACATACAAAGGGTCCCACTTTTTTCAGGGTCGGGTCAGGAAAGACTGCTCCCTCAAACCCCTGGGAATGTGCTGCCGTTTGATATCTTGAGTTGATCTATCTTTCTGCCCTTTGAGCGTTTCAAACTTGGGGCGGGGGGGATACCGTATTTTTCGCTCTATAAGACGCACCAGATCACAAGACTGTCAGGGAACTGCCATCGGAGAGACAGGTAGTGGACAGGCTACAGGAGAATAGGAGAGAATCTGCAGTAGAAGAGGGAACCAGCAGGGGGAGTGCAGGAGTCACAGCGGAGGGGAGGCTCTGGGATGCTTCCAGTGAGAGTAGTGGAGAGGTAACGGGACCCCCGTTGGGAACGCCCACCCTTCGCCGGAAACTGTCACGCAGAGAGTCTCGAAAGCGCATGTCTGTCAAAGAGCTTTTATGTTGGCGTAAATTCCGTAGACGCCCACTGTCAGATTCTACCAGCGACTGACGGAGTCATGCTTTGGGGGCTCCGTTAGTGCATCGGTTTGGATGACCAGCCAAACCCCAGAGGGATCAAGCTTTTACGCACAAGCAGCACACTATCCCACCACAGCAATCTGACAGTCTTTGAAAGCAGCTTGTGCAAGCAGAAGGCATCATGAGCGAACCATCCGGAACCGGAGGAGCAGGAGCGGGAGCTGGCGCAGATCCAAGCCTGGAACAAAGGTACAGGGCGTTGGAGGTCCAGCTGGCACTGCAAACGGCGAGGCTCGAGGAGAGGAGGGCTCAAGATGCAGATAAGGGGAAGACCACCCCACTTGCCAGACGGGTGCCTGGACTGGTGCAGAAATTTGGGGGGGATCCCCGGAACTATCAAGCCTTTAGGACAGAGATGCAATATGCACTCAATCTACTGTTTGATGACTTCCCCGACGAGAACTCTAGAGTGGCGTACGTGATTGGCCATCTAGAGGGAGGGGCGAGGGACTGGGTTCGGCCCCTGATGGCAGCCAATAATGAAATCTTAAAGGACACAATGAAGTTTTTCCGCGCCATGGACTTGATGTTTTCCAGCGAGATCGAGCAGGGAGTGGTGCGCAGGCAGTTAATGGCGTGTAAACAGGGGAGCCGATCTGTACGTGAGTACTGGACTGAGTTCACCATGCTGATTCATAGACTTGGGTGGGACCTTGCTAGTGAACCTATTCAAATGCTGTTTGAAGAAGGTCTCTCTCCGGCAGTGAAAGATGAACTTTCCCGGGCGCCTAGGGCGGAGTCTATGGATCAGCTGACTAAATCAGCGCTGTCCATTGGGGCACGCCAGGAAGCTAGAGCTATGGAAAAGCGGGAAGGAAAGGGGGAACGTTGGAAGGACTTCCGCATTCCAGAGATTCCGGAGCAGCCTTTCCCGCCAGCAGAGCCGATGGAACTTGGAACAGCGCGCGCGCGCGCAGTTTCAAACACCAGTGAAGGGCGGAAGAAGGAGGGAAAGAGCGGCAAGAGATGCTATCTCTGCCAACAGCCAGGTCACTTTGCCAGAGTCTGTCCGCAAAGGAAGGAATGGCAAGGGATGGCGGGAACTGTTGGGGGGAAGGAGGAAGAAGAAATCACGGAGCCAGTAAAAGCCAACGCCTGGTTGCCAACATCAGGGCACAGCAGCCAGGCCAGGGAGTAATGAATGTGCCCACGCCGGAACCTCCAAGACCAGCGCTTGTGATAGAGGTGTTGCTGGAACTGGCAAACGGACACCCACTGAAGATAAAGGCGCTATTGGATTCAGGTAGCTCATGTAATTTCATGAGCAAAGAGTTTGCAGCTGCACACCAAATACAGACTATCCCATTGAGTAAGCCTTTGCAGGTTACCACGATTGATGGGAGGGAGCTGTTGGGAGGAGAAGTGAGCCAACAGACTGTACCAATGATAATGAGGGTGGCACGACACACCGAACTGATAGCGTTTAACGTAGCCACCTTGGGAGGAGCTCCTATTATCTTGGGTATGAGCTGGCTGGCGCTACACGATCCGCTAGTAGGCTGGCATCAGAGAGTGGTTTCCTTTGGATCAGCACATTGCCTAGAACACTGCAAGGAGGGAGAGGCTCAGGCAGGCGCCAGGGGCACTCTAGCAGGGATGGAAGTGATGGACAAAGGGAGGGTGCCACCACAATACGCTGACTTGCTTGACGTATTCAGCGAAAAAGAAGCAGATAAACTGCCCCCGCACAGACCCTTTGATTGTCAAATTACCTTACTCCCAGGAGCACAATTGCCAGTGGGCAAGCTGTATGCAATGTCAGACAGTGAGATGCAGGAGTTAAGGGAGTTCATTGACAAGAATCTCAAGCGAGGTTTCATCAGAGAGTCACGAGCGGTGGGGGGCAGCCCAGTGTTCTTTGTGGACAAAAAAAACACAGGCAAGCCCAGGCTTGTATGTGATTTCAGGGCCCTAAATGCAGTGTCAGAACCAGTGACTTTCCCTATGCCCAGAATTGATGACATTCTAACACGGGTGAGAAAAGGGAAAATTTTTACCAAGCTGGACCTTAGGGGGGCATATAACTTGATACGTGTGAGAAAGGGGGATGAGTGGAAGACCACTATGTTCACCCCCTTGGGGGCCTTTGAGTACACCGTTATGCCTTTCGGATTACAAGGGGGCTCCGCCTGTTTTCAATCATTCATGAATCACGTCCTGGGGCCACTGCTCTACAAGAACTGCGTAGCGTTCTTAGATGACGTTCTGGTGTACTCAGACAATGAGGAGCAGCATGTGCGAGATGTAAGAGAGGTACTGAGCAAGCTGCGAGAAAACCGGCTGTGGGTGAAACTGGAGAAGTGTCAGTTTCATACCAAGGAGGTGGAATTCCTGGGGTACCGGTTGTCTGACAAGGGATTGGCCATGGATCCCAGCAAGGTTCAAGCGGTACTGGAATGGAAAACACCAAAGACCAAGAAGGACGTGCAAAGGTTCCTGGGCTTCGGAAACTTCTATAGGAAGTTCATCAAAAACTTTGCCCATTTAACAGCGCCCATCACGGATTATCTTAGTAGCAAAAAGAAATTTGTTTGGACGGGAGAAGCGCAACAAGCGTTCGAACGCTTAAAGCAGGCGTTTGCGTCGGAAGAGCAACTCTTGCACGTGGATCTACAACAACCAATGAGAGTGGAGACTGACGCGTCAGACCGAGCGGTGGGGGCCGTTCTTCTCCAGCCGGGAAAAGATACGTCTGAATGGAGACCGTGTGCATTCTTCTCGCGGAAGTTGAACAAATCAGAGAGGAACTACACAGTGTACGACCGAGAACTGCTCGCCATTCATGAAGCATTCCGGAAATGGCGGCACTTGCTGATTGGGGCGCAGCACAAGGTTCAAGTCCGAACTGACCACAAAAATCTGGAATACTGGAGAACAGCCCGAGTGCTGAACCAGAGACAAGTGAGATGGGCCCAGGAGTTCTCCAAATTCCACTTTGAGATTCGTTACGTGCCCGGCTCCGAGAACGTGAGGGCGGACGCTCTTTCCAGGAAACCTGAGTACTTAGAGGGGGAGGGAGCGCCTGAGGCAAGGCATGTAATCCCTGAAGACCGCTGGGTGTGTGGGGCGGCATTGGTGGGGCAGAGGGAACTGATAGAGGGTACGGAGAACGATGAATACGCCCAAGAGAAACTCAGAGAGCTCCGGAGGACAGAGGAGAACACAGGGGGGTTCGAAGAAAAGAACGGGGCGTTGTATTACAAAGGGGCACTGTACATACCCGACGGGGAACTGAGGGGCAGAGTACTCAAGCAGTTGCATGACAGCCCCACAGCGGGACATTTTGGACAGCACAAAACCATGTGGTTGGTTACCAGGGAGTTTTGGTGGCCCAAGGTGAGGGAGGACGTACGGGAATATGTCAGGGGTTGCGACAGGTGCCAGCGAGCGAAAGGAGAGAGGGTGGCGCCAGCGGGGCTATTACAACCCTTACCCAGGCCCGAAAGGCCATGGGAGGCAGTATCCATAGATTTTATGACGGACCTGCCAAAATCCAAAGGCAAAACAGCTGTCATGGTGGTGGTAGATCAATTAACCAAGATGTGTCATTTTATAGCTTGTTCACATGCAGTCACAGCGGAGGAAACCGCCAAGTTGTTTGTAGAACATATTTTCAAGTTGCATGGCGCCCCCTTGAGGGTGGTCAGCGACAGAGGGAAACAATTTACTTCCAGGTTCTGGAGGAAACTTATGAGCTTACTGCACGTAGAACTCAATTTCTCAACTGCCCGGCACCCAGAAACCAATGGGCAAGCGGAAAGGGCAAATGGGGTTTTACAACAATACCTGAGGTGTTATGTAAAAGACAGAGAAAATGATTGGGTGGATAAGTTACCTCTAGCAGAATTTGCCTACAACAACGCGGAGAACGTGTCCACAGGGATGAGTCCCTTCCTGGCAAATTATGGGTGTCACCCCCGGGCATTCCCAGGAGAGGGAGGGGAGAGGTGGAGCGTGCCGGCGGCGGAATATTTTTTTGAAGAGATGGAGGCGATCCACCGTCAGCTTCAACTTAACTTAGAGAAAGCCAAGGAAGAATATAAGAAGCAAGCAGACAGAAATAGGAGGGAAGGTGAAACTATAAGGGTGGGGGACCGGGTGTGGTTGTCCACCCAAGGGCTACCGTTCAAGGGCGGGAGTAAGAAATTGAGGCCCAAAAGATTGGGACCCTTTGAGGTCATACAGCAGGTCAACCCAGTGGCATTCAAACTCAGGCTGCCCAGTCACATGAAATTACACCCAGTATTTCACAGGTCATTACTGTCGCCGTACCGAGAGGGACGCGAGTGGGGGGAGCGTGAGAGAGAGGCCACCCAAACGCCCGTGATAGAAGAGAGAGAGCGCGACATGAACGTGGCAGGAATCATTGATTCCAGGTGGAAGGGGAATCAGGTGGAATATCTGGTAGAATGGGAGGGGGAAGCAGAGTCGGAAAACACTTGGGTACCAGCAGAGGTAGTCAATGACGAGGTTTTAATAGAAACATTTCATCAGCGTTTCCCAAGAAAACCGCAACCCGTGGCTCGATTTAGAAGGGAACACTTTGGGACCACCGATGAGGAAGGAGAGTTTGAAGGGTTCCCAGAGTCAGGGGTGGGTGAAGAAGCCGACTCCGACGAAGAAGAGGAAGACGGGGAGAGAGACGGTACGCCGTGGCTGGAAGTGTTAGAATCCTCGGACGACGAGGAGAGTTCCTTCAGGGGCTTTCCGCCCTCACCGCCAGTGGGAGAGGAGGCGGGAGGGGGTGAAGGGGGCCCTGGGGGGGAGGTGGATGTCAGGGAACTGCCATCGGAGAGACAGGTAGTGGACAGGCTACAGGAGAATAGGAGAGAATCTGCAGTAGAAGAGGGAACCAGCAGGGGGAGTGCAGGAGTCACAGCGGAGGGGAGGCTCTGGGATGCTTCCAGTGAGAGTAGTGGAGAGGTAACGGGACCCCCGTTGGGAACGCCCACCCTTCGCCGGAAACTGTCACGCAGAGAGTCTCGAAAGCGCATGTCTGTCAAAGAGCTTTTATGTTGGCGTAAATTCCGTAGACGCCCACTGTCAGATTCTACCAGCGACTGACGGAGTCATGCTTTGGGGGCTCCGTTAGTGCATCGGTTTGGATGACCAGCCAAACCCCAGAGGGATCAAGCTTTTACGCACAAGCAGCACACTATCCCACCACAAAGACACACCTAGTTTTTGGAGGAGGAAAACAAGAAAAAAATTATTCTGAATCTCAGAAGCCAGAACAGCAAGAGGGATCGCTGAGCAGCGAAAGCATCAATCCCTCTTGCTGTTCTGGCTTCTGTGATAGCTGCGCAGCCTGCATTCGCTCCATAAGACGCACACACATTTCCCCTTACTTGTTAGGAGGGGAAAAGTGAGTCTTATAGAGCAAAAAATACGATACTTTTAGATATCCACTGCTGCTTTATAATGGTCTTGCTTAGTACATCTGTACTAATGTGCAGCACATAATCTTGATGTTCTGTTCAAGCCTCCATTTACGTGGCTGAATTCCATCAACCGTAGATTGTGGTTATGATTATTGCTCCTTTCCTTCCTTAGTCTTCCAGACAGGCTTCAGGTATCCCAGGGATGACTCCAACGGATGAAAAGTAAGTAGCTTCTTACATGTTTGATTGGGGCAACGACGGGAAATCGTGTCTCCAGATGTTGCAGTGCTACAACTCACATCGTCCCTGACCATTGGGCAAGCTGATCAAGGCTGATGGGAGTTGGAGTCCAGCAAAACTTGGCGAGCCGCAGGTTTTCCACGCTTGATCAAGGGCGTGAACCTTTTCCCCTCCGTGCACAGAGGAGTAATATTTTTGTGCACAAATGGGTATGTTCTGATCTTCTTGGGAGCTGCTGATAGGGAGAGAGTTCCCATGGGGTACCTGTGCCCCTGAAGGACCAGGTGCGCAGCCTGGGAGTCGTTTTGGACTCACAGCTAAACACGGAGCCACAGGTCAGTTCTGTGTCCAGGGCAGCTGTCTACCAACTCCACCTGGTACGCAGGCTGAGACCCTACCTGCCCACAGACTGTCTCGCCAGAGTGGTGCATGCTCTGGTTATCTCCCACTTGGACTACTGCAATGCGCTCTACGTGGGGCTACCTTTGAAGGTGACCCGGAAACTACAACTAATTCAGAATGCGGCAGCTAGACTGGGGACTGGGAGCAGCCACCAGGACCATAAAACACCGGTCCTGAAATACCTACATTGACTCCCAGTATGTTTCTGAGCACAATTCAAAGTGTTGGTGCTGACCTTTAAAGCCCTAACCAGCCTTGGCCCAGTATACCTGAAGGAGCGTCTCCACCCCCATCGTTCTGCCCAGACACTGAGATCCAGCGCTGAGGGCCTTCTGGCAGTTCCTTCCCTCTGAGAAGCAAAGTTACAGGGAACCAGGCAGAGGGCCTTCTCGATAGTGGAACACCCTCCCATTAGATGTCAAGGAAAGAAACAAACACCTGACTTTTAGAAGACATCTGAAGGCAGCCCTGTTTAGGGAAGTTTTTAATGTCTGATTTTTTTACTAAAAATTCCTTCCAGTAGCACCTTAAAGACCAACTAAGTTAGTTCTAGGTATGAGCTTTCGTGTGCATGCACACTTCTTCAGATACACTGAAACAGAAGTCACCAGACCCTTCTATATAGTGAGAAGGTGGGGAGGGGTATTACTCAGAAGGGTGGTGGGAATGGGTGATTGGCAGATAGCTGTGATGAGCCTTCTCACTATATAGAAGGGTCTGGTGACTTCTGTTTCAGTGTATCTGAAGAAGTGTGCATGCACACGAAAGCTCATACCTAGAACTAACTTAGTTGGTCTTTAAGGTGCTACTGGAAGGAATTTTTTTGTTTTGACTATGGCAGACCAACACGGCTACCTATCTGTAACTGATTTTTTTACTGTATTTTTAATACTCTGTTGGGAGCGGCTGGGGAAACACAGCCAGATGGACAGGGTATAAATAATAAACTATTATTATTATTATTATTATTATTATTATTATTATTATTACTACTACTACTCTTGCCCAAGGGTTCATGAGGGCCGTCACATCCCTGGGTACCCCATTGGCAGCAAAGTATACTCCTTTCTTTGTCCAGTGGCTCCACCAGGAGTATTCAGAAGTGAAGATCTCTGCATGGAGCACAGGGAATTCCAGCAGGTCTTCAAGTGCCATAGGTTTGTCACCAACTGCAACATGTCTGCCATAGCAAAGGTGTCTGTGGCACAGACAATAATGCCGACTTGGGCAGTGGAGGGTTCTAATGGGACCCCTCTATATCTTTGCATGTTCAGAATTTTGATGGCAAATTGTATGGGTGATATTCAACTGAAAGTCATCAGCCAAGCTGTTCATTAATTTCAGTGGAGTAAAATTTAGTTGTCCTACCACCCGGCGGTCATCTCTGTCCTTTCTTCGTTCCAGAGATGGAAACCTCCCAGATATCATCGCTAGCGGTAGCTTGCATGAGTTCCAGGTGAATCTTCATGAGAAATACGGCCCTGTGGTCTCTTTCTGGTTTGGACGGCGTCTTGTGATTAGTCTCGGGTCCATGGATCTCCTCAAGCAGCACATCAACCCCAACAAGACCTGTGAGTGCTCTTCCTTCCTGGTGTTTACAAAAATACGAGTTGGGTTTGAACCGTAGAAATGACCGCATTCATTGTGGGATAAGCTTTTGAGGCAGGATGCGGGTGGCACTGTGGTCTAAACCACTAAGCCTTGGGCTTGCCGATCAGAAGGTCGGTGGTTCAAATCCCCACGACAGGGTGAGCTCCCGTTGCTCGGTCCCTGCTCCTGCCCACCTAGCAGTTTTAAAGCACACCAGTGCAAGTAGATAAATAGGTACTGCTCCGGCAGGAAGGTAAACGGCATTTCCGTGCGCTGCTCTGGTTTTGCCAGAAGCGGCTTGCTCATGCTGGCCACATGACCCGGAAAAACTGTTTACGGACAAACGTCGGCTCCCTCGGCCAGTAAAGTAAGATGAGCGCCGCAACCCTGGAGTCGTCCGCGACTGGACTTAACTGTCAGGGGTCCTTTACTTTTACCTTTAAGCTTTTGAGAGTGGCGGCCTGTTTCATAGCGCAAGAGCTCAAAGCCGCCAGTGATCTCTGCGTGTGTGAGAGAGGAGGACGCTCAAAACTTGCTCCGGTCTTCCCTGCTGAAATTTGGTGGGGCAACGTTGCTGCTGCAGAGCAGAAGAGATGTTTGACCCCAGAGGCTGCAGTTTACTTGACTCTGACAACTATTTAAATTTCTCCTGATGCTTTTTGAAAAGCTCCTTGCCTTAGAGGAGCGTGGTATTTAACCAAGTCTCTGCTCACACCTTTTCCTTTCAGGTGCAAATGAAGGTTAGGGGGCTCCTAGGGCAAGCCTGTTTGCCAAAGAGATAGTTTGGAGGCGATTTTTTTATTTATTTACCCGTTGTTAGGCACGTGTTTAGTAACACTTAAAAATGGTTTCTGGACAGCTGGACACCCAACGCCTAACCAAAGCCGTCGACTTCATGGCCTTTGGACGGTCATATGTATTACAGTGGTACCTCAGGTTAAGTACTTAATTTGTTCCGGAGGTCTGTTCTTAACCTGAAACTGTTCTTAACTTGAAGCACCACTTTAGCTAACGGGGCCTCCTGCTGCCGCTGCTCCGCCGGAGCAAGATTTCTGTTCTCATCCTGAAGCAAAGTTCTTAACCTGAAGCACTATTTCTGGGTTAGCAGAGTGTGTAACCTGAAGCGTATGTAACCTGAAGCATATGTAACCTGAAGCATATGTAACCCGAGGTACCATTGTACTGGGTTCACTTTTTTAAAAAAAGTATTAAACTCACTGTGTGGCATTTGGGGTACTTCTGTTCATGCCGCTGCATGGATCCTTAGGCTTCTGCCTATTATTATTATTATTATTATTATTATTATTATGTCACTCTTCTGACTGGGTTGCCCCAGCCACGCTGGGCGGCTCTCAGCAAAATATTAAAAACACAGTAAAGCAGGGGTCAGCAACCTTTTTCAGCCGTGGGCCGATCCACCATCCCTCAGAGCATGTGGTGGGCCGGACTATATTTTTTTGCGGGGGGAAATGAACGAATTCCTATGCCCCATAAATAACTCAGAGATGCATTTTAAATAAAAGCACACATGCTACTCATGTAAAAACACGCTGATTCCCGGACCATACGCAGGCTGGATTGAAAAGGCGAATGGGCCGCATCCAGCCTTAGGTTGCCTACCCCTGCACTAAAGCACCAGCCATTAAAAATCTTCCCTGAACAGGGCTGCCTTCAGATGTCTTGTAAAAGTCAAATAGTTGTTTATCTCCTTGACATCTGATGGGAGGGTGTTCTTCAGGGAGGGCGCCACTACCAAGAAGGCCCCGTGCCCAGTTTCCTGTAGCTTCACGTCTCTGGCAGGGAGGGAACTGCCAGAGGCATCAAAAGCAGGGCATCACAGATGTCAAACAGAAGCCGAGGCGGCTTCTGCGAATCCATAATATCCCGCTGAATTTGGCACAAGCCACCGTGAAGCTCATTGGATGACCTTGGACCAATGGACGCCTCTTCTGCCTAACCTACCTCACAGGATCGTTGTGAGGATTAAATTAGGAGCTGTGAAATCTAATGCAAGAAATTGAGTGTGGAAAGGCATGTGTTCGGGTTGGGGTGGCGTGGAGTTCAGTCCTTGCCCAGCCAGGACGCCCACCGAGAGGTGACCTTGGTGCTATTGTTGCCCCTCACAGGGGTATGAAAGGAACATAAGTTAGATGTGGATTGCATGGCAAAATAACTGCCCTGAGACCTCTGGGTATAAATTCAATAAATACAGTGGTATCTCGGGTTACATACGCTTCAGGTTACAGCCTCCGCTAACCCAGAAATATTACCTCAGGTTAAGAACTTTGCTTCAGGATAAGAACAGAAGTTGTGCTCCGGTGGCGCAGCGGCAGCGGGAGGCCCCATTAGCTAAAGTGGTGCTTCAGGTTAAGAACAGTTTCAGGTTAAATACGGACCTCCGGAATGAATTAAGTTCTTAATCTGAGGTACCACTGTAGGTGAAACACAGGAAGGGAATCTTCCCCAGAATATGGTCATTTATGGACTATTTAGCGAAGTAGACCCTCCCCCCTGCTTTTCATAGTTAAAAATGAATGTAACAGCCACATGACTGAGAAATGTATATGTATAGGTTAAGAACAGTTTCAGGTTAAGTACAGACCTCCGGGACGAATTAAGTACTTAACCTGAGGTACCACTGTAATAATAATAACAACTATAATTAAAAATGGCTATGCAAGGGAGACTGGACATTTGAACACACAAGAATTACAAGCAATTTGTGACATAACACGAAATATTCCTCTTTGGACTCTCCAGTCTACTTTGTTTTGGTTTTGCTTTTATGCTTTTTCAGTCAAAAGTAATACAATTGGTTCAAACAGAAAAAGATACCGGACCACAAAATGGCTGGGGGCGTTCCTCTTTCCGCATGAATGGGGAGAAAAGGCACCTACATCAGATGCCATGCTTGCTTGCAAACAGAAGCTTTTTGCACTTTTCCTCTTCAGAACATGGCAGAGGGTGGGTGCCCAGTCTGGGCATCAGTAAAATGATCAGGGGGGGGGGGGTACCGTGTCGGCAAGGCTGAGCCAGCGTGGACAGAACTCGAAAGGGAATCGCAAACAGACTCTTGTGCATTTAGGATTTGATTTTTGAAGAGATATTTATGGTGCGTTTCTTCTGGTGTTTCCCGCCACGGTCGTAATAATGCGGAGGTGCCTTTTACGTGCGGTAAAAACCCTGGAATATGGCAAGGAGGAGCCTCTGCGGAGAGTGCCAGCTGCGTTTTTGCTAATTGAATTGAACGGCAGATGGCTTGGAGTTTTTGGCAGTGCTGGGCAGGGGATATTGCCGGCCAGCAAGGTGGCTTGTATAATAAGTGGATTCTGCCGCAGCGCTCCTAACTGCTCTGCTGGCTTCTAATTTATCTCCCATGATTGAAAAAAACTCTTTCTAAGAAGACCACCTTGGTGGTCTTGTCAAAGTGTGTCTCGGAAACTAAAATGGAGGGGAGGGCTAGAATTGGTGCAGGAAACGTTTAAAAGGGACCCCTGACCACTAGGTCCAGTCGTGGCCGACTCTGGGGTTGCAGCGCTCATCTTGCTTTACTGGCCGAGGGAGCCAGTGTACAGCTTCCGGGTCATGTGGCCAGCATGACTAAGCCGCTTCTGGCAAACCAGAACAGCACATGGAAATGCTGTTTACCTTCCCGCCGGAGCAGCACCTATTTATCTATTTGCACTTTGACGTGCTTTCGAACTGCTAGGTTGGCAGGAGCAGGGACTGAGCAACGGGAGCTCACCCCGTCATGGGGATTCGAACTGCCGACCTTCTGATCGGCAAGTCCTAGGCTCTGTGGTTTAACCCACAGTGCCACCTGCGTCCCAGCAGGAAAGGTTAGTCATCCGTAAATCTATTCCAGGGGTAGCTAATGTTTTCCCATCAGCCCTAAACAGCATGGCCTTTGGCATGGGTGTAGCCAGCATTTTTGTTGGGGGCGGGCAGAACTTCAGTTAGCTATGTATTTTTATTGTTTTGTATCGATTTGGGGGGGGTGGCAGCTGCCCCTTCCTGCCCTCCCCTTGGCTACGCCCATGGCCATTGGAGAGGGATGGTGGGAGTTGTAGTTTAGCAACAAATTAAGGGCACCACGATGGCCACCTCGATCTGCTGTATGAGGAGCATTGGTAGATACCAACTCTGCCCTGGTATTTTTTTGGCAAGGAAGCGAGAGAAGTAGAAACTGCTCCCCGTTAAATGTTACGACAGGCCTACACGTCACTGAATATTGCTCTTTTTGGGGACATCGCAGGGATTTCTGTTGGATTTTGGCTTTTCTCTCCCTCTGCCTAGCGGATCCCTTTGAAACAATGCTGAAGTCCTTGTTGCGGTACCAGTCCGGCCTCGGCGGAGATGCTGGCGAGACCTGCTTGAGGAAGAAGCTCTATGAAAACGGAGTAACCAAGTGTCTGCAGAGCAACTTCTCAGCCATTCAGAAGGTGAATCGCCTAGTCTTGTGGGCTAAGTGTGTTGTTTGGTAACAATGTGGGCAAGGCAAGTCCCTTTTGAGGCACCGGCAAGGTGGTGGACGTAATGAGATGCCAAGTTATTAGGGTTGTTGTTGCTGTTTAGTCGTTTAGTCGTGCCCGACTCTTCGTGACCCCCTGGACCAGAGCACGCCAGGCACTCCTGTCTTCCACTGCCTCCTGCAGTTTGGTCAAACTCATGTTTGTAGCTTCGAGAACACTGTCCAACCATCTCGTTCTCTGTCATCCCCTTCTCCTTGTGCCCTCCATCTTTCCCAACATCAGGGTCTTTTCCAGGGAGTCTTCTCTTCTCATGAAGTGGCCAAAGTATTGGAGCCTCAGCTTCAGGATCTGTCCTTCCAGTGAGCACTCAGGGCTGATTTCCTTAAGAATGGATAGGTTTGATCTTCTTGCAGTCCATGGGACTCTCAAGAGTCTCCTCCAGCACCATAATTCAAAAGCATCAATTCTTCGGCGATCAGCCTTCTTTATGGTCCAGCTCTCACTTCCATACATCACTACTGGGAAAACCATAGCTTTAACTATACGGGCCTTTGTTGGCAAGGTGATGTCTCTGCTTTTCCTAATATTGCTGTTGCTAAATCTTTCATCATTAGCATGCAGAAATCTGCTTGCTTCCTCCCCAGTTAAATCTTGCCCATTTACTTCCATCTTACATTCTTTAAACTTTGCAAAGCATTGTCTTGGCCCAGAGTCCCATCTGTGCTCTGAGATGTGGAAGGTCCCAGGTGAGTTGGCATCCACATGGACTTCTTTCTTGGAGGGAGCAGCTTCATACTCTTGTCTTTGGGGACGTGCAGGCCTTTTTTAATGACGCGGGTGGTCATTAAAAGGTCGGCAGTTTGAATCCCCACGACGGGGTGAGCTCCCATTGCTCAGTCCCTGCTCCTGCCAACCTAGCAGTTCGAAAGCACGTTAAAGTGCAAGTAGATAAAGTGCAAGTAGAGGTACCACTCTGGCGGGAAGGTAAATGGCGTTTCCGTGTGCTGCTCTGGTTCGCCAGAAGCGGCTTAGTCATGCTGGCCACATGACCCGGAAGCTGTACGCCAGCTCCCTTGGCCAATAAAGCGAGATGAGTGCCGCAACCCCAGAGTCGTCCGCAACTGGACCTAATGGTCAGGGGTTTCTTCACCTTTACAAACTACTAATAATTATAAATAGCAGAATGTAGGCACCCTATATATAGAAATGATCAAACCAGTGATATTTTAGGGAACAGGCTAGCAGGCGGGGTCCATTACTTACATCATAGGAGCCTACACAACACAAAACACTGTTCTTGTTTTTTTTTTTAGAGGAGGAAAACAAGAAAAAAAAATATTCTGAATGAAACAGTGGATGTATAATTTTTGTGGTTCATGCTGTGGCCGCTGACATGTGATTTGATGGTGAATTTGGGGTGACCCAACGCAAAAATCCTGCGGATCCATGTGGATCCGTGCTCTGTAACCACATTTTTGCACCATTGCGGCCCCACGCAACAGTGGGTGTGTGATTTTTTTGGTGCAGGCTGTAGCCATGGTCATGCTATGTGATTTGATGGTGAATTTGGGGTGACCCAATGTAAAAATCCTGAGGATCCGTGGGCTTTTACCTCCCCCCTCCCAGACAGCCTCCGCTAGCATCCCTTATCTCTCTTCCGATCCCACCGATCAGCTGCTTCCTTTCAACACTCCCTTCCCTCTTGTTTGCCTTAGTGTCTTTTCCTTAGCTGGAGCAGTTTTTTGCTTCTCCTTTTCTTCTAATTTCTCTCCTTATTACTTTAGTCTTCCTGTTTCCCCCCTTTGCAAGTTTGATGTCTTTACCTCCCCACTCCCAGGCAGCCTCCTTTATCTCTAGCGTCCCTTATCTCTCTCCCAGCAAATGACCAGCGTCTTTGTTTCAATACCCACTCCCCTCTTTCAAAAAAAATAAAAGCATGATCTGCTTTTTGCCCCTGGGCAATTCGGCTCCAGGGACCACGCATCACTCCATAAGAGGCATAGACATTTCCCCTTACTTTTTAGGAAGAAAAAAAGTGCATCTTATGGAGCGAAAAATACGGTATATTGTGGCATTTTTGTATTGGATCAGATTGTTAGAAGGGGTGCGATCTTCGTTGTTTCTTCAGCTTGCAAACTGCCTTACATATCGTAATATAGAAAAGCGGTCTAAAAAAATAAAAGCGAAATGAAATATCGATAGCCGTCGGGACAAGACAAGTAACAAATGCTTCCTTTACCTTAGTTCGTTCTCAGAGTAACTTGAGGGGGGGGGCAAACAATGGGTTTGACACAGGGTCTCTCTTCTTTTCTTCAAGCTGTCAGAAGAGCTTCTTGCAAAATGGCTGTCCTTTCCCGAATCTCAACATGTGCCCCTCAGTCAGCACATGCTTGGCTTTTCGATGAAGGCCGTCACTCAAGCCGCAATGGGCGGCAGGTTCGAGGATGACCAGGAAGTGATCCGGTTCCGTAAGAACCACGATGCGGTAAGCATCTGGAAGGGGAGAGAAAGAAATTTTATTTCTCAAGTTCTTGCTTCTGATTGTCTTGCAATCCCTGCACTTTTTGATTCCCGGGCACATTTAGCCTAAAACAGTTTAGGCCAGAGTGGATAAGAATTGCTGATTAGAAATAAAATAAAAATCGGATTTAAAAAAATTCAAATCGGATTTTTAAAATAAAATGCTTTTGGAGGAAATTTTTTTTCTAAAGATAGTTTTCTGTTTAAGTTACGTTATAGTCCAAAGGCTATTCATCAGGAAATAAGGATCTGTTTTAGATTTTCATGTGTGCTAAAACTCAGTCTAAATTCTTTTTTTGAAAAAAAAACACCACATCATTATAAGCTATAATGTTATTGTTTTGGTTAAATAGTTTAAATTGTTATTAAGGAAATGATTGCTTTTCTCCTTACAATTAAGTACTGCAGGAAAGCTGTCCAAATATAAACGATTAACTTATTAAACCTCACAATAATTTCATAACTATGTATTTCTAATAGCATAACCAAATCAGTAATTTTTAAAATAACTGTAAAAACTACTCTGAAACTTTATTATTCCAAAAATGAAACCTTCATCTGATTGTAAATATTAAGATGATACCAGCAAGAATGAGTCTTTCTGTAAAAAAAAAAAACCAACAGATTTAATTCAAGTCCTACTGACTAATGATTTAAATTGTGATTTAAATCAAATCCACCCTGGTTTAGGCACAATCTCTCTCGCAGACAGACCGTCTCTGGGAACTATTGGAGCCGGCAAAGGCAAACTCGGCCCTCCAGATGTTTTGAGACTACAATTCCCATCATCCCTGACCACTGGTCCTGTTAGCTAGGGATGATGGGAGTTGTAGTCCCAAAACATCTGGAGGGCCGAGTTTGCCTATGCCTATAGTGGAGTGTTTGCTTGGGTTTCCCTTGACGGGATTTCAATGGGTTTGGCTGGGAGATTCCCATAGCAATCAGTTTCGTAAATTCATTCCTCTGTTAGCAGACAGCTGAGAGAATGCCGGCTCTAACCATTGCTCTTTTCCAGGGAAGTCGCTGGGGTGGAGTTGACTCCAACAAACCTGTGAGAGAGGCTAGGATTCTGGGGGTTCTGTATGGGTTTTAACTGCCCTCTGGCAAGGGTGGCAATAGGAACCCCAGTCCTCCTCTCTAGTCTGGGGCTGGGATGTGAGTGAATATTGTCCCTGCAGTTGTGCCAGCCTTTAAGGGACTTACCAGAGGTGTTAAAGACCTGTGGCCCTCCTGTGGGAATGTTTAGGGATGCGGGGGAGGATATATTGTCTAAGATATCCTTTACAAGTTCAACAAAATTGGCAGAGTTAACATTCCCCCTTTTTTATCTTTTTTTTTTTTTTTTTTTTATTTTATTAGAAACATATAAAATAGCACATACAGAAAAAGAAAAATTACATAATAGCAAAACATAACAGAAAACAATAAGAAAAAGAAATTATACAGATAAGAAAAACTTACACATACAAACAGTTAACTTCCAATTATCTCAGCTTTGGATTATAAATTCTACATATATCTTCTACAGTTATTTTCATTACGTCTTTACATGTCATAGGAGTTAAGCAACGTCTACTGTTAAATTTTTAATTCCAAAATTGTTCTCAATATAAGTTAAGAATTTAGTCCAATCCTCTTTCTTCTTTACAGGATTATCCCGTCTAATATATTGTGTTAGTCTCGCAAGTTCTTGATATTGAAACAGTTTCACCTGCCACTCTCCAATTGTAGGGACTTCAGATGATTTCCATTTTTTTGCTATTAGAATTCTCGCTGCAGCGGTGGCGTATTGGAAGAAGGTCTGGTCCGTCTTTTTTATTTCTTCCCCTATCAACCCTAGGAGAAGCGCCTCCGGTTTTTTGGGGAAGTTATACTTCAAAATTTTCTTTAACTCCTCATAGACCTGTCCCCAGAAACCCTTCACCTCCTCACATGTCCACCAAATGTGGATGAAGGTCCCTACTTTATCTTTACACCTCCAGCAGGTGTTATCTACTGTTCTGTACATTCTACTTAGTTTTGTCGGAGTCAGGTACCAGCGGTACATCATCTTATCTAGGTTCTCTCGCAGAGCGGCGCACGCGGTAAATTTCATACCTTTCTTCCATAAATTTTCCCATTTATCATATTCTATCTCATATCCTAAGTCTTTGTTCCATTTAATCATCACCTCTTTTACCACCTCCTTCTTATTTTCACTTTCCAGTAGTTGCCTATACATTTTGGAGAGTAGTTTATTATTGCCCTCTAGTATCTCCACTTGGAATCTAGATTTATTTTCTCCCATACCTAATCTCTTATGTTCACGCCATAGTGCATTAATTTGGTGTAGGTGAAACCAATCCTTAATTTTCTCTTTTAGTTCGCCAAGCGGTATTAACTTCCACCCTTCTTCTGACTTAACTAGGATATCCTCATACGTCCATCTTTTACCTGTCATATTTAATTTCTTTATTTTAATGATGTCCACGGGTGAGAGCCACCAGGGGGTACTTTGTTCGATCAATTTTTTCTTCTTATTCCAGACTTCTAAGAGTGGTCCTCTTATTATGTGGTTATAAAAGCCTCTATGGACTTTATCCTTCTCCTGCCAAAGATAGGCATGCCACCCGAATCTTAAATCAAATCCTTCCAAATCTAATAGATCAGTATCTTTCAAAGTGGCCCAATCTTTTATCCAGAGTAAACATGCTGCCTCATAATAAAGTCTTAAATTTGGTACTCCGAAACCACCTCTGTCCCTGGAGTCCATCAAGTATTTAAGTCTCACCCTAGGTTTTTTCCCTTGCCAAATATATTTGGTCAGGATCCTTTGCCAATTTTTAAAGCAGGCGGAACCTTTAATAACTGGTAGGTTCTGGAACAAAAATAACAGTCTCGGGAGTATGCACATCTTTATCGAGGCCATCCTCCCCGTCCAGGATAAATTCAATCTATGCCAGGTGTCTATATCCCTCTTAATTTCTTTCCACAATTTATTATAGTTATCCTCCACCAGGTTAATATTCTTTGGGGATAACCAAACACCCAGATATTTCACTTTATTTACTACTGTAATATGCACCTTTTGTTCCATCTGTAATTTCTCCTGCTCAGTCAAGTTCTTTATTAATATTTTAGTTTTTTCTCTATTTAACTTAAATCCAGACAGATTGCCAAACTCTTCCAGGAGCTCTACCGCTCTGCTAGTACTTTCAACTGGGTTCTCCAAAGTTAGGACCAGGTCATCGGCATAGGCCTTTAGTTTGTATTCTTTCTCTCCAATTCTTAATCCCCTGATGTTCGAGGTTGCTCTTATTTTATTTACTACTGTTTCTAATACCATGATAAACAGCAAGGGTGACAAAGGGCAACCCTGTCTTGTGCCTTTTCTAATTGGAAAGTATTTAGTCAAATAATTATTTAAAATCAGCCTAGCCTGTTGTTCTGTATATATCGCCTTAATGCCCTTCAGGTAGGGACCAACTATTCCTACCCTTTCAAGATTTTGTAGCATAAATTCCCAGGAAACACGGTCGAATGCTTTTTCTGCATCGATAAAAATGAGAGCCGCTGGAATGTCTGGTTTTGCCTCCAAGTACTCAATGGAGTCCAAAAGATGTCGGACGTTGTCCCTCAGCTGCCTTCCCGGGAGGAATCCTACTTGGTCTCTATGTATATATCTATTTAAGTGCTTTTTAAGCCTACTTGCCATTATATCTGCGAAGATCTTATAATCACAGTTCAGCAATGAAATTGGTCTGTAGTTTTTTATGTCTACTTTTTCATTTTCGGTCTTAGGAATAAGCGTGATATACGCCTCCTTCCAGGAACCGGGAATCCTCCCCCCTTGGAAGATATTATTAATTACCTCCGTTAATATCGGGGCTAATAGATCTATCAGTTTTTTATAATATTTTGCGGGTAGGCCATCCGGTCCGGGGGTCTTTCCGTTCTTCATCCTATTAATGGCATCCCTGACCTCTTTTACTGATACCTCTTTATTAAGTTGTGCACAGTCCTCTTCTATAAAATATTTTCTTACTTCTTGATCCAAGTAGTTCGCTATTTCTATGCTACTCTCTTCCCCTTTTCCGTACAGCTTCTCAAAAAAATTAACAAACCTACTTTCAATTTCCTCTGGGTCTTCTATCACCCTTCCATCCACAATTTTTTAAACACACGCGCAGCAGATAGCTTGCTCAGACTCGTTAGAGTCTCTGTAAATATTTCCTGGTATTTTCCCTGTTCAATCCCTCCTAAAATAGATTCTACACAGTCTTCTGTAAAGTATAAAACGTTTACTCACAAGTAATCATCTGTTCAGACGCGGGTGGCGCTGTGGGTTAAACCACAGAGCCTAGGACTTGCCGATCATTAGGTCGGCGGTTCGAATCCCCGCGACGGGGTGAGCTCCCGTTGCTCAGTCCCTGCTCCTGCCAACCTAGCAGTTCGAAAGCACGTCAAAGTGCAAGTAGATAAATAGGTACCGCTCTGGCAGGAAGGTAAACAGCGTTTCCATGTGCTGCTCTGGTTCGCCAGAAGCGGCTCAGTCATGATGGCCACATGACCCGGAAGCTGTACGCCGGCTCCCTCGGCCAATAAAGTGAGATGAGCACCGCAACCCCAGAGTCGTCCACGACTGGACCTAATGGTCAGGGGTCCCTTTACCTTTACCTTTATATGATGGAAACTACTCATAATTATAAATAGCAGAATGTAGGCACCCTATATATAGAAATGAGGAAACCAGTGATATTTTAGGGAGCAGGCTAGCAGGCGGGGTCCATTACTTACATCGTAGGAGCCTACACAACACAAAACACTGTTCTTGTTTTTTATCTTATATTTTGGAAATGTACATCCAGTTTTTTCCCCTTAAATTTTTTGGGGGGGCTCCAAGAGAGTGGGGCCCTAAGCTATAGCTTATACGTAAATCCGGCACTGCTTCCACCAGCTGCAAGCTAGAGAATAAGGCTGTGGCGGACCTTTTCTTGGTCTTGGAAGGCTGTGTGACACCAAACCGAGCCCCAGTCTTTGCCTCCAACTCCAGAGGAAAGATGGGGACTGATGTTTTTGATGCCCATGGTGTCCAGAGCAATAGGCTTGCGTGGAGAGGAGGGGCAGATTTCTGCCCACCACCAACTTTGACGAAACGAAACTGTGAACCCCTCCTGCAGACATTTGCCCATAGCCACTCGGCCAGCTTCCTAAGCGAGCACGGATTTGAAAATGAGCTTCTTTGCACCCTGACGTTCTCGTTGCCATGGATCTGATTATGCCTTTTGCTCATAAATAAATATAGTTTCACAGTGGTACCTTGGTTCTCAAACTTCATCCGTTACAAAACCAAAACGTTCCAAAACCAAGGTGCGCTTTCCCACAGAAAGTAACGCTAAATGGATTAATCCGTTCCAGACATTTAAAAACAACCCCTAAAACAGCAATTTAACATGAATTTTACTATCTAACGAGACCATTGATCCATAAAATGAAAGCAATGAACAGTGTACTGCAGTCACACAATCAATCAGGAGCTGAACTGGGTTCCACACAGTCACAAAAACAAAAAAGGAGACACAAAAATGCAAAATAAATAACAAAAACAGACAGAGCTCAGCGTAACACTCAAAACAGAAGTGTGGTACTCAAATCGGAAGTGTAGCACTCAAAACGGAGCACATTCGGCTTCTGAAAAAGATTTGGACACCGGAACACTTACTTCCGGATTTGCAGTGTTTGGGTTCCAAGTTGTTTGAGAACCAAGGTGTTTGAAAACCAAGGTACCACCACCGTTGTATGGTAATTTCTGTTGCATGATGCCAAGTCCTGTATTGCTGAGTTTTGTAGCCGATCATTTGTTGGAAGGAGCAGCCTGGCTCTGTTTCAGCAGCACTCTTTGGACCATCCCGAGGGATTAATCTGCCCACTTTCTATTAATGGAGCCTTACCTTCAGCTGTGCCAGTAACTGCTGCGTAAGCCTTCCTCTTTGAAAATACCGCTCTAATGCAGTAGTCGTCAATCTACACCTAAGGCATGTTGGCTTGGATCCTAAGGTCAGTTGACTTAAGGAAGTTTATGGAAGAAAAGTTTCCCACCCAAAGAAGAAGAAGAAGAAGAAGAGTTTGGTTTTGATATCCCGCTTTATCACTACCCGAAGGAGTCTCAAAGCGGCTAACAATCTCCTTTTCCCTTCCTCCCCCACAACAAACACTCTGTGAGGTGAGTGGGGCTGAGAGACTTCAGAGAAGTGTGACTGGCCCAAGGTCACCCAGCAGCTGCATGTGGAGGAGCGGGGGAGAGAACCTGGTTGCCCAGATTATGAGTCTACCGCTCTTAACCACTACACCACACTGGAGAAGCGGAGACTCGAACCCAGTTCTCCAGATTACGAGTTTACCGCTCTTAACCACTACACCACACTGGAGAAGCGGAGAAGCGAACCCAGTTCTCCAGATTACGAGTCTACCGCTCTTAACCACCACACCACACTGGAGAAGCGGAGACGCGAACCCAGTTCACCAGATTACAAGTCTACCGCTCTTAACCACCACACCACACTGGAGAAGCGGAGACGCGAACCCAGTTCTCCAGATTACGAGTCTACCGCTCTTAACCACCACACCACACTGGAGAAGCGGAGACGCGAACCCAGTTCTCCAGGTTACGAGTCTACCGCTCTTAACCACTACACCACACTGGAGAAGCGGAGATGCGAACCCAGTTCACCAGATTACAAGTCTACCGCTCTTAACCACCACACCACACTGGAGAAGCGGAGACGCGAACCCAGTTCTCCAGATTACGAGTCTACCGCTCTTAACCACTACACCACACTGGAGAAGCGGAGACGCGAACCCAGTTCTCCAGATTACGAGTCTACCGCTCTTAACCACCACACCACACTGGAGAAGCGGAGAC
Source organism: Podarcis erhardii (assembly GCF_964252035.2). NCBI lineage: Eukaryota > Metazoa > Chordata > Lepidosauria > Squamata > Lacertidae > Podarcis > Podarcis erhardii. The sequence goes on from NC_138497.1 coordinate 129,943,320, forward strand.
GCGAACCCGGTTCACCAGATTACAAGTCTACCGCTCTTAACCACTACACCACACTGGCTCTTTTTTTGCAGGTAACCCGCAGTTATCTGCAAAAAAGGCACCCCCCACCCCAGAAACCATAGCTAAAGGAAATGAGGAGCTCTTGCTGAACCCATGTGGTTGGGGAGAAGATGGAAACCTTTTATTCAGTGAAATTCCTTACGTTTTGTTTTAGGATTCGGGCCAGTGAGAGCCAGTCTCTTATTACAATTACAGTGATACCTCGGGTTACAGACGCTTCTGGTTACAGACGCTTCAGGTTACAGACTCTGCTAACCCAGAAATAGTACCTCGGATTAAGAACTTTGCTTCAGGATGAGAACAGAAATCATGCTCTGGCGGCACGGCGGCAGCTGGAGGCCCCATCAGTTAAAGTGGTGCTTCAGGTTAAGAACATTTTCAGGTTAAGAACGGACCTCCGGAACGAATTAAGTTCTTAACCAGAGGTACCACTGTATAGAACTAAGGCCCTAATTTTTATTTTTCCGGGGAGACTGGTTTAAGACAAGATGCTTAATAAGACTTGGGAAGATAATGCGATTCATCTGCACTTGTTTCAGATCTGGTCAGAAATTGGAAAGGGCTTCTTGGATGGGTCCCTTGACAAAAGCACGACTCGGAAAAAGCTGTATGAAGACGGTGAGTTTATTCTTGGGGTCCGTGTTTTAGCCCTGCCAGGTGTGGATGCGACTATTGCATCCAGGCTGCAAAATCCATTTTCTTTTTGTGTGTGTGGATGAATTAGGTATGCTTGCCTATTTCTTTTTTTTAAAAGGTCCCTGCTCCTGCCCACCTAGCAGTTCGAAAGCAAGTCAAAGTGCAAGTAGATAAATAGGTACTGCTCTGGCGGGAAGGTAAACGGCATTTCCGTGCGCTGTTCTGGTTCACCAGAAGCGGCTTAGTCATGCTGGCCACATGACCTGGAAGATGTACGCCAGCTCCCTTGGCCAGTAAAGCAAGATGAGCGCCGCAACCGCAGTCGGCCATGACTGCACCTAATGGTCAGGGGTCCCTTTACCTTTACCTTTAAGCTGAGACTTTTGTTCTGCAAAGAAGAAGAAGAGTTTGGATTTTATATCCCGCTTTATCACTACCCGAAGGAGTCTCAAAGCGGCTAACATTCTCCTTTCCCTTCCTCCCCCACAACAAACACTCTGTGAGGTGAGTGGGGCTGAGAGACTTCAGAGAAGTGTGACTAGCCCAAGGTCACCCAGCAGCTGCATGTGGAGGAGCGAAGACGCGAACCCGGTTCACCAGATTACAAGTCTACCGCTCTTAACCACTACACCACCCTGGCTTATTTTCCACCCTCCATATACATGCATATGGCTCTATAGGCTCCCCTTTGAGAAGATGCACCGACTTAATGATGTTTTGGTTTGGAGGCAGTAGGTGCCGTTCCACAGTGCAGAGGGCTTTGGGGAAAGAGATCTGCAGAGCTGCTTTCAAGCCGCTGATCTAATCTACAGCGGCTGCGGGAACCGTTGGTCCTTAGGATGCTCCTGAGCTCCAACTCCCATCAGCACCAGGGAATGGCCAGGAATGATGGGAGTTGTCCTTCTTCAACATCTGGAGGTCCAAAGGTTCCCCACGCCTGATCTGTAATTCATGAAGCAGCCCTCACGAGGGAGCGAACTGCAAGCCGCCTGGCAGGGTGTGTCAAGGTGGACCCTGAGACAATGTCCTCTGTCGGCTAATGAAAGAACTGTTTTGTTTTCCTGTGCCCGAAGCTCTGGTGGATATGGAGTTGGTCTTGAAGAAAGTCATAAAAGAGCGACAGGGGAAGAATCTCAGCCGAGACATCTTCATAGACTCTTTACTGCAGGGGAAGCTGAGCGACAAGCAGGTATCTACATCTGTGCTGTAATTAACCATTAATGGAAGTCCCGCTAGACCCGCTGGTAATTGCATTCTGCTGGGCTTGATTAATTTAATTGCCTGCATTGTTTCTCCCGATTTTAATCTTCATCCGAGAGAGGGAGAGAGAGGGGCGGGGGAGGGTTTTCTCCTTTTGCAACCTTGAAGCTTTAAATACCGTATTTTTCGCTCTATAAGATGCACTTTCCCCCCTCCAGAAATTAAGGGGAAATGTGTGTTCATCCTATGGAGTGAATGCAGGATCCTTGGCTTCAGTGATAGCAACACGAAGCCTCCGAAGCGCAGAGGGAGCGCTCCCTCCACGCTCCGGAGGCTTCACGTTGCTTTCGCTGAAGCCTGGAGAGCGAGAGGCGTCGGTGCGCACCGACCCCTCTCGCTCTCCAGGCTTCAGGGATAGCCCCCTTAAGCCTTGGGAGCGCAGCGCGAGTTCCTGCTGTGTTCTGGAGGCTTCAGGTTCCTTTCGCTGAAGCCAGGAGAGTCTTTCTCTCCCGGCTTCAGCAAAAGGAACCTGAAGCCTCCAGAACGCAGTGGGAACTCGCGCTGCGCTCAGAAGGCTTCAGGGATAGCCGCGCGTAGCCCCTCCAGCAGGGAGAGGCTGCACGCGGCTATGGCTTCTTTAGCCCCGCGCAGCCTCTCCCTGCCTGTACGCTGCTCTTTGGGGCTGGGGGGGGGATAAGATTTTTTTTTCTTCTTCATTTCCCCCTCTAAAAACTAGGTGCGCCCTATGGTCAGGTGCGCCCTATGGAGCGAAAAATACGGTATATAGATTTCTATTTGATTGCTCTCTTTGCTTTCGTCCCGAGAGAAGCGTTTGAAGCAGCTATTTCTGCTTAACATGGCTCCATGCAGCATTGACCTTTGTGGGGGAGCGGCTAGCCTGCGGTTTGCAAGGCATGCTGGTCCAAGCCTTTCAGGTTCCATGTTTGAACCTCAGGCCGCCATCTTGGAGTCCTTGAGCAGCCGGCATTTAAAGGCCGCTGCTATGACTCGTCCTCCTGAATGAGTCAGAAGCAACTTCTGTTCCAAGCGTGACTTCCTCCCTGGAGGGAACCGCCAACTCAAGTTGAGTGAGCATGTTCCTTGGCAAGGTCATTTCTCGTCCAAAGGGAGACCCTTTGGGCAAGCAGTCTGGGACCTTTAATAAGGCACAGCATTCATGACACCAACTTGAGTTCAAACCCCACTCAGGGGAAAGGGACAGGGTTGGGGGCCCCTTGCCAGTTTGAAAAGCTACTCATGTCTGGAGCAAAAGAGAGGGTGACCCTGTGACTCAAATGTACGACACTCGCTCCATAGAGCAGCTCATTAGCCATTTGACCACCACAGCAGTTGAGCACCATTGCTGGTACAGTGGTACCTTGGTTCTCAAACTTAATCCATTCCAGAAGTCCGTTCCAAAACCAAGGCGCGCTTTCCCACAGAAAGTAATGCAAAATGGATTAATCCGTTCCAGACTTTTAAAAACAGCCCCTAAAACAGCAATTTAACATGAATTTAACAGCGATTTAACATGAATTTTACTATCTAACAAAATAATTGATCCATAAAATGAAAGCAATAATCAATGTACTGTACTATAAAATAAATAAGACAGTATTGTAGATGATAAAAATTATTTTTTTCCCTTACCTGCAGTGATGATAGTCATTGTTTGGATGGTGGGGTTTTATCCATTTCCGCGGTCACACAATCAATCAGTCAGTAGCTGAACTGGGTTCCACACAGTCACAAAAACAAATTAACCGGAAAAGCCTCAAAAACACAAAATAAATAGCAAAAACAAAAGCGCCAACCTTAATCAGTTCCGGAAGTCCATTTGACTTCTGAAATGTTCAAAAACCAAGGCGCAGCTTCTGATTGGTGCAGGTGCCCCGGAAACAATACCAGACAGCCGCATTGGACGTTCAGCTTCTGAAAAACGTTCAAAAACCAGAACACTTACTTCTAGGTTTTCAGCGTTTGAGAACCAGGGTACCACTGTACACCCTATTGAACACAGTGGTGGACAAATATGAGGGCTCTTTGTGTGTCTGTGTAGGTTTTTGAATGTTTGTGTGACGTTGCACATTTTTTCTACTCAGAACATCTGTAAAGGGGCTATGGAAGATAAGTCATTCCTTCTGTTCCCAAGTTTTTCCTACTATATCTTTAATTAGCAAGCATAGAATTAATTCCAGGTGCTAATATTGTTATTTTTTTACATATTCTAAACAAACTTCTTATTTAGACTATTAATAACTAGAGCAATTACTCAGATCCTGCTATTTTATTATTTGTCCCCTCAGCCAAGATTTTGGATGGGATAGTGACAATTTTTACCATGTACTGATTCGGTCTCCCTGAACCAGACTTTGTTTCCTAGATTTTGGAAGACACAATGATATTCTCGCTGGCAGGGTCCATAATCACGGCTAAGTGTAAGTACACAAAACGGAACCTAAAGCGTTGTGCAACTGACGGGCGTAGGCTTGTGCCTGTGAAAACTCAAGACACAATAGATTTTAGTCTTCAAGGTCCTAGGCCAATGGAAATATAGAAAGTTGCCCATAGGACCAACCCTGGTCATAGGTGAGCAACGGCAAAGACTGTATTATGTTGGGACTCTGAAGTCAGACCTACATAGCAGAAGTTGCGCCTAGTTCCATTCTCCACACAGAGGCAGCTTGAAGTCCAAAATAGTTTACTGGGGGAGAAGATAAGGCTTCGGTAAAACAGTTCCAGACATTGATATAGGCATACAGCTTGTTGGCTTTGCAGATACAGATATATACAAATATTTCTGTTGATGCAGCAATTTAAGACTTAACACAGACTCCGACTCCCAGACAAACCCACTGATTGACCAATGAACTGACATGCCTTAATCCAGTGTTTCCCAACCTTGTGCCTCCAGCTGTTTTTGAACTACAATTCCCATCATCCCTGACTAGCAAGACCAGTGGCAAGGGATGATGGGAATTGTAGTCCAAAAACAGCTGGAGGCACAAGGTTGGGAAACACTGCCTTAATCAACTGGCTTGGCTGACCCTACACCTGTGGGCTTATCCTATACATGGGGTGATTTGTGCCCAAGAAGGAAATTAAACCCTTCCTCCATGCCCAGTTCTTGCAACATGCTATGGTTGGTGAATTAGGACTAGGAAGTCTTGGGTTCAAATCACTGCTCAGCCATGAAGCTTAATATTGCCAACTGCCCTGTGATCCTTGCATGAAGGATGGTACAGAAATTTAATTAATTAAATTAATTAAAATGGATGACCATGGGTCACTGCCTTCCAGGCTAACCTACCTTGTAGAGTAGCCCCAAAGATAAAATGGGAAATTCCCACATACTGAGCCCTGATGAAGGACAGAATATTGTTTTGATCATTATATCAGAATCAGAATTGATGTTTTTGAATTATGGTGCTGGAGGAGACTCTTGAGGGTCCCATGGACTGCAAGAAGATCAAACCTATCCATTCTTAAGGAAATCAGCCCTGAGTGCTCATTGGAAGGACAGATCCTGAAGCTGAGACTCCAATACTTTAGCCACCTCATGGGAAGAGAAGACTCCCTGGGAAAGACCCTGATGTTGGGAAAGATGGCGGGCACAAGGAGAAGGGGACGACAGAGGGTGAGATGGGTGGACAGTGTTCTCGAAGCTACCAGCATGAGTCTGACCAAACTGCGGGAGGCAGTGGAAGACAGGAGTGCCTGGCGTGCTCTGGTCCAGGGGGTCATGAAGAGTCGGACACGACTAAACAACAACAATCAGAATCAGGTTTCACTTGATTGGGGTGGCTTGAGTAGGGGTGAGATTGGTCCCCATCCATTTTCTCCAAACCACAGCCAACTGCCCCATACCCGATGCCGTACATGCCATTGGGCATGGCGCAGGTAGAGACATGACTGCAGATGCATGATCAAGAGCCTTAAAAGTACGCTTTTTGTTGCGTGCCGGCGAGAGAGGCTTGCTGTCACAGACTGTCAGCAGATCAGTGGTAAGAGCAAGCCAGCTGGGATAATGGAGCTCTCGGTAGTGCTGAAGGAATGGGTTTCCCAAATCTAAAGCCTGGCTGTGCAGTCAGTCTGAAACGGGCCCCAAAATCCCCATTTTCCCTTCTCCAAGGGTCCATTAGCTAAAAACCATTAACTTGAGCACTTGAGCCAATGTATCACAGGAACCCAGCTGTATAAACAAAGCCCTCTCCTTTATCAGTCCGTGACGCTTAATGGATGGCCTTGTCAGTTCCGAAGTGGAGACGGGACGGCAGAGCTGGGGTTTATCTTATCTTATCTTGTAGGTTGTAAATATCCTGACACACTGACGCACAGACTCTGCAAGACAGGGTCTGTCAGCCCACGGCTGGAGATAGAAATGGCGTCAAGGGAAACTCCTACAGCTAAGTGACCCTCTCAACCCCAAGATAAGAGTACAGGAACAGGAACATCTGTTTATGTTCATGGATGTCAACTTACGTGTATGAACGTACGAGGCTGGATTCCTGGGGAAGGGGGGAGAGGGTGCCTGGAGGATATATATACTGTGTGAAATTTCTCTTTCTTCGGACTTGCTGTGAACTGACCACGCAAGTAGCTTTCTGCTACTCCGGAGAGCAGAAATAAAGAACTCTTTCTCTGAATCAACCTCGGTGTCTTTGACTCCTTCCTTCCTCTCTGGGACCAACGCTCACCCTACCAATCGGTAAAGTCTAAGAAGGCTTTAGTGCAGCTGACCCCTGCCCGAAATGGGGCATGGGGAAACTTCTACAGGCTTGAAGTTGCAGATAGGTGGAAACATTAAGCCTCACTTGGCTTAGTCCCCCCCAACCCCCCGCGGGGTTTGCCATGCTGCAAAGGAAAAATTGGTTGCCTGACACCATAGCGATGCCAGTTGATTGACAGGTAGGCAGTCTCCCACCCGCCTGTCGAAATGGCCATCTCATGGGATGGATCCATATCCCTGCTCTAGAGATTTCCAAAAGCTATTCTAGCATAGGGGCTATGAGCTAGAAGTCTATCATCTAAATCTGGGCTCTGCTTTAAACTCACTGGATAGCTTTCAGCAAGCTGCTCTCTTCCCAGCCTCCACCTGCAATGTGGGAATAACAATAATAATTGTCTACTTTATAGGGTGGTTATAGCGCTGGCTGAATCTTACATGTGGCGCACTTAGGAGAAAGCACTCCATAATTGCTAAGTTGCAGCCTTACTTCAAAAGAACTCTTTAGGCTTTTGAAATGTCCTTCTGGTTTTTGCAAGCATATATTTTCATTTCCCCAGAACAGCTGTTTCCTCTTTGTGGGTAGCACTGCTTCGTATGATCTGATCTTTACATTCTGCGTTTTTTGCTTTTTTTTTTTTTTTTAGCTACCGTACAGGAACTGTAAATCGAAAGGAAGAAATTGCTGACTTAACATATCCTCTCGTCTTCTTCTTTTTCCTTTAACAGTGTGCACCTGGGCAGTTTATTTCTTGACTACCTCAAAAGAAATTCAGGAGAAGCTTTACAAGGAAATGGACCAAGTTCTTGGAAAAGGTCCAGTTACACCTGTGAAAATTGAGCAACTCAGGTACTCACTTGGTTGTGTGTGTGTTTTATGACTGTGCTTGGGACTCAACAGCTACAACTTCACTGATAACCTAACCAGTTTTGAGAGCAGGATTGTACCACACACCCCTGGACCTCTTCCACGCTGTTGCGATTTGGCATGTAGGAATCTCACGCAGGCAAATTCAGCTTGTGCAATTAAAGACGAATTGGCGCTTGTGTGCAGCGGCATAGCTGTCAACCGTCCCTTATTTGGCGGGAAACTCCCTTATCCCAGCGCCGTTTCCTGCTGCTGTCCCGGATTGATGATATCCCGTAAATTTCCCGGGTTTCAAAGGAAGCAGCTCCTCTCCCTCCCTCCCTGCTGGCCAGGGAGGAGGAAGGCTCCAACTGTGTTGCTTGGCTGCGTTGCTCACAACTGGGGGGTGAAGCTTGCATGCCTTGTGCCAATCAAATCAGCCACGTTGCCTGGGGACTTGCCGTTGCTCAGCGCTTCCCAGCGGAGAGGTGACGGTGGTTTTCCTTACTGCATCCCCTTTGCTGGGTTGCTGCGCTGTGGGAACCACTGCTTGAGGCTTCATTTGGCTGCTGGTTGGGCTTTCTGCCTTTGGCTCGGAGGGGCTCAGAAGTTGAACATTACTGTGCTAGGAATTGGATGGATACGTCATCAACGGCCCACTCACCCTTGCCGGGGAAAAGGTCTGTCTGGAGAGAGGGCACATGGTGGGGGAAAAGGAAAGGAGCTGGTTGAGTACAATGGCGGGTGGCGATCTCGTGGGAGGGAGGGCTGTTGGATTTGCTTTGGAGGCTCCTTCAATTGACTGTTATGGGGGAAAGGAAAGGAGCTGGTTGACTAAAATCCCTTATTTGGGCTGCTGATCTCTTATTTTCGAGGCTGCTGGTCCCTTATTTTCAAATCTGTAAGTTGACAGCTGTGTGCAGCAGTAAAGGTAAAGGTAAAGGGACCCCTGACCATTAGGTCCAGTCGTGTCCGACTCTGGGGTTGCGGCGTACAGCTTCCGGGTCATGTGGCCAGCATGACTAAGCCGCTTCTGGCAAACCAGAGCAGCGCACGGAAACGCCGTTTACCTTCCCGCTGGAGTGGTACCTATTTATCTACTTGCACTTTGACATGCTTTCAAACTGCTAGGTTGGCAGGAGCAGGGACCAAGCAACGGGAGCTCACCCCATCGCGGGGATTCGAACCACTGACCTTCTGATTGGCAAGTCCTAGGCTCTGTGGTTTAACCCACAGCGCTACCAGACCTACTTCCAAATAGACATCTGACTTCTTGCAGTAAGGAAAGTGATAGGAAAAGTCCTGGGCGAATTTGGATTGATGCAATGTCATCATATAGCCTCTCTGCAAACAAATCTGAATGAGGCCTTACAACCTCCCCATGGGTTTTATGCAAACAAATCAGGATGAACGCTCAAGAAGCCGGTTATCCAGACTGACCTTCCACTTCTTCTGTTACTCTCTCATACACCAGTTTCCCTCCTCCTTTCTACGTTTTGTTTAAGTCCAGATATAACCATGGTCAACACAAACCAGAACTGAAGTGGGTTTGCAAACCCTGGTTACGAGGCAATCTTGTAACATTGTTGTTGTTGTTTAGTCGTGTCTGACTCTTCGTGACCCCATGGACCAGAGCACGCCAGGCACTTCTGTCTTCCACTGCCTCCCGCAGTTTGGTCAGACTCATGCTGGTAGCTTCGAGGACACTGTCCACCCATCTCACCCTCTGTCGTCCCCTCCTCCTTGTGCCCTCCATCTTTCCCAACATCAGGGTCTTTTCCAGGGAGTCTTCTCTTCTTATGAGGTGGCCAAAGTATTGGAGCCCCAGCTTCACGATCTGTCCTTCCAGTGAGCACTCAGGTCTGATTTTCTTAAGAATGGATCGGTTTGATCTTCTTGCAGTCCATGGGACTCTCAAGAGTCTCCTCCAGCACCATAATTCAAAAGCATCAATTCTTCGGCGATCAGCCTTCTTTATGGTCCAGCTCTCACTTCCATACATCACTACTGGGTAAACCATAGCTTTAACTATACGGACCTTTGTTGGCAAAGTGATGTCTACTTTTTAAGATGCTGTCTAGGTTTGTCATTGCTAGACAGCATCTTGTAACATTAGGCCCTGATTTTTAAGCAAATCCATGGACCAGAGGTGGAACTGAATGAATCGGAGGTATGGAGTACGTGAGTTCCACATCAGAATCTGTGCTTCTTTTCTTCCAAGCATGGTTAGCAATTTGGGAATGTTTTGCGTCTGTGTTCTGGCCAGTCGAAATGCAATTTGTACGCTAATGGATTGATCCTGCTACAAGTTGCGCTGAAGCCCTTGGTTTTGATTCTTGCCCTTTCAGAATCTAAGAAGCCTGCCTCAGGAGTCTGAAGAAGTCTGTCCGATGGGGTTTTCATTGTTGCCGCCTTTTTCTTGCTTCAAGCGAAAGGCTTGCAATGGGTTTCTCTGTTTGCAGATATTGCCGGCAGGTTCTGTGTGAGACGGTGAGGACATCAAAACTGACACCAATTGCGGCTCGGCTGCAAGAGCTGGAGGGCACCGTTGACCAACATATTATTCCCAAAGAGGTAGGACTGGGAGCCGGCGCTCAAAGCCTCCCTTTCCTTTTATCAGAGAAAAGTAATTGTTAACATTTGTTAAAGGTTGGAAACCTCTCAGAGACGTTTTGCATGAAAAAGAAATAATGATATTTAGATTTGAGGGCTGAAAATAATGTTTGCTCAAAGAAAGAGGATTTGCTGGGTGTTATATTGGATTGGATGAAGCGAATATTGTTCTTATATAGCAGACATAGGAAGAATCAGAAGTTCTTTACTTTCTGAATCTTGTTTTTCGATCTTTCTCTTTTAACCTCCCTCTTTCTTTCTTTCTTTCTTTCTTTCTTTCTTTCTCTCCCCCTCCCTCTTTTTATGTTTTTATTCTATCTAGATCAAAGTCTTAGTTTGGTTCAAAAAAGGGGAAAGATACAAAGTTTTGCATTTTTCCTCTATAAGACTTAATAAAAAAAATTTTTAAAGTTTTTTTTAAAGTCTCCCTTTCCTATGGATGAAAGCTAATATTTTGTATTTTTATAGGAATGCTTAGGTAGAGGTTTATGCATAAGGTTAAGAAACCAGGGCGTTCTTTTTCCAGTAAGCCAGGCTATGAGATCACCAAGACTTTTGCCCACGTCTGAAGACCCTTCGTGTAAACCACGATTAAAAAGGAAATCTACTAAGTAACCATGGTTTCCTGTATCACCCAAGCTATGGGTTACTAGCTTCATTTAAATCAGGGGTAGGCAACCTAAGGCCTGGGGGCCGGATGCGGCCCAATCGCCTTCTCAATCCAGTCTGCGAACAGTCCGGGAATCAGCGTGTTTTTACATGAGTAGAATGTGTCCTTTTATTTAAAATGCATCTCTGGGTTATTTGTGGGTCCTGCCTGGTGTTTTTACATGAGTAGAATGTATGCTTTTATTTAATATGCATCTCTGGGTTATTTGTGGGGCATAGGAATTCGTTCATCCCCCCCCCCCCCAAAAAATATAGTCCAGCCCACCACATGGTCTGAGGGACGCTGGACCGGCCCACGGCTGAAAAAGGTTGCTGACCCCTGATTTAAATGGTACATTCACATCCTCCCTCATCCTGACCCCCTCCCCCAAGCTGTGCTTAAAGGTAAAGGTAAAGGGAACCCTGACCATTAGGTCCAGTTGTGACCGACTCTGGGGTTGCGCGCTCATCTCACTCTATAGGTCGAGGGAGCGGTGTTTGTCCACAGACAGCTTCCGGGTCATGTGGCCAGCATGACTAAGCCGCTTCTGGCGAACCAGAGCAGCACATGGAAACGCCATTTACCTTCCCGCTGGAGCGGTACCTATTTATCTACTTGCACATGATGTGCTTTTGAACTGCTAGGTTGGCAGGATCAAGCTGTGCTTGCTTGGAGCCAAACCCCACTTTTCTCTAGGCAAGCGTGCTCAGGATTGCATCCTGTAGCAGAGAGCTTCAAAGCATTCCTCGCAGCCGAAGGGAAGGCTCAAATAAGCCAATCTGAAAGACAAACTAGAATATGACGTCTTCCATCAGTCTTGTTTTAATCAGCTTGCCTAGAAGTTTCTATCTTAATTTCCATTCATAAAACAAAATGAAGCCTGCAGGGCCTGTTTTGTTTTGTTTTGGTGTTTTGCATTCCTTCATTGAAATACATTCCACCCACCCAATAACAGCAATGTATTATTGCTGGCTTCCTAGCAGATGTTTGCTTATGCTAGCAAAATACCGCCCCCCCCCAAAAAAAAACCACTCCTTTCAAATTTAATGACTGGAAATTAGATTGGTTCACTTCAAATTCATTCTGCAAGATGGTTGGATTTTGCATGAATAAAGCTTATTGAGTTGACATCCTCTACCAGTTTGCTTGAGAGAAAGGCCTGTTGAGAGGTACAGAATCCCTCTGCAAAGCCCCCAGTGGTCTGCTAGGGTGCGCCGTTTGTTTGCGGCGAATGTGGTGTGTCATCTGACCTGGCTAAAGTGATGCATTTTTCATTTCGTTTCAGACTCTCGTGCTGTATGCGCTCGGTGTGGTGTTACATGACAGCTCAACTTGGCCGTTGCCCTATAAGTATGGAAACACAAGTAACTTTATCTGTTTCTGTCTTTCCCCTTCCCTTCCAGCTGATTTTGCCATGTGTTTCTAAATGGATGGTTGGGCTGTAATAATAATAATAATTTATTTATACATACATACATACATATATACATACATACATACATACATACATAGGGACGCGGGTGGCGCTGTGGGTTAAACCACAGAGTCTAGGGCTTGCCGACCAAAAGGTTGGCGGTTTGAATCCCCACGACGGGGTGAGCTCCCGTTGCTCAGTCCCTGCTCCTGCCAACCTAGCAGTTCGAAACCATGTCAAAGTGCAAGTAGATAAATAGGTACCGCTCCAGCGGGAAGGTAAACGGTGTTTCCATGCACTGCTCTGGTTCGCCAGAAGCAGCTTAGTCATGCTGGCCACATGACCCGGAAGCTGTACGCCGGCTCCCTCGGCCAATAAAGCGAGATGAGTGCCGCAACCCCAGAGTCGGTCATGACTGGACCTAATGGTCAGGGGTCCCTTTACCTTACTTACTTACATACATACATACATACCCCGCCCATGTGACTGGGTTTCCCCAGCCACTCTAGGTGGCCTCCAGCAAAATATTAAAATACAATAATTCATCAAATATTAAAAGCTTCCCTAAACAGGGCTGCCTTCAGATGTCTTCTAAAAGTCAGATAGTTGTTTATTTCCTTGACATCTGATGGGAGGGCGTTCCACAGGGAGGGCGCCACTACCAAGAAGGCCCTCTGCCTGGTTCCCTGTAACTTCGCTTCTCGCAGTTAGAGAACCGCCAGAAGGCCCTTGGAGCTGGACCTCAGTGACCGGGCTGAACGGTGCGGGTGGAGACGCTCCTTCAGGTATGTTGTTGTTTAGTCGTTTAGTTGTGTCCGACTCTTCGTGACCCCATGGACCAGATCATGCCAGGCACTCCTGTCTTCCCTTCAGGTATATTGTACAATCATACTTTGGGTTGAAGTAGCTTCAGGATAAGTATTTTTGGGTTGCGCGCTGCGGCGACCCGGAAGTAACAGAGCGCGTTACTTCCGGGTTTCGCCTCTCGCACATGCGCAGACGGTCAAAATGACGTCACGTGCCTGCGCAGAAGCGGCAAATCGGGACCCGAGCATGTGCAGACGCACAGACGCGGGTTGTGTTCGCTTCTGGATGTGAATGGGGCTCCGGAATGGATCCCGTTCGCATCCAGTGGTACCACTGTACTATTTTAGAGGCAAGGGGGAGGACTGCATGTAGGAATTCTCCCCAGTGTTTGTTTGTTGTTGTTTTGTTTTAAGAGGAAAAATAGCATGTGGAAAAATAAGTCTCCTCTTGACCTGGCTTCCCAGAATAGCTCAGTTGGTAGAGAGCGAGACTCTTAATCTCTGGGTTGTGTGTTTGAGACCCATAGTGGGCAAATATTTCCTGGATGGTTTAGTGATAAACCAAAATAAGGTTTATTAAGGTGGCAGAGTCAAGCAATGCAAAAGACCTAAAATCTTTCTACAGGGAAGCAAATTCCCTTCTTAATAATGCAGAAACTTATAACACATATTATTAATCCAATTTCATACATTATTCCTATCCTCATTGCTGTAGCATTCTTAACGCTACTTGAACGAAAAATCCTAGGCTATATGCAACTCCGAAAAGGCCCAAACATAGTTGGACCTTTTGAAATTCTACAACCAGTTGCTGATGGAATTAAACTATTTATCAAAGAACCCATTCACCCAACACCCCCCCCAACCATAGCCCTCTTACTAGCCCTTATAACGTGAACCCCCATACCCATACCCTACCCTTTAGCAGACATAAACCTGGGCCTCTTGTTTCTCCTTGCCTGCAATGTAGGAATATGCAGTTGTCCCATGCAGGGATTGAACCTGTAGCCTTGGCATTATCGGCACCACGCTCTAACCAACTGAGCCATAGCAGCCAAGGGAATATGTAATAATAATAAATAAATAAATAAATAAATAAATTTATTATTTATACCCTGCCCATCTGGCTGGGTTTTCCCAGCCACTCTGGGCAGCTTACATAAAAAATGGTAAAACATTAAGACATTAAAAAATTCCTGTTACAGGTTTACCTGTCGTCTGTAGGGAACGAGGCAGTCTTTCAGGTATTCGGAGCCTAAGTCATTTAGGACTTTAAACAGTAATGTGAACACCTTGAATTGGACCCGGAGCGAAATGAACTGACAACCGGTCTGTTGTGCTGCTTGTATGGGATGGCGAGAGGTGATACAGTGGTTCCCCGCAAGACGAATGCCTCGCAAGACGGAAAACTCGCTAGGCAAAAGAGTTTTCCGTTTTGGAGGTGCTTCGCAAAACGAATTTTCTATGGGCTTGCTTCGCAAGACGAAAATGTCTTGCGAGTTCCTGCGGGTTCCCCCCCCCTTTTTCTAAGCCGCTAAGCCGCTTATCTGCTTATACGCTAAAGCCGCTAAAAGCCGCTAATAGCGCTAATCTGCTAAGCCGTCAATGGGCTTGCTTCGCAAGACAAAAAAACCTAAACATCCCCCCCCATACAGTCCCAGAAGATGGTTCTGAACGTGCAGTTCAGTTCTATATTTTTTTGAACCAAATTAAACATCATGGGTGAGGCGAAAAGCCCCTTTTGTTAAGACGGATTGGCACCCTTGCTTTCAAACTCAGGGCTTTGCAAATGTGTTCTTGCAAAATGCTTTTGGTGGCATTTTTTTTTTTAATCGATAACTTCCTTTTCTGTACGTTCATGACCTTCTGTGGCAAATGCTGCGTGCAGGATTTTCTTTTTAAAAACAGATCGCTGTGAGAAGGAGATGTTGCAATCGCAATTCATAATGAAATCTGTGGTTCGGAGGAGGAAACATCAATCATGGGTTTTTGTTTTTAAGGAAATGGAGGTTCTACCTCATTATTTCTAGACTCATTTTTATGGATTCTTGGCTTCAGATTTTGACTTCTTCAGCATAACAGGAACTGCTCTAGCTCCCTTTGGCCTCCAGATGGCAACTTTTAATAGTTTGGGCACCGTGGCTCTGGGGCTGCTTACTGATTTCAGTTCAGGGCGGAAACACAGTAGGGCTTAATCTAAAGAAATAAATTCAGTCCAAGGGCCCCTGTTCTCTTTCCGGCAGCCATAGCTTTCTTCTTGGAAAAAGGAAGCAGAGGAACAACACAGCCAATAAGAATCGTAGGTGCTGATATAGTCCCCAGGAGTTCCACAGGAAGAACCGGAAGTGCAAGTGCTGTTGTCCCTTTTAAAAAATGGCTGCCATACTCTTCTCTTGGGGCCGGGGAAGGGTGAAAAGTAAAAAAATGGCTAGGTGTTGGATATTGGGAGTACAGTGGTACCTCTGGTTGCGAACAGGATCCGTTCCGGAGTCACAACATGAACAGAGCGCAACCCGCGTCTGCAGGACGTGATTCGCCACTTCTGCACATGCGTGTGATGTCATTTTGAGCGTCTGCACATGCAGCGAAACCTGGAAGTAACTAGTTCCATTATTTTCGGGTCGCCGCGGTACGTATCCTGAAAGAACTTAACCTGAACCTAACGTAACAAGAGGTATGACTGTACAGTCGTACCTTGGTTTTCAAACACTTTGTGACTCAAACGTTTTGGCTCCTGAATACCGCAAACCCGGAAGTGAATGTTCTGCTTTGCAAACTGTTTTTGGAAGCCGAACGTCCGACGCGGCTTCTACGGCTTCCAACTGACTGCAGGAAGCTCCTGCAGCCAATCAGAAGCTGTGCCTTGGTTTTCAAACGTTTTCGAATGTCGAACGGACTTCCGGAACGTATTCCGTTCGACAACCAAGGTACGACTGTATTGTTAAAAAGTCCGCAGCCTGTGAGATCTACGACTACACAAAATTGTCAATCACGGAAATGCTGTCTGGATTTTCTGCCTTAAGGCTCTTCAGTGGTCTGCAATTGATGTGGAAACATTCCTCATAAAACACTTGTCTTTAGGGCAATGTGAGCAGCGGAGGGAGAATGGGTTGTGTGCGTGTGCATGCATAGGTGTGACCTGGGCAAAGTTATTCTCTGCTTGCTTTCTAAATTCCCTGTGGAGAATCGGTGGCCCTCCAGATGTTCGTAGACTCACTAGGTTAGAAGGGATCATGAGGGTTCTCCAGCCCAACCCTCTGCCATGCGACACTTTTTTGACCAGTGTGGGACGCGACCCTGCGACCCTGAAATAAACAATCTCACGCTCTACCTACTGAGCTATCGCCATTGCATGTTGCTAAACTACAACTCCCATCTTCCCGCAAATCCCAACTGGCTTTTAAGAAAAGGGTGCAACACTCAAACAGCTGAAGGTTTGAAGAATAAAAAAGTAAATAATTCTTTTCACACCCAGCCAAATACCGTGCATGCAAAATAGCACATGTGCTGCAACACAGCCTCTACTCAATATTATTTTCTGCCGTGAATGCTCTTTCCCCTTTGAGCTTTGGAAATAAACAGCCTGGCATCATCTTAATTTTCAATTACCATCCAATAACAGCCTCACTATAACAATACCAAATTATAATACAATTACTAATACCAGTCATTCAAATACCGAATTATTTAACGCCTGGCATCATCTTACCGCCTTGTCAGTCCCTCGGTGATGGCAATCTTAACGTTAATTTAGACTAGGCTGTATAATTGCTTTTAAAAACCCACTGACCTGATGGTGAAACAAGCTTTTCATTCTAATGAATCATCAGCTTCTGCACAGGTACTTGTTCGCAGCCTGGCTGGCTTGAGAAAAATTGGGAGGAAGCATTGTGCAGGCTGGCTGGCTGGCAGGCTGCAAGGAAAGAAGGAAGGAGAGCAGAGAAATTAGATTGCAGGGCTTTTGAGCAAGCAGTACAGAATTGAGCGAGAAAAGGGTTCAGGCACACAGACACTGAGGCCCTGTGTATTTTATACTGATGTACTTTCTGGCTGCCTTATAATGGCATTCTTGCAGACCTAGTTTTTGGGGTCAGGGAGGTTTCCCCAACCTGTCCACAGTGATCCATGCGACGGTCACCTCCAGGCTTGACTACTGTAATTTGGTCTACGTGGGGCTGCCCTTGAAGCTGTCCCAGAAACTCCAGCGGGTGCAGAATGTTGCAGCGAGGCTCCTCACGGGGTCTCTGCCATGGGAGCATAATCACCCAGTGCTTTTCCAACTGCATTGGCTCCCGGTGGAGTACAGGGTCAGATTTAAGGTGCTGGTTTTGACCTTTAAAGCCCTTCACGGCCTAGGACCCTCGTACCTATGGGACCGCCTCTCCCGGTATGCCTCACGGAGAGCCTCAAGGTCCATAAATAGCAACACCCTAGTGGTCCCGGGCCCTAAGGAAGTCAGGTTAGCTTCCAACCAGAGCCAGGGCCTTTTCAACACTGGCTCCGGCCTGGTGGAACGCTCTGCCTCATGAGACCAGGGCCCTGCAGGATCTGATTTCTTTCCGCAGGGCCTGTAAGACAGAGTTGTTCCGCCTGGCCTTTGGCTTAGAATCAGTTTGATTCCCTCCCCCTCTTTCTTTTTCCTTTCTCCTCCTGTGATGAGGCTGAATTTTAATATTTTAATGTTTCAATATTTTAATGTTGGAGGGCGGGGTATAAGTAAAAATTATTTATTTATTTATTTATTTATTTATTTATTTATTCTTTCTCTTGTAGATTTGATCCAGATAGATTCAGTGACGACTCTGCCATGAAAAACTTCTCCCTTCTGGGTTTCTCAGGGAGCCAGGAATGCCCTGAACTGAGGTGAGCATATTTTGGGGTCTGGGGGGGGGGGGAGCAAGAACAGAGCATCTCTGTTTCTGTGAGGAATGAGGCAGCAAGAGAGAGGGGGCGGGGCTTTTGGGTACCATTTTCTCCAGGTTATTCCGCCTAATGGATTGTGTGATCTCCTCTGTTGCCCATTCTTGCTTTGATCCTAGAGATAAGATGAAAGGGAATTTTTCTGTCCACTCCTCTTTCTTACTCTCCCCCTCGCCTCCGGAATGACTGGGCCCTCCCTGCAAAAAAAAGGCTCTCTCTGGAGGGTTTGGGGGTGGGGTACTGTCATGAAATTCTACTCAATATTGATCCAGAGCAGATTCCAACGTATAGTAGTAAGCAGAGTAAAATCTTAAAACACGTTGCGGGATTCTCAAAAAAAAATAGAGGCAATTAATATTTCATCCAGCAGAGCTTTACTGCTACTGAAGGCAAATGAGCATAATGGTCACGAATTCAATACATTCAGGATTGGCGGAGTCCATAAAAATCCAGTTGCAGAAGACTTAACTTAAACTTACAATAACTTATAAGTCTAAAACTCAACGCTAAGCATACTATGTACAGAACACCACACCAGAAGGTAGCGAGATAGAAAGAGAAAGTGAAACCCAGGCTCCTTCCAGCCTATTTTTATTGCCAGCATGACCTTGACAGAAGAGATAACAGAACCAGTTTAAACCAGCTGTACAGTGGTACCTCGGGATGCAAACAGGATCCGTTCCGGAGCCCCGTTTGCATTCAGAAGTGAATGCAACCTGCGTCTGCTCGTGTTGCTGCTTCCGCACATGCGCATGACGTCATTTTGACCGTCTGCACATGCGCGAGCGGTAAAACCCGGAAGTAATGCACTCCGTTACTTCCGGGTCGCCGCAGCACACAACCCGAAAATACTTATCCCGAAGCTACTTCAACCCGAGGTATGGCTGTACTCAGCTTCTCTGAAGGAATAACCCAAACATCAGGAACCTTCTGCTTGCTTCTTTCACACAGAGAAGCTTCCAGAACCCTCTGGAATTAATTAGAATAGGAAAGATCTCTACACATCAGATCAATACTTTCTGTACTGAGCAATGCAAACTGACAGGTACCTCCTGAACATTGCAGGACGGGACGCAGGCAGAAGAGGGGAATTGCCCCAAATCCATTTGGGGGCATTCCCTGCCCTCCCTCAGGGTCCCACACTCCAGAGAGGCGTTTTGGAGGATCCAAGGCTCTGACTTTTTCTTATTTGCCTTCTCCTCCCCTCTGGTTACACAGGTTTGCCTACACGGTAGCTACAATCCTGCTGACCGTGATTGTGAGGAAACTCCACTTGCGTGCTGTAGAAGGTCAAGTCGTGGATACCAGATATGAGCTGGTCACCTCGCCAAAGGAGGAAGCCTGGATAACCATATCCAAGAGAAACTGAGGCCAGCCGTGGAGTTTTATTTCAAGAGAAGAATCCTATTAGTGCCATCCGCCGTCTTCCGTTATCTCACTGTAATAATTTTTCGGCATTCTTGGCCTAAAATACTTTCCCTCTTCTTTATGAAAATGGCCTAAGCTAGGGCTGCTGTATGTCCAGAATTTAACCAGAATATGGCAGTCAGAAACAGCATCTGGGTGAAAATCGCTGACATGTCCGGGAAAATCCGGGCGTATGGCAATCCATGTCGGAAGTCTAGATTTTGGCGAATTTCCTTAAAAACAGTTCAAAAACTTCTTTTTATTTCGCAATAAAAGCTCAACAACTTTTGGCAAAACTAAAAAAACAGCTCAACGACTTTGCCCGACAACCACTTTTGTGTCTGGATTTTCACTTTTTGAAACATGGCAACCGAAACACTGAAGATAATCAGGTTGCCTCTAACAAAATTGTAATATAATCTGAAGGATTGACAGAAGAGGATAATTTTATAGAATAGATGTATTGCAGACTAAGCTTTCACCACCAAAAGCTGGAAATAATTAGAGTTGCAAAATAGCCGCACATTCTGTTGTAGATGCTGTACACACCCAATGTGTGTATAGACAGGTTGAGGTAAGGCACTCTGTATATGCACCAGGAAGTTTTGGCAAACTTGTTTTTATATATGAAGGAAAACGTTTTATTCTTACAAAATCACTTTTTCAGGACTGTGTCGTTGCATGGGAAACACAATTTTTGGTGTAATGTCTGGTGAGTTCTAGCCTTAAATTAAGCCTTGACTTAGCTACAAAAGACTGGCTGTTAAGAAGGTCAGCTTGGAGGCCAGAAGTCCGTTTTCAATAAGTATAACATCGTAAAACCCTACCATTGTCCTTACTTCTCCATCAGCTGTATTGGAGAAACAAGTTTTGAATCAGAATTGAATAAATCTTTGGGTGAATATTCAAGAGCACATGCAGAAGCAGATTAGTTAGTTACAGCTTCTCATTTGTATGCCTAGTCTAGGCTCCAATCCAGTTTTAAGTCAGTTGCAACTAATCCCCATTGAAAGCAATGGAAACACATTCATTGTAAGTTGGAGACACCCCATTGCACTCAATGGGACTTGGCCGCAACTGACTTAAACTGGATTGGGAGTGATCAGGTTCAGGAATGATGCACAGCGATTGTATTGATGAATTCTCTCTGTGTTCAGGAGTGGTTCTGAACTGAATTAATCCAGAAGAACACACCTAAGGAGGTTGCATTTTTATTTTTTCAATGGAGACCTCTGGGAAGAGCTGCTTTTCTGTCATACAGGTTTGAGGGGTCAAACCAGCTGCGCTACCAATGCAGTGTTTTGTTTTCAAAAGTAGCTCCAATCAAAATGAATCTCTGTTATGCATTATCATCAACCCATTTTATATACAGTGGTACCTCGGGATGCGAACGGGATCCGTTCCGGAGCCGTTTGCATCCCGAACAGAACGTAAGACCCGACAGCGTGTCTGCGCGTGCCACGTTTTGCCGCTTCCGTGCATGCGCGTGCCGTCATTTTGACTGTCTGCGCATGCGCGAGCAGCGAAGCCCAGAAGTAACACGCTCTGTTACTTCTGGGTCGCCACGGAGCGCAACCCGAAAGCACTCAATCTGAAGCGTATTTATCACGAGTTATGACTGTGTTGTTGTTTAGTCGTTTAGTTGTGTCCGACTCTTCGTGACCCCATGGACCAGAGCACGCCAGGCACTCCTGTCTTCCACTGCCTCCCGCAGTTTGGTCAAACTCATGCTGGTAGCTTCAAGAACACTATCCAACCATCTCATCCTCTGTCGTCCCCTTCTCCTTGTGCCCTCCATCTTTCCCAACATCAGGGTCTTTTCCAGGGAGTCTTCTCATGAGGTGGCCAAAGTATTGGCGCCTCAGCTGCACAATCTGTCCTTCCAGTGAGCACTCAGGGCTGATTTCCTTCAGAATGGATAGGTTTGATCTTCTTGCAGTCCATGGGACTCTCAAGAGTCTCCTCCAGCACCAGAATTCAAAAGCATCAATTCTTCGTTGTATGACTGTACAATCTTCCAAATTGTTTTCAGGCCCAGGTGCCTTTTTTTTTTAATCAGAGTTCCTCTTCCTGCTAACTTTTTAAACTGCAATTCTTCTACCCATGCAATTAGCTTCAATGAAAAATAGGCAATTAAAAATAGTCAGCAAAATTAGTACACTAAGTTTAAAGGCTTGTGACCGGTTAGCAGTCCCGGATTTTTATTTTTATTTTTTCTTTCCCTTGCCGAGCTTTCTACTTAATGCTTGAAAGAGTCCTCTGGATTGTGCTACAAACCATTGTTTAGGCTTAACCTTATTTGAATTCCCCGCCTCCCTGCGCTCCACCTAGGGGTGCCCTATGCTTTTGTATGACACCTACAGGCAACAACCATTTTAGGCATGTCCCCAATTGATGCACGATTCCCAGAGTACAGTGGCGTAGCGTGGAGGGTGCAGGGGGCCCCGGCCGCACCAGGCGCAACATCTGGGGGTTAGGGTTAGGGGGCGGAAATCCACGGGTTAGGGGGCGCAAATCCACGGGTTAGGGGGCACAAATTACTTGCCTTGCCCCGGGTGCTGACAACCCACGCTACGGCACTGACACAGTGTGGGTCCTTTTGGCCCCGGAACGGGGCTGGGAATGGATCTCCCATGCAAAATTGTTGCCATCTGTACTGGGGTGAATCAAGCCCTTTCCAGAAGCCAGAATCTCTAAGATTTTGAGGTGAGCGTTTGACTTGATCCCTGAGCAGCACGATAAACTTGCTTCTCGACATCAACACTGTGCAACTTTGGAAGAACCAGGCGATGGACGATGGAAATGCCTTAATGCTGCTTGCCGCAACTTCGTGGCTGGGTACTTTAAACCTTTTGAATGCCACAAGATGCCTGTTTATCCTCCGAAAAGCAGGAAGCAGATGACCTACTTATACAAAACGGCCCAAACACAGCCGCCAAGGATGCAAAAGACTTTCCAGGGCTTGTGAGAGAATGCCGGGAATCTTGAGCACCAGTAAGCATTTTCTCAGCTTCCTATCTGCATTTGCAACACCTGAAGTAGGGTATGGCCTGCTGTCTCCCATGCATGCGGCAGAAAGTGCGAGAACATCTTGCAGACATGGAGGCTCTGCACCCGTGATTGGATTATGCAGGGAGCACATGCGGAAGAGTTTCGATGTCTTCAATTTTAGGTATGCAGAGCTCTGTGTGTCTCCCGCTTTTTGCATGCGAGTTGCAGAATGGGTTGTGCTTTGCCCAACATTTCAGTGAGCGTGGTTTATAAGGCGAGACTAGAGTGTGCATTCTTTGACTTCCACCGCAGGTGAGAATTAAGAAATTATTTTCTCATTACTTGATCCCGGACTTGTTTGGGTGTTCTGTTCTCCAGCTTCCTTTCAGACTTACTTCTTTCCTTAAATAAAGTATGCTTTGACATAGTTTGATTGCTGGGGAAGCCTGTGGTTGTTTTTAACATGGTTTTCTTTACAGGTTGAGCATAGGGTGGAGAATCGCAGGATTAACTGGAACTGCTCCTTCATAAGGTTGTGGCCGGTGTTCGAAACCCCCATTGCTCTAGATGCATTTTGTGACAAGGAATTTCATGAGCGCAAGCGGTTTCTGAGCTCTGGGAGCAGTACTGCACCTAAGATTTCAGATTAAACTGCAGATTGAAAGGAAAGGGGGACCCTTTTCTGTCTCCCCTCTTCCAGCTACTCTCTGAAGACTGGAGAAGAGACCCTCTTAAGAATATTAGGGGGGTGGGCAGGGGAAGGACTAGACCAGGCATAGGCAAACTCAGCCCTCCAGATGTTTGGGGACTACAACTCCCATCATCCCTGAGCACTGGTCCTGTTAGCTAGGGATGATGGGAGTTGTAGTCCCAAAACATCTGGAGGGCCGAGTTTGCCTATGCCTGGACTAGACCATGTGAAAAATGAACATAACGTTTTAGCTGCAGTTCATTCATTTTCAGCTTTGTATTATTATTAAAAAAGCACGCCTAGACATTCCATTGTTGCGCCTATAACCTAGGCTTAATAATAATAATAATAATAATTTATTTATATCCCGCCCTCCCCAGCCGAAGCCGGGCTCAGAGTGGCTAACAACAATAAAAGTAACACAGCATTCTAAAATCAATTCATTCTAAAATCAATTCAAAATCAAATTAATGGCAACTATTGGGCTAGAGTTCTATGAGGATTTACCAAAGGAAGGGGTCAGACTGTGCCTTGGCCTAAGGCCTGGTGGAACAGCTCTGTCTTGCAGGCCCTGCGGAAAGATGTCAAGTCCCGCAGGGCCCTAGTCTTTTGTGACAGAGCATTCCACCAGATCAGGGCCACGGCCAAAAAGCCCTAGCTCTGGTTGAGGCCAGCCTAACCTCCCTGTGGCCCGGGACCTCCAGGATGTTTTTGTTTGAAGACCGTAAGGTCCTCCGTGGGACATACCAGGAGAGGCGATCCCGTAGGTACGAGGGTCCTAGGCCGTATAGGGTTTTAAAGGTTAAAACCAGCACCTTAAACCTGATCCTGTACTCCACCAGGAGACAGTGCAGCTGGTATAGCACTGGGTAAAGGTGCTGTTTAGCTCCTAGCTTTCCTATCTCAGTTTCTAACCCTGGTTGTGGCAGGGGTGGACGGGCAGAAGAGGGGACACACCATTGGCATTGGATTCTTGCAGAAAGCAACTGAGCTCTCAGTATGACGCTTCCAGGTTTGTAGCCTTATTAGACTTTACCGACTGGTGGGGTCTGCGTTGCTCCCAGGAGGGAGGAAGGAAGTCAAATGACACCGAGGTTGATTCAGAGAAAGAGTTTGTTCTGCTCTCCGGATAGCAGAATTCACTTGTGTGGTCAGTCCGCAGCAAGTCCAAAGAAATGAGAGATTTCATGCAGTATATATATCCACCAGGCGCCCTCTCCCCCCTTCCCCAGGAATCCAGCCACGTCAGCTTATACACACAAGTTGACATCACAGATGTTCCTGCTCCTTACTCTTAACCATAAAAGGGTGTTTGTGCTGGTCCCGGGGGAAGGTACCGTGGGTGTAAGCAGAGTCCACACGAAGAGGGGCGAGGTCCAAGACGGGGAGCCGGGCGGAGAACAGGTACGCTGGAACAGGAGGCCGAGCTGGGAACTGGAACACCGGATAGTCAGGACCAGGAGGCCAAGCAGGGATCAGGAACACAGGAAGGTCCAAAGCCAACAACGACGTTGCTCCCGCAACCTGGGGCCAGGCTGACTGGGCTTTTATCCTCTTCTAAGGCCGGGGGCGGTCCCGACCCCCAGGAGCCCCGCCTCCTCTGGCCTTAAGGCGAGCACTCCTCCTGGGGGCAACCAGTTCCCTTCGCCTTTCTGCCCTAAGCCTCTGCAGATCAGGAGAGGCCGAAGGGTTACTGGGCCCTGGAGGAGGCTCACCTGTGGCCACTGAGTCGTCAAGCCCCTCTGGGGCCAGAAGGGCTTCACCTGGGGCCAGCTCCTGATGCTCTGTCACAGGTGCAGGCTCTTCAGCATCTAGGCCTTGCCCCAGTTCAGCCGGCCCTGGAGGCGGGGACTCCTGTGCAGGCTGGGATTCCTCTGGTTCATCCTCTGAATCGGAATCCCAGGCCATCACACTCTGGCCTTAAGGCGAGCACTCCTCCTGGGGGCAACCAGTTCCCTTCGCCTCTCTGCCCTAAGCCTCTGCAGATCAGGAGAGGCCGAAGGGTTACTGGGCCCTGGAGGAGGCTCACCTGTGGCCACTGAGTCGTCAAGCCCCTCTGGGGCCAGAAGGGCTTCACCTGGGGCCAGCTCCTGATGCTCTGTCACAGGTGCAGGCTCTTCAGCATCTAGGCCTTGCCCCAGTTCAGCCGGCCCTGGAGGCGGGGACTCCTGTGCAGGCTGGGATTCCTCTGGTTCATCCTCTGAATCGG
Source organism: Podarcis erhardii (assembly GCF_964252035.2). NCBI lineage: Eukaryota > Metazoa > Chordata > Lepidosauria > Squamata > Lacertidae > Podarcis > Podarcis erhardii. Next base: position 129,968,489 of record NC_138497.1, read on the forward strand.
AATCCCAGGCCATCACACCATCCCCCCTCCCAGGCCCCCCCCTCAACCGAGGGTCCGGACCCGGCTTGCCGGGGTACGTCGCATGGAACTCTCGGAGGCAGGCAGGTGCGTGGACGTTGGCCGCTGGTTCCCAGGAACGGTCCTCCGGTCCATACCCCTTCCAGTCAATGAGATACTGCAGCTTTCCCCTGCGGTATCGGGAGTCCAGGATGCGTTCCACCTCATACTCAGGCTCTCCCTGAACCAACACTGGCTGCGGACGGGGACGGTTCGGGTGGAACTCGTCGGGTGGGGCCACCGGACTCAGCAGGGACCTGTGGAAGACCGGGTGAACCTTCAGGGTTGCGGGTAACCGGAGACGGAATGCTACAGGAGAGACTTGGTCCACGATAGGGAACGGGCCGGTGAAGCGGGCGTCCAACTTCCGCGAAGGTCGAGAGGGGTGGAGGTGGCGAGTGGAGAGCCAAACCAGGTCACCGACGCGAAGTTCCGGCCCCACCTGGCGGTGGCGGTCGGCCTGGGCTTTGTACGCTTCCTTGGCCTGGTGCAGTTGCTCCACCAAAAGCTGTTGCTGGGACTGGAGCTCTTGAAGCCACTCCGTCACCGCCGGGACCGCGGATGCCGGCAGCACATCTGGAAACAGCCGTGGATGATAACCGTAACTGGCCTGGAACGGGGTCTGCTGGGTGGATGCATTCACCGCGTTGTTGTAGGCGAACTCCGCCAATGCCAGGTGGTCGACCCAGTCATCCTGCTGGTAGCTGCAGTAACACCGGAGGTACTGCTCCAGCACCGCGTTCGCCCGTTCCGTCTGGCCATCGGTCTGTGGGTGGTAGGCTGACGAGAGGCAGACCTCTGTCCCGAGGGTCTGGTGTAATGCTCGCCAGAACCGGGATGTGAACTGAACGCCCCGGTCGGACACCACGCGCTCTGGTAGGCCATGCAGGCGGAAGACATGCTGAAGGTACAGCTGAGCGGTTTCCTTGGCTGTGGGTACAGATGGGCAGGGGGTGCAGTGCACCATCTTGGTGAAATGGTCGGAGAACACTAGAAGGCAGGTACAGCCACGAGACGGGGGTAAGTCCACTACAAAGTCCAACGAAACCGTGTGCCAAGGGCGCTGTGGAACTGGCAATGGCTGAAGTAGGCCGGGGGGTCGCCCGGTAGGACCCTTGGCGCGCCGGCAGACATCACAACCAGCAACGTAGCGAGCCACGTCGGCCTTCAGGCGGGGCCACCAAAACTCACGACTGACCAGATGGGTGGTCCGATACCGTCCAAAGTGCCCCGCTGCTGGGGCATCATGGGCCATCCGGAGAACCTCCAGCCGCAGTGGCCCTGGCGGGATGTACAGACGGCCGTGGTGCAGCAGAAGGCCCTGATGCAGGACCAGCCCCGGATACTGTGGGCTGGACCCTTCAGCCAGCTCCCGGAGTCGTTCCTGGGCCCAAGCGTCGACCCGCTGCTGTTCCCGCACCCGAGCCTGCAGTGGTTCCGCCTCCTGGGTGGCCAGGAACGCAGCTGGAGGTAGGATCGTGGTGGGTTCTGCTTGCTGTACCGTGTCTGCGTTGTCTTCAGGTTTCCGGGACAGGGCATCTGCCTTCTGGTTCTGAGAGCTAGGGATATAGCGGATCCGGAACTGGAACCGGGAAAAGAACAACGCCCACCGGATCTGTCTTTGGTTCAGCTTGCGGGTGGTCTGGAGGTACTCCAGATTCCGGTGGTCGGTTCTCACCTCCACCGGATGTCGTGCCCCCTCAAGATGGTGGCGCCAGACCTCAAAGGCCACCTTGATGGCCAGTAGTTCCCGCTCCCACACAGTATAGTTACGCTCCGCTGGTAGGAGCTGGCGGGAATAGAAGGCACAGGGCAAGAGTGGCGCTTCAGGTCCATTCTGTTGAGACAAGACGGCACCGAGAGCCGTACTGGAGGCGTCGGTCTCCACCACAAAGGGTCGAGAGGGGTCAGGATGTTGTAAGATCGGCGCCCTCTGGAAACAGGCCTTCAACCCCTGGAACGCCTCCTCTGCCTCCTCGTCCCAGGAAAACGGCGTCTTTGGGCGCAGTAGCCGGGTCAACGGGGTGGTGCGATGAGCATAATCTGCGATGAAGGTCCGGTAGTAGTTGGCGAACCCCAGGAAACGCTGTAGGTCCTTGCGGTTCCGGGGTGCCGCCCATTCTCGAACCGCTGCCACCTTCCCAGGGTCCATCTGCACCCCATCTGGAGAGAGCCGGTGACCAAGGAAGTCCACAGTCCGCTGATGGAACTCGCACTTGCTGAGCTTTGCGTACAAACGGTGCTCACGCAAGCGCTGCAGCACGGTCCGGACATGTCCCTCATGGCGAGCCGGGTCACGGGAGTAAACCAGTATGTCATCCAAGTACACCACCACGTACTTATCTAACAAATCCTGGAACACGTGGTTGATGTAGCGTTGGAACACAGCAGGCGCGTTGCATAAACCAAAAGGCATAACCAAGTATTCGAACTGCCCGTACCGGGTCCCAAACGCTGTCTTCCACTCATCCCCGGCTCGGATCCGAATCAAGTTGTAGGCCCCCCGGAGGTCCAGCTTGGTGAACACCTGTGCCCCTTGCACCCGCTCCAGCAACTCCGAAATAAGGGGCAAGGGGTACCGGTCTGGGATGGTGATTTTGTTCAGGGCTTGGTAATCATGGCAAGGACGGAGTTCCCCACATTTCTTCTTAACAAAGAGCACTGGTGCCGCAGTAGGCGAGGTGGAAGGCCTAATGAACCCACGCTCCAGGTTCTTGCGCAAGAAGTCCTGCAAAGCCTCGCGCTCTGGCTCTGTTAGAGAGTATAAGCGACTCACCGGTAGGGGCGCTCCGGGCTGGAGGTCTATGCCGCAGTCAAAAGACCGATGCGGCGGCAGCTGGTCTGCCCCCCGTTCCTCGAACACGTCTTGGTAGTCCCGGTACACGGCTGGGAGCGTGGGTGCTGTCTCCTCCGTGGGTGCGGCCGCTAGCATCTGCGACTGAGCATGGGAACACGGATCTGGGAAGTGTACGGTCCGTTTGACCCAGTCAATCTGAACGTTGTGAGCCTCTAGCCAGTCCATTCCGAGCACCAGGGGGAACCGGGGCATGGAGGCAATGTCCAAGGTTCGCACCTCCCGGTGCTGCTGGAGACACAGGACCAAGGGCTGGGTCTCCCGAGTGACGGCACCCGAACGCAGGAGCCGTCCGTCAATTGCCTCCACCTGTACCGGTTCTGGTTTGTTCTGAAGTGGCACCTGATGATGCGCGGCAAAGGCAGCGTCCATATAGGAGCGGGTTGCCCCCGAATCTACCAAAGCGTGGGTAAGAATCCAGGGCCCACCTGGAGGGTAGAGACGCACCGGTACCATGAGATGTCGCAATTCTACTGGTGAGGGCCCTTCTTGCATGGTTTGGGACCCCACGTTGCTAGGGCCTTCGGCTACCGAGGTTGGCGGTTTCCCTGCGACTGGTAGCTTCTCGGGACAGGAACGGGCGTAATGTCCACCCCCACCGCAGTAAAGGCACAGGTTCCCCTCCCGACGCCGCGACTTCTCCGAGGGGGAGAGCCGAGGTCGCGCAGCCCCGAGCGGCGTTGGCTCGACTGGCAACTCGGCTGTGGGCGTGGACCTGCTGGGAAGGACTGGCGCCAGGAGTCGGGAGTGCTGGCGGTCCCGGGTCTGGCGACGGTCCTCCAACCGATCGTCTATCTGCAGGCTCCGCTGAATGAGGGTATCCAGTGTGGTGGGACGATCCATCATGGCCAACTGGTCCAGTATCTCGTCCGACAGTCCCTCAAGATACTGGTCCCGTAGTGCAGAGTCATTCCAAGACAAGTCTTGTGCCAACAGCCGAAATTCTGTGGCGTAGGCGGCGGCTGTGGACTTGTCCTGTCTCAACCGACGAATCGCCCGATTGGCTTGGCTCTCCTTCAGTGGGTTACCAAACGCAGTCTCTAAGTGGTTACAAAACCCCACATAGTCCGTTAGCAAAGGAGAGTCTTGCCGGAGCAGTGGCAAAGCCCACTTGGCCGCCTGGTCCTTTAACAAACTGATTAAAAAATGCACCTTGGTGCGGTCGTCAGGGAAGTTCCGGGCTCGCCCCTGAATGTACAACTTGGCCTGGGCGAGGAACATGGGAAAACTGGCCTGGGTCCCATCAAATTTCTCTGGCAAGGCCACTGGGTACTTGCCTGGAGCTAGGGCGTCGGCCCCAGGATCTGGAAAGGCTTCCAACCGCTGCTGAAGCGCCGCAACCACATCGCTTAGCTGCTGAACGGTGTGGGTCAAGGCCTGGTTTTCCTGGGCCAATGCCACCAGCGCAGCCGCCTGGTCAGCCATGGCCTCTGGCTCTTCCCGAACGCACCCCAACGAAGGGGGAGTGCGGGTGTGGCGGGAGCAAACTGTGCTGGTCCCGGGGGAAGGTACCGTGGGTGTAAGCAGAGTCCACACGAAGAGGGGCGAGGTCCAAGACGGGGAGCCGGGCGGAGAACAGGTACGCTGGAACAGGAGGCCGAGCTGGGAACTGGAACACCGGATAGTCAGGAACAGGAGGCCAAGCAGGGATCAGGAACACAGGAAGGTCCAAAGCCAACAACGACGTTGCTCCCGCAACCTGGGGCCAGGCTGACTGGGCTTTTATCCTCTTCTAAGGCCGGGGGCGGTCCCGACCCCCAGGAGCCCCGCCTCCTCTGGCCTTAAGGCGAGCACTCCTCCTGGGGGCAACCAGTTCCCTTCGCCTCTCTGCCCTAAGCTTCTGCAGATCAGGAGAGGCCGAAGGGTTACTGGGCCCTGGAGGAGGCTCACCTGTGGCCACTGAGTCGTCAAGCCCCTCTGGGGCCAGAAGGGCTTCACCTGGGGCCAGCTCCTGATGCTCTGTCACAGGTGCAGGCTCTTCAGCATCTAGGCCTTGCCCCAGTTCAGCCGGCCCTGGAGGCGGGGACTCCTGTGCAGGCTGGGATTCCTCTGGTTCATCCTCTGAATCGGAATCCCAGGCCATCACAGTGTTCCTCTTCCTTTACTCTTGACCATAAAAGGGTGTTCCTGTTCCTGTTCCTGTTCCTATACTCTTATCTTGGAGCAAGAGGTCACCAACTCCTGGCGCCGTTCCCGGACTAGGTCTGTGCGTCAGTGTGTGGTCAGGATGTAAGATAAGATAGACAGAGTGCCATCCCTGCTCCACTGGAACAGCCAAGGCCATCCATTGCAGTCACGGACTGATAAAGGAGAGCACTTTGTTTATACAGCTGGGTTCCTGTTAGGCATTTGCTCAATAGCTCAAGTTAAAGAATTTTAGAAATACTCCCTTGGATAAGGAAAAATGCGGATTTTGGGGCCCATTCCAGCCTGACTGTATAGTCAGGTTTTTAGATTTGGGAAACCCATTCCTTCAGTTTCAGTCTCTAAAGCCTGCACCTTTTCTCCATGCTAAGGCAGTTGTTCTGTCAGCACACACTTCTCCCTTCTCCTCACACCCTACGCCATTCTGGAGGTTCACACAACCCCCCTGAGCATATTGGGGGAGCAGTCCCATTAGGTTAGTGCAATTAATTGGACTGGCTTCTGCTGGTGCCACAACTTAGCGTATTTTTTGCTCTATAAGACACACTTTTTCCCTCCTAAAAAGTGGGGGGAAATGTGTGTGCGTCTTATGGAGCGAATGCAGGCTGCACATCTATCCCAGAAGCCAGAACAGCAAGAGGGATTGCTGCACAGCTGTTCTGGCTTCTGGGATAGCCACGCGAAACCTCTTCAGGGCAGCGGGAGCGTTCCTCCCGATGCACTGAAGAGGCTTTGTGTTGCTTTTGCTGAAGCCAGAACAGCAAGAGGGATTGCTGCTTTCACTGCTCAGCGATCCCTCTTGCTGTTCTGGCTTCTGGGATTCAGAATATTTTTTTTCTTGTTTTCCTCCTCCAAAAATTAGGTGTGTCTTGTGGTCCGGTGCGTCTTATAGAGCGAAAAATACGGTAGTTGAGTAGCATTGTCTTCAATCCAAATTTTAGCTTAGAAAACTTCATTTTTCTTAACTCCATTTTTCTTCCCCTTCCACCATGCCATTCTTTTCCAAATCCAAAGTGAGTTCTTATACCCATTCCCATGGTTCCAGAATGGATTGTTGCAGTGAGGCTGGCCTGCCCTAGCAGCAGAAAAGGATAAAATTCTGGAATGGGATTGTGAACGACCCAGTTCCTTTTCCCTTTATTTAGCTTCTGAACAGTTTCCAAATTACCCCACTTCAAAAGAAGACCGTGAGTTGCAACAAAGTTGTATAAGCTATTTCCTATGTATAGTTGAAATTTAAGTAGAAAGACATACAAATCCCACCATAGTGAGGGAAACACTGGCCAAGCATACATGATCCATCTGATGAGGGCTACCAAAGTGCCAATTTTCAAACGGACCAAGTAAAAAGGACCAGACCCAGCAAGTTAAAAAGGGCCAACAAAAACACTTTGAACCCTTTCCTCCCGGTTTTCTTTCAGCAAAGCACAATGTGGTGAAAACCACTGATGTGTTTTTTTCCCCAGGCACGCTTTAATTGGCTTTAATGAAGTCGTGATCCGGCAGTTCAAAAGTTATTCAGGTTTTCCTACCCTATAAAAAAGGGACTCGGGTGGCGCTGTGGGTTAAACCACAGAGCCTAGGACTTGCTGATCAGAAGGTTGGCGGTTTGAATCCTCACGACGAGGTGAGCTCCCATTGCTCTGTCCCTGCTCCTGCCAACCTAGCAGTTCGAAAGCACATCAAAAGTGTAACTAGATAAATAGGTACCGCTCTGGCGGGAAGGTAAACGGCGTTTCCGTGCACTGCTCTGGTTCGCCAGAAGCGGCTTTGTCATGCTGGCCACATGACCCGGAAGCTGTACGCCGGCTCCCTCGGCCGATAAAGTGAGATGAGCGCCACAACCCCAGAGTCAGCCACGACTGGACCCAATGGTCAGGGGTCCCTTTAAAGGTAAATGTACCCCTGCCCGTACGGGCCAGTCATGACCGACTCTAGGGTTGCGCGCTCATCTCGCTCAAGAGGCCGGGAGCCGGCGCCATCCAAAGACACTTCCAGGTCATGTGGCCAGCGTGACGAAGCTGCAACTGGCGAGCCAGCACCAGTGTCGCACACGGAAACGCTGTTTACCTTCCCGCTATAAAGCGGTACCTATTTATCTACTTGCACTTAGGGGTGCTTTTGAACTGCTAGGTGGGCAGGAGCTGGGACCGAAAGACAGGAGCTCACCCCACCATGGGGATTTGAACTGCCGACCTTACGATCAGCAAGTCCTAGGCACCGACGTTTTACCCACAGCGCCACCTGCGTCCCAGGGGTCCCTTTACCTTTACCCTATAAAAAGTCTGCGGAAAAAAGTTCTGTACTGGCAAAATTGTGCCCTACGTGACTGAAAGCAAAGCTTAAAACGTTGACAGGTTCTTTTATCCTTAAACCAGATGTGGACCAGACAGCTCTTCAGAGAGATGTCGCCTTCAAATAGAGGACAGGCCTCTCTAATGTTGGGCACACGGCCATTCTGCCACCTGCCAGTCTCTTTGGCTGAGTGCAAGACACAGGAGTGGAGACCTGCAAAACACTGGCAACTTATAGTTTAGTCATACTTTAAAAGGGAAATTAATACTGCAGGTGCACAGGTAAAACATACATGTTTAGCATTCTTGCAGGTGTTTAAGACACCATTGCAGAACAACCACCCAACTCTGCAAGCCACTGGCAGTATGCCAGGTTTTCTGATAGAAATTGGAGGTGTAAATCCAAAGTGTCTCTCCAGAGCTGCAGCATTTAATTTATTATGGCACCGTGTGGAGTGTTTCTAAAATTTATGACTAATAGTTTGTTTAGCAAGGTAAGCATCCATTTTCTCCCCCGGCTGAATACCAACCACAATTGCAGCATGCTCATTATTTTAAAAATTGATCTGGCTGTACGGGCAAGCCTAACAGTCAATAACACTGGGAATTTCTGTCCGAAAAGACCATAGCTCCTGCAGTGAATTGGAAGCAGCGTCGGATGTTCAGGTTCCAAAGAATGTTTGCAAACCGGAGCACGCACTTCCGGGTTTGCGGCGTTCGGGAGCCAAAACGTTTTGAGTCGCAAGGCGTTTGTCAACCAAGGTACGACTGTACTTTGCATATATTATTCTTTAGCTATGTGTTCTGCAAGTCAAAGCTTCTTGAATATTTTAACAACGAATAATAATAATAATGGGACGCGGGTGGTGCTGTGGGTTAAATCACAGAGCTTGGGACTTGCCGATCAGAAGGTCAGCGGTTCGAATCCCCGCGACGGGGTGAGCTCCCGTTGCTCGGTCCCTGCTCCTGCCAACCTAGCAGTTCGAAAGCATGTCAAAGTGCAAGTAGATAAATAGGTACTGCTCTGGCGGGAAGGTAAACGACGTTTCCGTGCGCTGCACTGGTTCGCCAGAAGCGGCTTAGTCATGCTGGCCACATGACCCGGAAGCTGTACGCCGGCTCCCTCGGCCAATAAAATGAGATGAGCACTGCAACCCCAGAGTCAGCCACAACTGGACCTAATGGTCAGGGATCCCTTTATCTTTAATAATAATAATAATAATAATAATAATAATAATAATGCTATTATTTATACCCTGCCCAGCTAGCTTCAATATCAAGGAAAGAGTCAGCATTGCACATGATGTCGACTTCCTAGCTGCAATTTAGCTACTCTTACACAGCAGACACTTCCAGCACAGAACTTGCTTGCTTCAGATCGCACCCTCCTAACACCTGTTTGCAACAACGAAAAATGTGTGGGCTAAGACTGATGATGAGCTTGATTACATAGCGTTCTATTCTATGTAAATTCCTTTTAAAAAAAGATAAATCTCTCTTTTTTTTTTTTTTGAGGGGAAGAGGCACTGGCCTACAAATGCACTGAACTATAAATAATTAGGCAATCCGTTCCTACTCAAAATCTGTACGTTTGCCTCCTCCACGCAGCCAAAACGCACTGTTTCTTGTCGCCTTTTTTTAAATCGGCAAGGCAGGAGGGTTCTTTGCAAAACTCGCTTGGGGATTTTTAACTGCTGGCACCATCGCGGACTGTAATGGTGCTAGGAAATAGAGCTACACTGCGAACTACGGTGGCTTTCCCACACCCCCTTCTTCCTAAATGCAGAGGTTTCCTATGCTTGGAAAATCGAGATAGGATTGCTGTGTTGATTGCATAGGGCAGGGATATCAAATCGGTTAACTGCCATTGACAGGTTGATCCCCGGGTGATAGCGGTCGATCACCCCACAAATGATTGCAAAAATGGAAGATGGAGTTATCGCTGGAGGGGTTACTGTATTTTTCACTCTATAGGATGCACTTTCCCCCCTCCAAAAATTAAGGGGAAATGTGTGTGCGTCCTATGGAGAGAATTCAGGCTCCTTGGCTTCAGCGATAACAACGCGAAGCCTCCGAAGCGCAGAGGGAGAGCTCCCCCTGCACTCCGGAGGCTTCGCGTTGCTTTCGCTGAAGCCCCCGGAGCACAACGGGAACTCCCGCTGCGCTCCGGGGGCTTCAGGCAGCTATCCGCAAGCCTTCGGATAGCCGCCTGAAGCCTGGAGAGCGAGAGGGGTCGGTGCACACCAATCCCTCTTGTTCTCCAGGCTTCGCTTCGCTGGAGAGGTGCTGCACAGTTTTCCCTCTCTGTGCAGCGCCCCTTCAGCGAAGCGGGAGGAGAAATGGAAGGGACTCCGTTTCTCCTGCTGCTTCACTGAAGGGGTGCTGAGCAGAGAGGGAGAGAATTTTTTCCCCCCTGTTCTCCCCCTCCTATGGTCCGGTGCGTCCTATGGTCCGGTGCGTCCTATAGAGCGAAAAATACAGTAATACCTGGGCAGTGTTCTATGGAGTGTTCCTTGGCAAAAAGCAGCAGAACTATGCCACCCCCCCCCAAAAAAAATAAAGCTGAACAACTTTGGCTCCATCAAAATAACTCAACAACAACTATGGCTTGCGCCCTCTAAAAAAAGCTCAACAACTTAGGGTTGCCCCCTGCTAAAATGGGTAGATCACTGCTAGTTCTTTCTTCTGGGAGTAGATTGCAGGTTCTTGGGAGCTGGACATCCCTGGCATAGGGGGATTCCGTATTTAGGATGGAGAAATTGCAGGACAGCAGTAGTTGGAGCAGAACGCTGAATGGATGGGGAGAGGAATTGAAGGACTCACAAGAGTTTCACAATCTACATTAAGCTGTGGGGTGGACAGGCCCTGAGGCTCAGGAGCATCGTAAGGCAATAATACAAAATCAGGAAAACATTCTGGATCTTTGCTGGTGCCGGCTACTCCACCAGATCAATCTGGATTTGGGCCTAGAAGACCAAGGAAAAGCATTGGCGAACGGAGGGTGTTTAGTATGTGTGAGAAATGAGGATGTTGCTTTTTCACATAAACCACAAATACAGCATTTTAGATAAATGTCAGAAGTTCAGATCGATTCGCACCTGAAAACTAGAGATGTTTAGAGCTTGTGGGCTGGGATGTGGTGTTTGGCTTGGCTCAGTAAGTAACTGCATAGGATCAAGTAAGGGAAATAATAAATAAGGGTAAAGGTAAAGGGACCCCTGACCATTAGTTCCAGTCATGGCCGACTCTGGGGTTGCAGCGCTCATCTTGCTTTATTGGCCGAGGGAGCCGGCGTACAGCTTCCGGGTCATGTGGCCAGTATGAAGAAGCCGCTTCTGGCGAACCAGAGCAGCGCACGGAAACGCCGTTTACCTTCCCGCCAGAGCGGTACCTATTTATCTACTTGCACTTTGACGTGCTTTCGAACTGCTAGGTTGGCAGGAGCAGGGACCAAGCAACAGGAGCTCACCCCGTCGTGGGGATTCGAACCGCCGACCTTCTGATCGGCAAGTCCTAGGCTCTGTGGTTTAACCCACAGTGCCACCCGTGTCCCTAATAAATAAGGGTAAGGGGCGCTGAAATAAGGGTAGTGGGAGATGTAAACAGAGGAGGGACAAATTAGACAGTCGTGATAGGCTGTAAACCTTGTAGTACGCAGCCAATGGGCAATCAAAGGAGGTTACTTTGTACAGCAGGTGGCGCTGTGGGTAAAACCTCAGTGCCTAGGACTTGCTGATCGCAAGGTCGGCAGTTCGAATCCCCACGGCAGGGTGAGCTCCCGTCGTTCGGTCCCAGCTCCTGCCCACCTAGCAGTTCAAAAGCACCCCTAAGTGCAAGTAGATAAATAGGTACCACTCTGGCAGGAAGGTAAACGGCGTTTCCGTGTGCGGCGCTGGTTCTGGCTCGCCAGATGCAGTTTGTCACGCTGGCCACGTGACCCGGAAGTGTCTCTGGACAGCGCTGGCTCCCGGCCTCTTGAGCGAGATGAGCGTGCAACCCTAGAGTCGGACACGACTGGCCCGTACGGGGAGGGGTACCTTTACTTTGTACTCAATATATTCTTTGCTGCTTTGTTCAGATTGTATTTTAAGGGCCTTACGACCCACTTCTTACAGTATGGAAACACAATTTGCAGCATTGCCCAACCTCACTGCTGATCACCAGCGTTCGCTTCCAATTCCCTGAGTTTGTAGAGCTTGAGCCTGCATGCAGTATATCCCACTCTGATCTCAAAGTGGCAGTTTTAAAAATAGTTGCAGAACAAGACTTTGCCCACTGGAAAGTGCTGAAGAAATAAGACGCAGCGAGGACAGCATATATGATAGCTTTAAATCGCCCCTGACCTGACATAAAGGAGACAAGAAGAATCACCAGCTGACCATGTGGCAGCTCCAAAATTCAATTTTTAGATTAAAACCGCAAGGCATCAGATGTTGAGGTGTCAGATGGGAGAAAGGCTGGATTAGGAACCACCACAAAGAGAAAGACAAAACACTTCTTACTCATACGGAGCAGGGTGTGGGAAAGGGATAAAAGATAAGTGTTACCATGGCAATAGTTGCTTGAAGACACATATTTTTAAATCTATCTCAGTGTAAGCATTCCAAACACATTTGTCTTTTCCTTTGAATTGCTGCTGTTGAAATTTCTCCTCACAGCTCTCGAAAGAGCACCCCCCTCCATCTGAAATGAAGGGATGCAATGTTGCCCTCTTACTAAAACAAAGCTTTGAGGTAAATCAGAGGCTGTCATTTCTCCATTTATCTTGTCCCAGAGTTTCTGACAGAGCTTCCTTCCTGTCTGGGAATTAATTGTATGCCACTTAATAAGACAGAACGCTATTTAAATGCTACTTGTAAGGAGTCATTCTCTTGGCGTACCTGTCAGGGTTAGTATTAAAATGGGTGGGGGGGCCTGTGACCCTCCAAATGGTGATGGGCAGCCGGATGCTGTTGAACTACAACTCCCACCAACCCCAGCAAGCATGACCAATGGCCAGGGATGATGGGAGTTGTAGTCCAGCCACATCTGAGGGCCACATGTTTCCCACCCCATATCAACATTTAATTTCCTCCCTGTTTAAATTTCCTCCTGGTTTCCTCTCTGTTTAAATTTGTACCCTGGCATGTCTCCAATGGGACCCTCAAGGCAACTCAACAGAGCACGCTAAGACCAAGCTATTATCATGAAACAATAGAAGGAGCCCTGCTGGATCCGACCAAAGGCCTTTGCAGTTCCACATCCTGTCTTCCACAGTAGAGATCCAAACGCTTTTGAGAAGCCCCAAAGCATGTCATCACAGCCTTCTCTTGCTGTTCTCCCACAAAATACTGCCTCTGTTCCTGTAAGTAGCACAGCAGTCACTGATAGCCTTGTTATTGGTTGATTAATTGAATTTATATATCGCCCTATACCCAGAGGTCTCAGAAACCAATGTTGGCCACAACATAATTCAGATGCAATAATGGGAGCAGGTGGTGCTGTGGTCTAAACCACTGAGCCTCTTGGGCTTGCTGATCTGAAGGGAGTTATGCCACCCCAAGCCAAGGAGATAAGTCACTAGACAACCTTTAGAAGACATTTGAAGGCAGCCCTGGATAGGGAAGTATGGACGCGGGTGGCGCTGTGATCTAAACCACTGAGCCTCTTGGGCTTGCTGATCGGAAGGTCGGTGGTTCAAATCTGTGTGACCGGGTGAGCTTCCATTGCTTTGTCCCAGATCCTGCCAACCTAGCAGTTCGAAAGCACACCAGTGCAAGTAGATAAATAGGTACTGCTGTGGCGGGAAGTTGTTGTTGTTGTTGTTATTATACCCTGTCCATCTGACTGGGTTGCCCCAGCCACTCTGAGCGGCTTCCAACATATGTAAAAACATTTAAAAAATTAAACATGGAAAACACTTTCCTATGCAGGGCTGCCTTCAGATGTCTTCTAAAGGTTGTATAGTTACTTATCTCCTTGGCTCGGGGGTCACATAACTCCATACCCTCCAACATTTCTCCAATGAAAATGGGACGTCCTAACGAAAAGCAGGACCTTCTGGGATAAAATCAGAAACTGGGATGGCTTCTGTAAATCTGGGACTGTCCCTGGAAAACAGGGACACATGGAGGGTCTGCCTACTCCTTGCAGCAACCAGCCTAGCTTCAGCAGAGCTTATCACAAAGGCCAGAGAGCAGAAGAAGGCAGTCCTTAATATTGAAGTAAGAAAAGTACACAGATTACCTTGCATGACATAGTGCAGGTGTATTTGGCTGAAGACAAGCAGAGACATCACCTTGCCAACAAAGGTCCGTATAGTTAAAGCTATGGTTTTCCCAGTAGTGATGTATGGAAGTGAGAGCTGGACCATAAAGAAGGCTGATCGCTGAAGAATTGATGCTTTTGAATTATGGTGCTGGAGGAGACTCTTGAGAGTCCCATGGACTGCAAGAAGATCAAACCTCTCCATTCTGAAGGAAATCAGCCCTGAGTGCTCACTGGAAGGGCAGATCCTGAAGCTGAGGCTCCAATACTTTGGCCACCTCATGAGAAGAGAAGACTCCCTGGAAAAGACCCTGATGGAGGGCACAAGGAGAAGGGGATGTCAGAGGACGAGATGGTTGGATGGTGTTCTTGAAGGTACCAGCATGAGTTTGACCAAACTGCAGGAGGCAGTGGAAGACAGGAGTGCCTGGCGTGCTCTGGTCCATGGGGTCACAAAGAATCGGACACGACTAAACGACTAAAGAACAACAAGCCATGTCTGGAGGAGTTCTTGGAGAAGGTTCAAGTGCCCCTGTTAAAAACGAACAAACACAGACAGCCATTTGGTCAGAAGTCATGGCCTTAAAATGGCTTTGCTGTGCAACTGTGCTAATAATTTATTGGAGGCAAACAGCTTTATTGCCAAATTTGGGTTCCATCTTAAGGGCATTAGAACTGCTTTTGAATTAGAAGTATCTTCATTCATGTCTCGGCAAAGATCAGATTCCTAATAACAGTAACAGTTGGCGTTCCCTTCCTTATGTCTTGTTTCCCCTCTCCTACAGAATCCAAGCTGGTCCCTTCTGTTAAAAACCTAGAGATGCAAGACCCTGTTCCAGTCCTGCTCTGCTGCCTGATTTCTAATTAACCAAGAAAGAGAATTTAAACTGACACCTCTCAAGTCAACGATGAAGCACAGATTGCAGCAAGGGTAATATTGATCCATTTCTTTATGTGAGCTACTGCAAAGGGAGGGGTGATCAACAGCCAATAGAAGCCAGGTTATGTGGGCCAATGCATCCTGGAAACACAAGTTCACATTCATATTTTTTTCTTAAGCCTAGATAGGAAAGTGTCAGGACTAGAAGTTCATTGTTGTTATTTACCCTGTGTGAAAAGGTTCCTGCCAAACCATTTCCTATACTCGGGGCTTTGTGTATTTGACATATTCTGTTTTAGGTATTCACTCTGTTTCTTCGTCATCTCAGCGGTTCTCTGGATGGAATGCAACAATAATAAAATTGATTAGATCTGTACATCCCAGAGTAAAGAAAGTTCTAAATGGTGGCACTTAAAACACAACAGAATAAAAGCAGCCATTAAAAAGGAAAAGGAAAAAAGACAAAGGCTGCAATCCTAACCATGTCTACTCAGAATGAAATTCTCATTAATTTAGTGGGAGCTACTGTGGGTTAAACCACAGAGCCTAGGACTTGCCGATCAGAAGGTTGGCGGTTCGAATCCCCACGACGGGGTGAGCTCCCGTTGCTCGGTCCCAGCTCCTGCCAACCTAGCAGTTCAAAAGCGCGTCAAGTGCAAGTAGATAAATAGGTGGGAAGGTAAACGGCATTTCCATGTGCTGCTCTGGTTCGCCAGAAGTGGCTTAGTCATGCTGGCCACATGACCTGGAAGCTGTACGCCGGCTCCCTCGGCCAATAAAACGAGATGAGCGCCACAACCCCAGAGTCGGTCACGACTGGACCTAATGGTCAGGGGTCCCTTTACATTTACTACAGGATAGGTAAAAAAGGTAAAGGACCCCTGGATGGTTAAGTCCAGTCAAAAGTGCCTATGGGGTTGCGGCTCTCATCTCGCTTCAGGCTGAGGGAGCTGGCATTTGTCCACAGACAGCTTTCTGGGTCATGTGGTGGCCAGCATGACTAAACCACTTCTGGTGCAACGGGACACCATGATGCGCAACCAGAGCGCATGGAAACACTGTGTACCTTCCTGCCACAGTGGTACCTATTTATCTACTTGCACTGGTGTACTTTTGAACTGCTAGGTTGGCAGGAGCTGGGACAGATTCGAACCGCCAACCTTCTGATCGGCAAGTCCAAGAGGCTGGGTGGTTTAGACCACAGTGCCACCCGCGTCCAGGATAGAATACTAGCAAACACCAGTTAATACATAAACAAGAAAAAGAAAGCTACAAGATTAAGCAGCCATACTAAAATGCACTGGTTATGTCCATTTTGAAAGGAAATATAGTCTTAACTGTCCTTTATGGAGAATGCACTCACTTATCCCAAGGTTACACTGAGGGACACAGAAACACTAGTAAGAGGAGAGGTTTTGCTAAACAACTTCTACAAACTGGGAGCAATCACAAAGGTTGGGAACAGCAAAGAACATTGGGGCAGGAATTCACATACCTTACTGATCACCTGGTATTCCCCTCCCCCCCCAATAATATTTATTGAATTTCATACAAACACATTACATACTATAAAATCAATAAAACAAAAATAAGAGAAACAAAAAAATAAAAAACAAATATAACAAATAATAACCAAAGATACAAACACATATACAATAAAAATTAATTAATTAGTTAAACTTCCAACTTCATAAACATATTACTTGAATTCCTCTAATCTCTTCCATCTGAATTTCCTTGTAACTGAATGTAGCAGTTTTCCAATATCATTATTCAAAAAACAATATTCCGGTTATAATCAAATTTCTTAACTTTTCTTATCATTCTATTTCTCATTTATTTATTTAATGCTAGGCCTATTTGGTTCTTTCAAGTAATTACTAATCTTTAATGTTACAATATTTGTTCAAATAATCTTTAAATTTCTTCCAATCTTCTTGATATTCCTCTTCTTTCTGGTCGCGGATTCTCCCAGTGAGATCAGCCAGCTCCATAAAGTCCATCATCTTCATCTGCCCCTGATTACCTGGTATTGATGTGGTTAGAAACCATGCCCAATCATTGCAAACGGAAGCAAACACAGTTACAAAACTGGTATTGGTTGTTACTGGGATTTAATTTTGAACTTGAGTATATACCTTGCAAAAAACAACAACCAAGGACTGCTGACACGTGTTGTCAGTGCAGGATTTCTTAAAGCCTTGCATGTTACATTCCCTTTGGAATGACTGTGTTCCTCTTGTTTAAAAAGGGAGTGGGAACTATATGCCTGACCTGAGGGATCTCTTATGAACTGAAGGGATCATAGGAGAGGGTCCCTTCTAAAGGGGATCTAGGAGAGGATTTCCTTCTAAAGTTTGCGGAAGTTCCAAGAGTGGCCTACAATGGAATTAGACCAGAAAATAAAATGAGGAAATATGAATAAACGTGGTGGCACACGGAGCTACTTTATCTGTCCTAGTGAAATAAGGTTGTTTTCTGCTGCTCCAGAGAAGTGGACACGGAGCAATGGTTCCAAACTACAAGAAAGAAGATTCCACCTAAACATTCAGAAGAACTTCCTGACAGTAAGAGCTGTTCGACAGTGGAATTTGCTGCCAAGGAGTGTGGTGGAGTCTCCTTCTTTGGAGGTCTTTAAGCAGAGGCTTGACAACCATATGTCAGGAGTGCTCTGATGGTGTTTCCTGCTTGGCAGGGGGTTGGACTCGATGGCCCTTGTGGTCTCTTCCAACTCTAGGATTCTATGATTCTATGAAATAACAATGGGACATTCTGTACCGTATTAGATGAGAGGGTAACTGCAACAAAATGTTGCCATGTACTATTGCCTACCACTATCAAGCAGACATGCCATCTTTTGCCCAGTTTTCCATTTTTATTTTCCAAATGACTGTCGACATTCTGTGGCTCCTAAGTAAGCCCAGTCCTCTTTGGGATGTTTTTGGGGCAGTTTGCCCTTTTAGATGTTATATTTTAAAACATTTCTCTGATCTTTGGCAAAGCTCAGGGTTCCTTGAGCAAGCAGACAACTTGTGTGTGCTCAGTGACTCCATTTTGGTTAACACCCATCACACGTTTCTGTTAGAAGGCGCGAGTAAAAGCTACCCAAATTACGGAAAAGAATAACATTAATCTACTGGAAACTGGTGAAATATCCTATAGAGGACTGCATTCATTTGCGTTAACACTACACAACCACACAACAGCTTCTCTCTTTACACACGCCCTATACGCTTCCGGGCTTATCTGCCGGTCTGTCTTGGTTTTTAACTATCAGTTGGCCTTGCATATGAAAGTTGCACCCATGTATTGGGGAAGTGGGAGCTGGACCATTAAGAAGGCTGATCGCCGAAGAATTGATGCTTTTGAATTATGGTGCTGGAGGAGACTCTTAAGAGTCCCATGGACTGCAAGAAGATCAAACCTATCCATTCTGAAGGAAATCAGCCCTGAGTGCTCACTGGAAGGGCAGATCCTGAAGCTGAGGCTCCACTACTTTGGCCACCTCATGAGAAGGGAAGACTCCCTGGAAAAGACCCTGATGTTGGGAAAGATGGAGGGCACAAGGAGAAGGGGACGACAGAGGACGAGATGGTTGGACAGTGTTCTCGAAGCTACCAGCATGAGTTTGACCAAACTGCGAGAGGCAGTGGAAGAGAGGAGTGCCTGGCGTGCTCTGGTCCATGGGGTCACGAAGAGTTGGATACGACTAAACGACTAAACAACAACATTGGGGCTGCTCAAGAACAGCATATCTACATGGATAGCTCATGGATAGCTGATGACACCAAGGTTGCAGGTTCGACCTCCGTATTCCTGCATTACAGGGGGTTGAATTAGATGATTCTTGGGGTCCCTTCGAACTCTACGATTCTAGTCCACTGATTATCCAGCTGCCACCATCTCCAATGAATTAAGAGGACAAAAGCGAAAAAGTGCTGCCCTTCTAGGGAATTGCTGCTTCGTTTAATTTAGGAAATACAGCTTGCTGTCATAACTGTGATAGAACCAGACATTTGTATCATATTTCTCCTTCCCCCAATTTGCCAAAGCTACAGCAATGGGTTCCTAAACCAACGCCTCTAACTGAGACGAAGCCACGAGCCCCTCCAACGGAAGCGTACTGTCAACGGCAGATTTGTACTTCCTTGATCTGAACAGTGGATCATTTTTTTCTCGTGCAGGAGTTTAGTCAGATGTAAGGGACTGATTACATTTATCTTGTTTGTTCCAGATAATCCTTTAAGGCAATTTAAGCTTTTCAGCTGCTGCGCAGTGGCTTCTTTCCTGCTGTGATCCGAATTACAGCTGAATAGCCATCCAAGAATTCTAGCATATCCAAGCAACAAGAGAGGCGTCGGCGTCGGTTTGTACTCAGTAGGTTTCAGCCCCCAAAGATGTCAAAGAGAGACATATTTTTTGATATATATATATCTCTATCTATCTCCTTGGGTCTTGCACTGTCGCCTCATGGATAATGGATGCAAAAGGGTAGAGGCTTCAAACAAGGGATAAATGGATTGCCTCTGCACAGAACCTCTGGGAAAGCTGCCGGCTCACTTCAGCATTTATTAGCATTCATTCCCCATTCCAAGCTCTGCAAAAATATGAATCGACTTCTGCAACACTAGATTCTGCTCCCTGCCTTCCACACCTTGCATTCAGAAAAAGGAAGACTGTATAGAATGTGGCCCATTTACACCTAATTGAAAAAATGTGCTTCACTGGGTGACGCTTTGCTTTCACACAGTTTTGACTTCCGTTAGCATAATTTACAAGGGTTCCGTTAAGTAAAGCTCCCTTTACATTCCAATGTTTTCGAGGCTCCCAAAATGTCCATATCACGTCTCTTTTGGGTGTTAGCTTACCCTTGCTGCAGAGCCATATTCACAAGAAGACTGTACTGTACAATAATGATACTTTACATTAGTTCAGTGGTCCCAGGTAATGGGATCACCTGGCAAAATGACACATTAGGGTAATAATTAGAATCTGAAAGGTGGTCCTATTACCCTATTGGATTAAAGAGCTGAAACAACCTTATCAGGGGTACTGTAGCAGTTGCCAATCATTTTTGCAAATGGGATAGTTCGTTTGACTGTCGTAAACTGACGCATATTACATTTTCAGTGAAGTGGTGCAGAGTGGTGCATGCTCTAGTTATCTCCCGCTTGGACTACTGTAATGCGCTCTACATGGGGCTACCTTTGAAGGTGACCCGGAAACTGCAATTAATCCAGAAAGCGGCAGCTAGACTGGTGACTGGGAGTGGCCGCTGGGACCACATAACACCGGTCCTGAGAGATCTGCATTGGCTCCCAGTAAGTTTCCGAGCACAATTCAAAGTGTTACGGCACCTGCCCTGGATCCTGCCCCTAGACCATGCAAGCAGATCTGACTTGCAAGTAAGAAAAAGGCACAGCACTCCACTCAGGAGTCACAAGCAACAAAGGGAAAAACGCTCTCCTATTTATCCAGTCTACCTCTCTTTCCTCCCCACTTCCTGACTCCCACCATGGTTTATAGCAAACTAGCTGCTCCAGAGCAGAAAAACACAAAAGGCAAGGCTCGTTTAAGGCTTATTCTTAGTTTACAGTACCACAGGCAGGTCCAGTTGTTTGGATATCTGAATCTGTGGTGTGTAAAGCAAGGGTTGGGTATTAATTCATTGTGTTTGGATAAATGAATTTCCGTACAACAAGCATTTGTATACTGTGACTTGCATGCATTCCTAGTTCAGAGGCTGCTGTTAGTGCAGATTAGTGCTGGTTGATTAACGCAGGGAGTAAAATAATCCGTTTGCTAGAGTATATGCTGGCCTCCTGTACGCTTCTGGATACAAGTTTTTAAATCTTTTGTTAGAATAGGTCGCCTGCACCTCTGCAAGCAGCCTCTTCCTTCGCTTCATGTGTCAGCTTCCAAAATCAGCCAAGGCCAACCTCTCTGGACGGCACATCTAATGCAGTTAATTTGAACTGAGTGCATCAACAACCTCTGGGGCTGCTTCTCAGTAACGAACGCTTGCTTTCAATGCAGAGATCTTCCAGTGCCTGAGTTTTGATTATGCTTCAAGTACAATATAATAAGCCCTTATTATCTGAACAGTCACTAACATCGCTGTAATTAATGTATGGGGGTTGCTCGTGCGTAAGTTGCTACCCTGCCTGGCTAGGTAGCCTGGTCAAACCTTTCCTGCCTGGACAGCCCTTCACTTCGTGGCTGTTCAGTCGCTAGCAGAATCCGTCAGTGGGCGTTTCTTGAACTTCTTCCAGCACAAAAGCTCTTTGACGCCAAGTCTACGCCTACTTTCCCTGCGCGGAAGTCTTCTGCGCAGGGTGGGTGTGGGCAGAGGAGGACCAGTGCTCTCCCCGCTGGTCTCCAGCGAAGAGTCCTGGAGACCCCTCTCCGATTCCCCCAACCGCCCCCCTTTATCCCTGGTGTTACGCTGATTTCCTTCCCCAGCCGAAGAGTTCCCTCTCTCCCTGCTTGCCCCTTCTCCGGCATCGCTTGGGAGCTCTGCCTCCACTCCTGGCTCCAATGTCAGTTCCCTGACAGTCGCTAAGGTTATACTGATGCGATACTTACTTTGGAATATTCTACAGCAGTGATGGTACTTTAAAAGCAGCACTGAAGAGCTGATGTCTGCCCCGTTTTTTTCTTTCCTTTTCTTTTCCCCCAACAAAAGCTCCCAAAACTTGAACAGCTATACAGCGACAGGCATAAATGCACCTTGTAGAGAGCAAGGAGCAAGGCAGTGATGGGGAGAATGTCCCTTGATGATGAGCATCTGTTTAAAAGACTTATTAGGAATCCTGCCAAGGGACGCGGGTGGTGCTGTGGGTTAAACCACAGAGCCTAGGACTTGGCGATCAGAAGGTCGGCGGTTCGAATCCCCGCGATGATGTGAGCTCCCGTTGCTCGGTCCCTGCTCATGACAATCTAGCAGTTCGAAAGCACGTCAAAGTACAAGTAGATAAATAGGTACCGCTCCGGCGGGAAGGTAAACGGCGTTTCCGTGCGCTGCTCTGGTTCGCCAGAAGTGGCTTAGTCATGCTGCCCACATGACCCGGAAGCTGTACGCCGGCTCCCTCGGCCAATAAAGATGAGCGCCGCAACCCCAGAGTCGGTCACGACTGGACCTAATGGTCAGGGGTCCTTTACTAGGAATCTTGCCAGATAAGAGCAGAAACGACTCCTGCAAATGCAAGGTGGATGGACCAGAGCTTTCTGTAGATCTTTGTGCCTTTTATAAATGGAGTGCTTTAATTACACTAAATTATATAGGAACAGGATGGTTTTCTAAACAAACTCTGTGTTGAGGGGGAACTACCACCCAGCTGCTGCCTTCTCCGTTCCATGTTTCCCCTCGAGCTGAGAAGTATCGCATTCTGAAATAGGAATATGACTTTTGCTGTTGCAAAAACGGGTTGGGCCAAGTCCTTCATGGATGTGACTCACTCCAGTTTGCTCATGTGGGCAGAGAATTTAGATCATACAAGTGGCTGATGGAAATTGGTGAGAAATAGCGGCTGCTTTCTGTAGAGGAGGAGGAGGAGGAGGAAAGTTCCTGTTGCTGGCATCTTGTTAAAAAGGAACGCTGCTAAATTCAAGGAGCTCTGTTAACATTTTAGACTAGAAGAGGTTTTGTTGTAAGAACAGCAAGCGAGGGAGACTGGCAACTGCAGAATTTATAAATTGCATGCATATCCCTAATGCATCTCTTCAAGTTGGTACACTGGAGGGGGGGTGCAGGGTTTTGTTTTGCTTTGTTGTGATACTGTTCCCCTAAATAAGCTCTTTGTCCGCTAAGTGTCTACCTGGGTAACGGTTCCGAATTAGCGTCTGTTCTCCTCTGCTGAGAGCAGCTAGCAAGTGCCTCAATTAATCTTTTGTTTAAAAACGCTGTTAAGTACTGACAGGAAACAGGCTGGTATAAAATAAATAAATAGCCCTCTGAGATTGTGCACATGCTGCAGGTCAGGTAATATAATTAGAGTTCAAATTCCAAGGGAGCTATTCTAAGTTACTCCCCATCAAACCAAGCTGTACACTTGGCGACTCCTTACAAAAGCAATTATTATATGCAAACGTTTAGAAATCTCTCTGGTGCGAGCTGCAGAATTCGAATCTCTGATGTAGGATCTGGGAGGGATTCAGGCTCTGCGGAACTTAAAGAGAGAAAAGTTTCTAGCCCTCATTATTATAAAGGAGAAGTGTGTTTGTTGGTTTGTTTATCCAACCAACCAACCCTGAAAACTGTAGGTTTGTTTGTTTATGATTTTCATTTTTATACATTTCAATAATTTTACAATCATTTCAACATTCCGAAACTCGACTTCCTTCCCCCTCTTTCTGCGGTTCCTTAAATTTTTTTTTTTTTGTATTTTCTGCATATTCCAAATTAACTTAATTGACTCATTTATTCATCTACTTAAAATATATACTCTTATCAAACTGTGCTTAGGTTTTGTATCCATGAATGACAAACTATCGCTTTACTTCCCCAAGATCTTGGCAAGACCAAAAAATAAAAATAAAATAAAATTACTCTGAAGAAGAAAGACCTAACCACATTTGCAGCCAGAGCAAAACATGCAATTCACACAGATTCACTTTTGGTTTGGAAGCAGACAATCGTTTATAATAGAAGCATTGTCATCTGTGGAGCATGCGGTGGTTTTATTTGTGCTGCACTTCGTCCCTGGTAAAATTGCCTTCCCACATTCCCCTCAGGGACAATAAATAGAAGGTAAGACAAAATAGGGAACCTGTAGCTCTCTAGAAGCTGGACTTCCAACTCCTGCCAGCTAGCAGGTAAGGGACAGCAAGGGATTAGGTGCTACCTTGAATACCATATTTTTTGCTCTATAAGACTCACTTTTCCCCTCCTAAAAAGTAAGGGGAAATGTGTGTGCGTCTTATGGAGCGAATGCAGGCTGCGCAGCTATCCCAGAAGCCAGAACAGCAAGAGGGATCGCTGCTTTCGCTGCGCAGCGATCCCCCTTGTTGTTCTGGCTTCTGAGATTCAGATTAATTTTTTTCTTGTTTTCCTCCTCCAAAAACTAGGTGCGTCTTATGGTCTGGTGTGTCTTATAGAGCGAAAAATACGGTACTCATACCACCTTTAGTACTCTGCAAAACATTGATTTGGCATGCATTTTATGCTGCACAATGTTGTTTTCTCTGGGTTGCAGAACTGACATGCCTCCGTGTTAGCTTGTCGTTCCGGCATGCCCACGTTCTTGTGTTAGTAAGAGACTAGAAATGAGAAGAAGCAGGAACTAAAGACTTCAAAGGGGATTTAAATTAAACCAAGTTAAAGGAGGCTGAAGCTGATTAGGAATGAGTCACAGGTACCTGAAAAGCAATGCAAATAATTAAGGTCTCCATTATAGGATTCTCCTGGGTGAAGGCAATTGCAGAAGGGGAAGGGAGAGAGTAGACTTCAGCGGGGGTTCCTGGAGTGATTTTCCAAAACTCTCCAGATGTGGGAGTTTAGGAAAAAAACAAATGTTATTTGGCGGTAAAGGTTCTTGGGACTTGAACCTGCACAGTGTGCTCTGCAGAACAGTTCCCTAGCTATTCATCCACAACAAACAGGCTGATCATTGCCATTTGCCGCCCTCCTAAGCTGTAGACTGGGACGCAGGTGGCGCTGTGGGTTAAACCACAGAGCCTAGGACTTGCCGATCAGAAGGTCGGTGGTTCAAATCCCCGCAACAGGGTGAGCTCCCGTTACTCAGTCCCTGCTCCTGCTAACCTAGCAGTTCGAAAGCACGACAAAGTGCAAGTAGATAAATAGGTACCACTCTGGTGGGAAGGTAAACGGTGTTTCCATGCGCTGCTCTGGTTCGCCAGAAGCGGCTTAGTCATGCTGGTCACATGACCTGGAAGCTGTACGCTGGCTCCCTCGGCCAGTAAAGCAAGATGAGCGCCGCAACCCCAGAGTTGGTCACAACTGGACCTAATAGTCAGGGGTCCCTTTACTTTTACCTTAAGCTGTAGACTTAGTCCGAGAAAGCAGAAAGAGCCCTCTTTCAAGGGGTATAACATAGAGTTGATGTTTTGTGCTCCTCCCCTGCACAGCTCACAACTTCTCCTCGTTTTAGTCATTCCCCTTTTCGTTAGTGGGATGGCTTGGCGAGTGGGATGGAGAGCCAGTGTGGTGTAGTGATTAAGAGCGGTAGTCTCGTAATCTGGGGAACCGGGTTCGTGTCTCCGCTCCTCCACATGCAGCTGCTGGGTGACCTTGGGCCAGTCGCACTTCTTTGAAGTCTCTCAGCCCCACTCACCTCACAGAGTGTTTGTTGTGGGGGAGGAAGGGAAAGGAGAATGTTAGCCGCTTTGAGACTCCTGAAGGGGAGTGAAAGGCAGGATATCAAATCCAAACTCTTCTTCTCTTCTTCTTCTTGGCCAGCAGAGGGTTTTGTTGGTCTATCTATCATGGCGGTATATCTGGAGTTCCACCAGAATTGTGGGGACATCACTGAGTCCTATTGCCTCAGCCATCAGATCTTGAGTATAGCATTGCATACCCAACTGCATTTTTTAAAAATAGCTAGCATGTAGACCCAAACCAGTACATTGTCTATATTGGGTGTCGGGATGAGGACATACAATGGGAGCTGAAGTTCAGGAATGTCTGAAGAACCACAGGTTTTCCACCCCTGATCCAGAGGTATTGATGATTATGATAAATAATATATGTTGCTTGAAACACCCAGCGGAGAGGAACTGCGGCCTGGCCACAGTGATTTTCAGCTGAGACCCCAATGCAGTGAATTATCATTTCACATACTGATCAGAAAAAAACCACAGACAGCTGTATGGAACATTGCGCTTGTCTAGCAGCCAAGACTGATGTCAGGTTTTGTCATGTGAGCATGTCCTAAGGGTTTAGCTTTTGCAAGACTCCATCTGCTGAAGTGACTTCCGATCTCTGTTCTCCGTCCAGACCTCTCTGAGCTGCCGTTTCTGCCAGGCCTTAGCAGACCCCTCTGCTCTTGCTAAATAACTGCGTGGCAGCAATGTCGACAGCTCTAAAGTTGGGCTGCCTTATGGAAAAAGAGTGAAACGTATCACATGGGAGGAGGAGGAGGGCAGCGGCTTTCTCTCCGATGACTCATCATCCAAATGTTTTCATGCTTCCAGCGTCAAAGTCAGACGACAATAACAGGAGACGGAGTTTGCGTGCTGTCACCATGCTTTTTGATTTGAATGCAGGAGAAGAAAGAGGATCTGCAAGTACAGCTCGCAAAATGCAAAGGAATCTGAGCAGTCACTGTTATGACTGAGGCACTGTATATATGCGCAGCCTAAAACAAGAGGCGTCGCTAAAAAATTCATGGACATACTGTTGCCAAAGAGATCGCTTTCCTAAACAGGGTATTTTTAAAAAGACCAAGAGATGGCAAGAGATACGGTTAAGGTTGCACGGGCATTGGGCAGACTTTGTAATTCTGTATGCTGATTATCAAATAATGAAGAAATGAACCTGTGCTGCCAATTCTCGTAGTAGACCAGTAAGAAGTAAGTAAGTTAGATTCTGGAAAAAAAACCAATTATTCTCAAAGTCAATCATGTGGATGTTAGCCACAGATGGGGCAAGGGCTGCACCCCTGGCAACGCCCTTAATTTGGACATAAAAATCATTTTTGTATCGGAAGAAATTGTTTTTTAAAATAATGTCCAATAGTTGAATTAAGAAATGATATAGTGGAACTTGTATTTGCCTGGATCGCAATAGTTTTTCATTTGTCCCTCTTGTATGAGTTTTCTGTTTGTGGCTTCTGTAGTAGATTGTGTATCTTGTTCTCTCAATTTTTGGAGTATTAATATAAGATTTAGAATGTAGAATGGTTTGGTAGTGTTTTGTGTGCCGCTTATGTGCTGCTTACTTCTTACTGGATTATCAAATAATGGCTTTTGTCATCCTATAGACCAAGGATACTGTGATACTGGACCACAAATCCCATCTCCCCTGATCACTGGTTTATGGGCGTTTGGAGTCCAGAGGGCCATACGCTCACCACCCCTTCTTTGAAACGGAAACAGGTAGCCTGGATAACTTCAGTATTAATTCCTTCCCACTCTGATTAGATCTCCTTCACAAGTACTCTCATTTCCAGGTCAGCACCTTCTGCCTTTACCTCTGGGAGACATCCGAACCCTGCCTGGTTATTAAGCTCCAGGTTCTACCTAGCTATTTTTTCTAGGCAAGTAGCAAAGGCTGAATTGCAATATGCAGCTGCCTAAAAAGTGGTTATGTCATTGCTGGCAACCACAGACAGCTTTATCGTTTCGCAGAGTTGGCCAAAAGCCATGCAGGGTTGAAGTGCCACGAATTGTGGCAAGGAGGTGAAGATGCTCAGCTGATTTCACTAGAAATGCGCTGTTATAATCACCAGGGCCTATTATTCACTTACATCAGGTTGAATGTGCCTTTCAATTATTCTAACATGGAAACACTCCTGAATTGATGCCCTCATAGCTAATACAGTGCCGCAAAAGCAATCTCATCAGAACCTTCCCTGGGGTGCAGTTCTGGGGTGAATTCTCCTTCTCTGGCTGCACTCAAACAATGCCAGTGTGTTTATGCAACCATACCATTAGGGTTCGGAAGTCAGGAACGAGTGAAGCAGAATCTGCCTAAGGAGAGGCTCTGTTATCTCCTATGGGAAGGACCCTGCCAAATCTTTGCCATCAAAGACCGTGGATATCACCTAAGATCCTGTTATTGTTGTTTAGTCATTTAGTCGTGTCCGACTCTTCGTGACCCCATGGACCAGAGCATGCCAGGCACTCCTGTCTTCCACTGCCTCCTGCAGTTTGGTCAGACTTCTGCTGGTCCAACTTCTGCTGGTCCTCTGTTGTCCCCTTCTCCTTGTGCCCTCCATCTTTCCCAACATCAGGGTCTTTTCCAGGGAGTCTTCTCTTCTCATGAGGTGGCCAAAGTATTGGAGCCTCAGCTTCAGGATCTGTCCTTCCAGTGAGCACTCACGGCTGATTTCCTTCAGAATGGAGAGGTTTGTTCTTCTTGCAGTCCATGGGACTCTCAAGAGTCTCCTCCAGCACCATAATTCAAAAGCATCAATTCTTTGGCGATCAGCCTTCTTTATGGTCCAGCTCTCACTTCCATTCATCACTACTGGGAAAACCATAGCTTTAACTATACAGACCTTTGTTGGCAAGGTGATGTCTCTGCTTTTTAAGATGCTGTCTAGATTTGTCATTGCTTTTCCAGCAACTAAAATTCCTGGCTAAAAATTCATTTTAATGCAGACCCAGAAAGCTTACTACTGTAACCTCTTTATTGAGAGATATACATAATTCTATATGGTTTTCTGATATTACCCTGAAACTCAGGCAAATAGGGATTGCAATCCTTCTTCTATCACAAAGGGCTGTTTTCCCAGTTGTTTAAGAATGATTTTTAACGCCATTTAAGAAACTAATCCCTGTGTCAGATCCTCATTAGCTGCTGCTGCAAAATCACTAAGGCTTTTGCTCTTCAAGCCTTCGAGATTGTCTGCCTGTCCCATACCTCATGTGTTATGAGGTCATGCTATTGGAAGAAAAAAACCCCACCCTTTTGCTTGTCTTCTTCTTCTTTTTTTTTTTTTTAGTACATTTTTATTCAAATTGCACAAATAAACATACCGATAAACATATCAGTATACATATAAATATAAACATAGTTCATTTACATAGTTTATTATATCCCCTCCCCAAATTATACAAAAAAAGAAAAATTGAAAACTCGCAATATTTTGGGCTCTACCGAGCCTTGGACTCCCCTCCACCCTTTTGGTAAGTATCGAATAAATTCTACAGTCACGTATTTTATTTTTGATCTTAGTTATTAACCACTCACTGTTAGAGTTATTCCTTTTGCTTGTCTTCTAGTGAGTCTTCTTGTCTTTGGCAGAGAAAAGCTTTTTATTTATCTCCATGGGAGAGAAATACATTGTCTTGGGCAGAAAGAACCAGTGAGTCTTGGTTGTACCTAAAGAGGCAGCCTCTAGAATCCTTTCAGTCTACGAATTCTGCCGAAAAATAGTAATAAAAGGGGGGGAAATGGATGGAGTTCCTGTAAAAATATGCTTCGTACTTCAGAGGACATAGTCAAATTGGTTCACAGAGGGAAGCTCAAAATGAACCTTTTAAATCTGTTGCGCTTTCTCTCTTTCTCTGCACACACACTCACAGAATACACACTAATATTATTCAAATCAGCCATTGATAAATTCCTTGGTTTCTAATGGGTCTTACTAGGGCTATTTTAAAATCACGTTTCCCCCCTTCTGATCATACATCTCTGTTATGCACAAAACATTCTAATAATGGGTAAATGCTCTCCCAAAGAAGGTGTTTATTAACATAATGAAGACTGAGAGAGTTAAGATTTTATCCACTTTAGAATATCATTTAATCTACCAGAAGGGGACTAATTTGTTGGAATTAGTGAAATTAAATGGAATTCCAATTACAGCCTTCTGGATTCAAGCGATATATTTCATCATTACGAGTAGCCAGGACGTTGATTATAGGAAGACCACTCTTGTCACCGTCATGGCAAGAGGGATTTTCAGATTTAAATTCAAATGAATGAAGGCTTTGGAGCCTTGCAGTTGGAATGCACAGAGACCTGCAAAAAGAGAGACGCAGACTTAGGCATTGGTGCCCAAAGGTCAGGATCCTAGGTCCATGAACCTGAAGTCTACCAGTGACTAGGACACTAAGACATTAAACCTTTAAAGCTCATTCCTGCCACCCCAAGAATGCTGGGAACTGGTGCTTCCCTTGATGTCTTTGTCAGAGGTTCTCAACCTTTTTGAGTCTGCGACTCCCTTGACCAACTGCATTCATTCTGCGGCACCCCTGTGGGTCTCAGGAGCCCAGTTAGGTCCCCCCCCCCTTGCCTGCAGAGCTGGCAGCCTCTCACCCTTTTTCAAACACCTTTGCTTGTGGAGTGTTCCTTCAAACTCCTCTCCTGTCCTCCGGGCAGGCGCTGTTGCCCGCCACGGTCTCTGAGCTCCCCCCTGCCCCAAAGACAGGTGCCTCTTCACATTGCCCCACAGGAGCCTGGGAAGCACCTCCTGGCCAGCCCCAGAGGCACCATTCGCCTGCGGCACTTATAGCCAGGGCTGCTGCAACAAAGAGCTGTGCAAGCCTTTGGGAGGCAAAGACACGAGAGGGTATTAGAGGAGGGTGGGAAGGAAAGAGGGTCAGAGGCCAGTGTTGCCCGCGGCACCCCGACCATCCTTCAAGGCACCTCAGGGTGCCATGGCACGCTGGTTGAAAACCACTGCCCAATGTTATCCATTCAGTGGTCTGTGGTCTGCTGAGCTCCAGTCTGGGCTAAGGAGTCTAAGCTCCTGCATTCTGACTCGATACATGGCATCCAATCATGTAGCATTATCAGGGTTTGGGCTACCGGCATTGGCTCTTCAGCTCTGAGTTACGATTCACAGCCAATCATGTTGAGAGTGGGAGTGGACCAGGCCTTCAGAAATATATATAAGCAGTTGCTCTGCTCCTGATGTTCCGTTCCATTAGCTCAATAAGGTCTCTTGCTGTTATCCCTGTGTCTCAACTTGTAGAAGCCCACTGTCATGTACTGAGTTGAATAGGATCCAAAATGCAGCAGTCTGATTGGTCCTAGAACAATAGGATTCAGAATGTAGCAGTCTGATTGGTCCTAGAACAATGCAGCAGTATGACTGGTCCGCAGGAGCCACCCAATCCAGCTCTAGGTGGAAGTGAATCCACAACCTGATTGGCCTACAGGAGAATCCTGGAATTAGCCAATCACATGCAGCCCATTGTGTAAATAATGTACCGTATTTTTTGCCCTATAGGGCGCACTGGCCCATAGGACGCACCTCCTTTTTTGGGGGGGGAAATGAATAAAAAATTTTTATTTCCCCCCCCCAGCCCCCAGAACAGGCTGCTATCCGCAAGCCTTGCGAGCCCTCCAGAGGGCGCCTCGTGCTTCGGGCTGCAGGCTGCTGCCCGCAAGCCTTGCGAGCCCGTGGCAACTCCCGCCGGGCTTGCAAGGCTTGCGGATAGCTTCCTGAAGCCTGGAGAGCTAGAGGGGTTGGTGCGCACCAACCCCTCTCGCTCTCCAGGCTTCAGCGAAAGCCTGCATTCACCTCATAGGACGCACACACATTTCCCCTTCATTTTTGGAGGGGGAAAAGTGCGTCCTATAGGGCGAAAAATACGGTATATAAAGCAGATATTGTGGGGGAACTTCCATTCCTCCTCACCACTATGAGCTGAATAAAGAGCATGAAATCTCCTGTAGGCCAATCAGGTTGTGGATTTACTTCCACCTGGAGCTGGATTGGGTGGATTTACTTCCACCTGGAGTTGGATTGGGTGGCTCCTGTGGACCAATCATACTGCTGCATTGCTCTAGGACCAATCAAACTGCTGCATTCTGAATCCTATTGTTCTAGGACCAATCAGACTGCTGCATTTTGGATCCTATTCAGCTCAGTACTTAACACCCACCTTAAGCACATGCTTATTTTGCTTAATGGTTAACCCAGCCCTGGGTGGCCCTGGTATAGTATCCCTCTGGGCCATAGCAAATGACAGTAGTCAAGCCTGGAGGTAGGAAGAGGAGGAGCCTTACCAAAATCTTTTAACCCTACCACATCCAAGAGATAATTAAGTTGAGCTCCCATTAACTGCAAAGTATCACTTGGACACATTTTAGTGCTCTGGAGCAGCATTGTCATACCAGAAAGATCTGTTTTGTGAGAACACCATATAATAAGCTCTCTGCAGGAGAGGTTGGCCAAAGTGTCCCAGATTGTGTTTAAATCGAGAATGAATAATGTAAGAGCTACAGTGCCATTCTTTTCCTATTCTCACACCTAGGTTTGCCAGATTTTCAAAGGTTTGTCTGCAAGCATTTATTGAGCATGAAATTTCCTTGACATCTTGGCAACTTCTTGGGAGCGGGGTTCTTGCAGAAGGGTTGCTGAAATATGAATGAAGCCATTGACATTCTCGGGTCTGGGTGAAGACCCAGAAAGATCAAACATTTCTGTGCACTCATACTTTTTGGGTTTGTATCCACATCTCTTGGCCAATTTGAAAGTGACACACATCCTACATGAAAAGTACTTTTGAGAGGAGATATGATGCAGTTTGTCTTTTTATAGGGAACCTCTTTATAATGAAAGGGGCCATCTAGGCATCCTTTTTTATTGTGCCTTCTTGGTTAATTGGGCTAAAAGCAAAGGTTTCAGGGCAGCCATATTGTTTCCAATCAACGCACGACCCAGAACATACGTACAGTGGTACCTCGGGTTACACACGCTTCAGGTTACAGACGCTTCAGGTTACAGACTCCGCTAACCCAGAAGTAGTACCTCGGGTTAAGAACTTTGCTTCATGATGAGAACAGAAATTGTGTGGCGGCGGCGCGGCGGCCCCATTAGCTAAAGTGGTACTCATGTTAAGAACAGTTTCAGGTTAAGAACGGACCTCCAGAATGAACTAAGTTTTTGACCCGAGGTACCACTGTAGTGTAAAAAGTTACAGGATTTCAACATAACATTCTGGGTGGTTTTTTGATCCCACTTTCCTTGTACTATTGTTTAAGAAGGACCCACCGGCTGGAAATAATGCAAGCACATTGGAGGCACAATGCAGAACTGCTGATAAGTTGGGATGATGTCCAGCATGAATTCACCACTACTGCACTATTCTTGGGTCAACGACATGTTGCAGAATACACTGGCAAAAAACAAAACCCATCTGTAGGGGCCGCAAGTAAAAACAAAAAGATGTTTCCTGGAGGAAGAAAAGACAAGTTTACCTCTCCTTGTGTTTCTTCCTTTCAAGATTATCTTCTACGGCAGTTCTAGAAATGGAAGAATTAGTTATAAGAATCTCAAAAAGAATTTGCTGAGTGGAGGATTAGTTGGAAGGCTTCAACATGCAGTTTGACATGGCAAACAGAAGGTCTTGCCTCCTGCCTAGCAAATCTGAGGCAGCCCCTTCATGTGACGCAATGTTCTTCATGTCTGTTCAGATCATGTGACGGTGAGTTTCTCTGTAGCCTTATTGGAGTTCACTGATTGGGTCTGCATTGCTCCGGGACAGGAGGAAGGAAGTCAAATGACACCGAGGTTGATTCAAAGAAAGAGTTTATTCTGCTCTCCGGATAGCAGAAGGCACTTGCGTGATCAAGTCCACAGCAAGTCCAAAGAAATGAGAAGTTTCATGCAGTATATATATCCCCCAGGCACCCTCTCCCTCCTTCCCCAGGAATCCAACCACGTCAGCCTATGTACGCAGGTAGACATCACATATGTTCCTGCTCTGGTATTCTTAACCATAAAAGGGTATTCCTTCCTGTACTTCTGACCATAAAAGGATCTTCCTCTTCCTACTCTTATCTGGAAGAGGTCATCATCTCCGGGAACACGCTTCTGGAGTTTTTCCCGGACATCGGTCTGTGCCTCTTTTGTGGTCAGCACATAAGATAAGGTATTGACGTGTTTTCTCTGTTCCCCTAGAGAGAGCCAGGGTCATCCCTTGCCATGACTGATAAAGGAGAGAGCTGTGTTCTTGTTAAGCATTTGCTCAACGGCTCAAGTTTATGCATTTTAGCTAAGGGAAAATAGGGATTTTGGTGCAGTTTAAAACTGCCTGCACAGTCAGTTTTGGGTTTTGGGAAACCCATTCCTTCATGTCTTTAATGGAAACTCCTTTTATGTCCCACAAGCAGACCAATAAGGGATGCACTAATTGATGACAAACACAGGGGAGAATGGTGCAAAAGGCTGAAAATCTAAAGCACCCTTACTATGGGGTAAGCTCCATTGAACTCAGTAGTACTTACTCATTTCTGAGTAATCATGCTTAGGCTTGCACAAGTAGGCACACAGCTGGAAGGAATGAGATGGACGCCTTTTATATTGATTCTTACATCTAAGAAAATCAAGTATCACAATCTAGATGACAGTTGTCCACATTAAATGTAAATCTGTGTATCCCTAGCAGAGTATGAATTATTTAATTATCCCTGCATAGCTATGTTGAACAAAGTGACTTATAAAATATAAATAAGGTTTATGGAGTCTTAACTCAGTAAAAAAGAAAAGATAAAATAAGCAGGATTAGCAAACAGCTTAGATTGCAGTTGTCTTCTCTATTATCCTAAGAGTTTGGATCATGAAACTTTTTACAAGCATGGAGAATCTCAGGTGGAAAAACTTACAGAGCAGGGACAAAGAGAAAGACTCTTCTTTATAAACATTTGTTTCAAATTGGTTTCCTTGGCTCTGAAATACATCAAGGATTGTCCTGTGTCTGGAGGTACGTGACATACAAATGGTTCATTCTTTAAGACTGAGATAATTCAAGGGTATTCAGAGGAAGCCAAACACATCGATGCAGCAGTCCTTGTATTTTGTGCTGTCTCCATGGTTACTTTCCAAACATCTTGAAATTGCCCTGGGATTGTTTCGAAACCAGGGATGCTCGTGAGGTGAAAACACACAAGGGAAGATAGTGATTGAGGTGCTGGGGTTTTTAAGAGTTTAAGTCTTGCTGGATCAAACTATGGTCCAACTAACCCAACATTCTGTTTCAAACCAGATGAATTTGGAAGTCAGGCTAATATGCCTTGGCAAGAGGTAGGGAGGGAGAGCAAAGGGAACCCTGACTTTCTAAAATGTTTTCAAAATGCACTTTTAAGTTTTGGTTTTGGAGAAATCTTAACATTCTATATTGCATTGCATCGCAATTCCCCCATTTCATGATTTGTTAAGACATCCATATGGTATTTTGTTATTTTGTAAGCCGCTTACGTACTATCTTGGTTTTGAGTGGTATATAAATCTATGAAGGAAAATAAAAGAAGGGAGAATGCTCACAAGCAAAGAATGAAGATGTAGCTGTCATGGTTAAAAGGTAAAGGTAAAGGGACCCCTGACCATTAGGTCCCGTCATGGCCAACTCTGGGGTTGCGGCGCTCATCTCGCTTTATTGGCCAAGGGAGCCGGCGTACAGCTTCCGGGTCATGTGGCCAGCATGACTAAGCCGCTTCTGGTGAACCAGAGCAGCGCACGAAAACGCCGTTTACCTTCCCGCCGAAGCGGTACCTATTTATCTACTTGCACTTTGACGTGCTTTCGAACTGCTGGGTTGGCAGGAGCAGGGACTGAGCAACGGGAGCTCACCCCGTCGCGGGGATTTGAACCACCAGCCTTCTGATCAGCA
Source organism: Podarcis erhardii (assembly GCF_964252035.2). Classification (NCBI taxonomy): domain Eukaryota; kingdom Metazoa; phylum Chordata; class Lepidosauria; order Squamata; family Lacertidae; genus Podarcis; species Podarcis erhardii. The sequence continues at coordinate 130,003,212 of NC_138497.1, forward strand.
AGTCCTATGCTCTGTGGTTTAACTCACCGCACCACCCGCGTCCCATAGCTGTCATGGTTAACACCTTTTATATAAGCCTCTCCTTTATGGCACAGAGAGGGAATGTTTGGCTGTTTGGATAATGTGTGAAATTTACCTCTCCCTGTCCCTGAACCCTGGCCAGGTTGGCTGGGGCTGATGGGCTTTGAAATCCACCAATATCTGGTGGTTTATGGGTTAATTTAATGTACATTAATCTTTATGGCTTAATCTAAGGCTAGTATTCTTTAGAAACATTACCTAAATCAATAGAAGTATTTGGAAACCACACGTCTATGGACTGAGCTGCCTGCCACTGAATCCAGTACTGTGGCCACTTGTTTCATGTTGTGATGAAGCTGCGCCGTTGGAACTGGGGTTAATGGAACTTTTACACACTGTAGTGTTCCAGAAATATTTTTAGTTTATAACCATTTTCCTCTTCAGCCTCCCTATACAGCCAAATATATTAACCCCCCTACAAATGCTCTGATTGCATCTCAATGAAAGATTGTAACGAACAACAACGATATAAATGCTCAATTTTTAAAGAGTTCAGCTCCTATAGAAATAATTCACATGTGTGAAATGATGCAAATATGGCAGAGGGATAAACAGGAAATAATTCTTCCAACATTCTGGCTTTAAAAGTTGTGGAGGTGATGAGTGATTTGCCTGAGATTACTGAGGAAACTGAGTTCTCAGCGAGGTGGTTAATCTGCTCTGGGTTATAGAGCTTCGGATGACAATGAGCACATAACTAAATATTCCTTTTTGCAAAAATAAACCCCCGCTCACAGAAAACTTGCATGTCAGGGAGAAAGCTAAGCTAGAACCATTATCCCTGACATCTAGGTTTCTTTGACGGGGACCTTTTTGAAAGAAGCAGCATTCAATCATTCACGGTAGCTCAGAGTCACACCTACAGTCTCAGAGACAGGTTTGCCACCTCAGTGAAAGCCGAAATGTAGCCTTATTAGACTTTACTGATTGGTTGGGTGAGCGTTGCTCCCGGACGGGAGGAAAGAAGTCAAATGACTCCGAGGTTTGGTTCAGAGAAAGAGTTTATTCTGCTCTCCGGATAGCAGAAGGCACTGCGTGAATCAGTTCACAGCAAGCACAAAAGCAATATAAATTGCATACAGTATATATATCCTCCAGGCACCCTCTCCCCCCTTCCCCAGGAATCCAGACACGTCAGCTTATACACCTAAGTTTACATCCATGACCATAAACAGATGTTCCTGTTCTGGTACTCTTGACCATAAAAGGATGTTCCTGTTCCTGTATTCCTTATATTGGGGTAAGAAGGTCACCAACTCTAAGAGCACTCCTGGCGCTGTTCCCGGGCATGGGGGCTGACAAGGTCTGTGCATCAGTGTGGTCAGGATGTAAGATAAGATGTGCCATCCCTGCTCCACTCGGAACTGACAAGGCCATCCGTCATTACCAGCCTTCATGGACTGATAAGGGAGATGGTTATGTTTGTACAGCTGGGTTCCTGTTATATATGAGCTCAAGTTAATGGTTTTTAGCTAATGCACCCTTGGAGAAGGAGAAACAGGGATTTTGGGGCCCGTTTCAGACTGACTGCACAGTCAGGTTTTAGATTTGGGAAACCCATTCCTTCAAAAGTAGACACAATTGGGTAATCACTTTTGTTGTTTGCATATTTCACCAACGCGGTCCAGATCTGTTAGGGAGGTGCTACACATCAGCTGGACCTCTCCCTGCATGCAAATCCCTGACACAGAAGCCTAAGGAGGCAGGACAATGTGACGGAAAATAGCAATGCATGCTTTTACCTAGCAGCAATGACCAGCAATCAATCCAAGGAGCAGGGCTTGCAGGTAACCTTAGCAATAATCAAGCCGTTGAACCCAAAGTCCTAATTAAACTGCTCACAGGGGTTGGCAGATCCAATATTTTGGCGAAACTCCCTAGCAAGACTAGTGTACGAGGGACGCACTAGGCCTAGCAGGTTGGAGCATCAGAATGCGACATGGGGAAACACTAACTGGGATGCTTTCAGACATGGAGCAAAGTGGTTTACCTGTTGTACCACATTTTTTGCTCTATAAGACTCACTTTTCCCCTCCTAAAATGTGTGTGCGTCTTATGGAGCGAATGCAGGCTGTGCAGCTATCCCAGAAGCCAGAACAGCAAGAGGGATTGCTGCTTTCACTGCACAGCGATCCCTCTTGCTGTTCTGGCTTCTGAGATTCAGAATATTTTTTTTCTTGTTTTCCTCCTCCAAAAACTAGGTGCGTCTTGTGGTCTGGTGCGTCTTATAGAGTGAAAAATACGGTAATTCATTCTTCCCTATGAGTCGTCTGAGGATGGTTTAGTAACCTGTGACAGAGCATTCTCCTTACTTTAGCAACTTGCAGTTCTTCAGCTCCTACCATTCTCCGGTGGTGAAAATGCTACAAGTCCCAATGAGTAATATTAGTAAATTTGTAATAATTGCCTGACCATCCCGTAAAGCGCAGGTGCAATATAACTGAAGCATCGTTTCTCCCAAACGTTCTGCTCTGTGATTCCGTGCAGACTAGACCCCACACTTTGTAGGTGAACGTGTCAATATTGTTTGGCCTCTTAACGCTCAATGAAATCCGTCTTGTTTCCTGTGAACCATATGATCGGATCACCTGCCTAGGCAGCTTTTTGTTTTCAAAAAAGCATCTCTTTTCGACCCAGTTCTTCCAAATGTTTTATGTGATTAGTGTTTCTCCATTCACACGTAAAACATTTATTGGCTCCTGGGTGCATTTTGGGTAGGAGGAGCCTTCTTCCAAGTAGCTGTCTAGGGCAGATTAAAGGAGGGGAAACAATAGAAAAATGTGTGTTCGTGTGGTGGGGGCACTCTTGGAAAACAGATGAGATTTTTCTGAAGGACAGCAAGCAAAGCTTGTAAATAATGAAGTGATTATGAATCAGACTGAAGGGAACTTGTTCATCACCCATCACTAAATGATGTATGTGTGCACTGCAGATAAATGGTTTTTCTTTTCAATTGTTAGGTGTGCTGTTCACTGTGCCAACCAATGTTTGATACCTGGTAGTCCAAACAGCTAGGGAATTAAGATTGCCGGAAGAAATATCAACAACCTCAGATATGCAGATGACACAACCTTGATGGCAGAAAGTGAGGAGGAATTAAAGAAACTTTTATTGAGGGTGAAAGAGGAGAGCGCAAAATATGGTCTGAAGCTCAACATCAAAAAAACGAAGATCATGGCCACTGGTCCCACCACCTCCTGACAAATAGAAGGGGAAGAAATGGAGGCAGTGAGAGATTTTACTTTCTTGGGCTCCATGATCACTGCAGATGGTGACAGCAGTCATGAAATTAAAAGACGCCTGCTTCTTGGGAGAAAAGCAATGACAAACCTAGACAGCATCTTAAAAAAGTAGAGACATCACTTTGCCAACAAAGGTCTGTATAGTAAAAGCTATGGTTTTCCCAGTAGTGATGTATGGAAGTAAGAGCTGGACCATAAAGAAGGCTGATCGCCGAAGAATTGATGCTTTTGAATTATGGTGCTGGAGGAGACTCTTGAGAGTCCCATGGACTGCAAGAAGATCAAACCTCTCCATTCTGAAGGAAATCAGCCCTGAGTGCTCACTGGAAGCACAGAGCCTGAAGCTGAGACTTCAATACTTTGGCCACCTCATGAGAAGAGAAGACTCCCTGTAAAAGACCCTGATGTTGGGAAAGATGGAGGGCACAAGGAGAAGGGGAGGACAGAGGACGAGATGGTTGGATAGTGTTCTCGAAGCTACCAGCATGCGTTTGACCAAACTGCGGGAGGCAGTGGAAGACAGGAGTGCCTGGCGTGCTCTGGTCCGTGGGGTCATGAAGAGTCAGACACGACTAAACAACAAGTCCAAACGGCAGACTAAGGAGTGGCGAACTACCAAGGGCTACTCAGTCCAAAAGAATAAGTGCAAAGAGTTTGACAAAAAATAGTTGGCACCTCTTTCCTGAAATGCCTTTCCCCTTTTTTCTGATTTAGCGCTACAGTGCTAAACCAGCCACAGAGGAAGCCATCTGGATGCTGCCTTATCTCTGAGCAGTTTAATTTAGAACAAGAAGACTGTTTCACAAAGAGGCACTTGAAAACTGCACCTTTTCCTATGTAATTGATTCTCGACTTAACATACTGAAATGAAATTTTCACAAGGGTGTTCCTCTGCTGCAATACAGCTTTGACGGCTATAAATTCACAGCTGAATGCTGGAAAATGGCATCCAATTTTGTCCTTCCTAGTTCTTTATTGTCTTATAAATACTTGGTGGAATTGGATATAACTTTCATGAGAACCAGTAATTAATCTTTTCTAAGACAGGTATAAACAGAACGGTAAAATCTCATTTATTCCAGAATGGTGGAAATACCTTGCACTTAGTGGACTATGCATGTATAATTTATGCAACATTGATAAATCCTAATGATCATTTAGGGATCCAGTGGATACACAATTTGAACTCAGGTGTATCAGCTGAATTCAATGTTACTATTTTCCTCCCGAGGACATTCGTTTTCAGGTATTGGATATCTCATGCTTTGACAGGCGACAAATTAGGAGAGTGGGGAATATTACTTATCCACTATTTCACGTGGCAAATAATGACAAAATACAAAAGCATTCTGGAAATATATGCAACATTAGGGAACTCTGCTTGTTAATCTCCAGAGGAAAAAGATGCATTTGTTTTTCTAAACTCTAAACAGGGAGTTTGGCCTTGTTGTGGCTTTCAATAGGTTTAATGATTGAAATTATAATCCAGGAAGGCGAATGTGTAATATGAGAGGAGTTATTTAGCGGGATGCTATTTCTCTGCATACGTATTTTTACAAAGAGATCATCAGTATTCCAAATGTCATTTATCTTTGTGACAGTAATAGGTATTTCACAATTCTTGTTTTAACTACTCTCAACAGTAGCTACATCAATTTATATTCTAGTCAATTTTATGATTATTTTTTTAAGCCTCCACTGTGCAAAGGTTTTCAAACATTGGGCATGATCTAGCCAAAGTTAAGCATGGTGAAGTCCTGTTGATTTTAACGAGAGGGTTAAAACTCTGTTAGCTACCCATGGAACGTAACACATTATAAAAATAAAAATAAATTAAAAGCATTGATTCCCACTCTCCCCAGTGGGGCTTGCTTCTAAGTAAATATGCATAAGATTACCTTTCGTATAGGAGGGACAGGCTGACTTAGTCTTGTGTGGTCTACCTTATTAATAGAGCCCTTGTGATCCACTGACATGTTTTAAATTAACAAAGCAAGATTGTGTGCTCAGTTAAGGCAAAATCTATGTTATGTATTCCCAAGAGCACTCTCGTTTAAGAACAAGAAAAGTGCTGTTCTGGATCAGACAAAGGCCGAGCAAGTCTAGCAGTCTTTTGCAAGAATCCTAGTCTCCCTTCAGAAATTGGTAAGAAGCCCAGAGGCAGCACCTAGCACATTGGGGCTGGTGAATATATGTTTATTGGAAATAATAGCTGAAGCAATATTTCCAGTCAAGATTCCAGAGGGGTAGCCGCATTAGTCTGTTGCAAGAACCAATAAATACTGTGAATTTTAACAGATTTATTACGGCACAAGCTTTTTGTGGATTAGAGGCTAGTTCCAGGCAAGACTTGCCACACATTTGGTTTTTTTTTATATAATATTTTATTAAGTTTTATCAAAGAAAAAGGTTACATAAAGAAAAACACAGTGCATATAAACATACAAAAGACATCAAAATACAGAAAAAATCAAACAATTAATATATTAGAAAAAAAAGAAAAACCAAGAAGAAAAAATCAAAACACTAAAAAAGGTTCAAAAAGTTAAAAATAAAAATCCCTCTCTTTAATTTCTTACCATTCATAGACTTATTTTCTTGACTTCCTCACACCCCCTTTCTTGTATTCCAATTTGAAATTAATTAGCAAATTCCTTCTTATTAATTTTATCCTTAATTATCTTTCTTCACATAATGTTTGTTCCTAGTTTTCATCTAATATCCATCCCTTCTTTCATGTGCTTATTTTACCTTTTTTTACTAGAACCCCTTCATTTCATTTCAATGTCATCAACATTCAAAAATTTTACAATGTTTTTGTAAATAGATTTTAAATTTCTTCCAATCTTCTTGACTTGCCACACATTTGGTCCCCAAACATTTATCCTGCAATAAATCTTTTACCCAGCCATAAATTTTGTGGGTTTCCCCTTTTAAAAATAAAAAAGTTCAGTCGGTAGAGCATGAGACTCTTAATCTCAGGGTTCATGGTTTGAGCCTCATGTTGGGGTTGGACTAGATGACCCTCGTGGCCCCTCTACAATTCTATGGTACTATGTACAATTCTCAAATTAGGATGGCTTATAGATGCATTTTTGAAAAACAACAACAGCAAGTAAGTAAATGACCCATTAAACAATAGATTGGGTTCCAGAAGGCTGTGTGCTGGTTCGAGGCCGTGTGCCAAGGGCGAAAAAGAAAAATAGCCTCATTTGCAACACATATGCCCTTTTAAAATGTGGTTCTTTTTTGTGGGGAATGTTATTGGGTTATCGTTCTTATTTTGATTAGGTATATCACAGCTCTATATTTTGATTTTGTTCTGTGAACTGCCTCGAGACATCCGGCTATAGGACGGTATAAAAATTCAATAAATACCGTATTTTTTGCTCTATAAGACTCACTTTTTCCCTCCTAAGAAGTAAGGGGAAATGTGTGTGTGTCTTATGGAGCGAATGCAGGCTTCGCAGCTATCCCAGAAGCCGGAACAGCAAGAGGGATTGCTGCTTTCACTGCGCGGCAATCCCTCTTGCTGTTCTGGCTTCTGAGATTCAGAATATTTTTTTTCTTGTTTTCCTCCTCCAAAAACTAGGCGCGTCTTGTGATGTGGTGGGTCTTATAGAGCGAAAAATATGGTAAATTAATGAAAATGATATAGAAAAATAAGGGTGGTTGGCTTTTGCTGCCCAACGCCCCAAGGAACTGAGTCCCCTAAGTCCAGAATCCGTCAGAGATGAAGGGATGGAGGCAGGATGCAGTGAAAGCAAGGCAGATCTTTATTTTTCTGTTGCCACAGAGTTCTCTCCCCTCCTAGAACCCAGAAGAAACATCTCTTTTCAGGGTTTGCATTTTGGCGTGGAGAAGGAGGACACCCCCTCTACAAACGGTCAGAAATTACATCACACACAAGGTGGGGTTACTGTGGCTCAGGCAGGCCAAGGTGTGATATTCCTGAGGATTTAGCAAGTTTCACAAAGTTCCAGACACAGTTTACACAATACATTAGCATTTGATAAGACCATCAGGATGACCATTGGACATCCCTCAAAGCAGAACATCTGGATATAGATATAGGAGAGGAATCCCTTCAAAAACTTCCCTTAATTGCTATCTGCCTACCTGTTCTCAGACAAGGGGGATTAAGGAGGCAGAGGAAATATTGAGAGTCTTTAGGAGAGCCAAGTTGGCTTTAATAATAATAATAATAATAATAATAATAATAATAATAATAATAATATACTGCCTTCAGGGTGGTTCACAGAACAAAATCAAAATATAAAACCACAAGATATATAATCAAAATAAAAACAGCAACCCAATAACCATTTTAAAAGGGCATAGGACGTCAATCAAATCAACCAAAGACCTGGTTAAAAAGGAACGCTTTTGCCTGGCGCCTAAAGGTGTATAATGAAGGCGCCAGGTGAACTACCCTGAGGAGAGCATGTCACAGACGGGGAGCCACTGCAGAGAAGTCCCTGTTCTCGTGTTGCCACCCTCTGGACCTCTTCAGGAGGTACATGAAGAAGCGCCTCAGATGATGATCTCAGGATCTGGGTAGGTTCCTATGGAAAGAGGTTTTGCCCTTGAGGTATTGCGGTCTGGAGCCGTTTACGGCTTCATAGGTCAAAACTTTTGGATTGCTCTCCTGTGCTATGTTAGGCATGTGGTTTATATACAGTGGTACCTCGGGATGCGAGCGGGATCTGTTCCGGAGCCCTGTCCGCATCCTGAATGGAACGTAAGACACGACGGCGCTTCTGCGCATGCGCGAGTCGCGTTTCGCCGCTTCCGCACATGCGTGTGACGTCATTTTGAGCGTCTGCACATACGCGAGCGGCGAAACCTGGAAGTAACACGCTCCGTTACTTCCAGGTTGCCATGGAGCACAACCCAAAAGTGCTTAACCTGAAGCACATTCAACCCAAGGTATGACTGTACTTACGTATGTGTATTTGCAGTTCCAGAAGGACATCTACTTCTGCTTCATTGACTATGCAAAAGCCTTTGACTGTGTCGACCACAGCAAACTATGACAAGTTCTTAAAGAAATGGGAGTGCCTGATCACCTCATCTGTCTCCTGAGAAATCCCTATGTGGGACAAGAAGCTACAGTTAGAACTGGATATGGAACAACTGATTGGTTCAAAATTGGGAAAGGAGTACAAGGCTGTATTTTGTCTCCCTGCTAATTTAACTTATATGCAGAATTCATCATGCGAAAGGCTGGGCTGGATGAATATGAAGCCGGAATTAAGATTGCCGGAAGAAATATCAACAACCTCAGATATGCTGATGACACAACCTTGATGGCAGAAAGTGAGGAGGAATTAAAGAAACTTTTATTAAGGGTGAAAGAGGAGAGCTCAAAATATGGTCTGAAGCTCAACATCAAAAAAACGAAGATCATGGCCACTGGTCCCATCACCTCCTGGCAAACAGAAGGGGAAGAAATGGAGGCAGTGAGAGATTTTACTTTCTTGGGCTCCACGATCACTGCAGATGGTGACAGCAGCCATGAAATTAAAAGACGCCTGCTCCTTGGGAGAAAGGCGATGACAAACCTAGACAGCATCTTAAAAAGCAGAGACATCACCTTGCCAACAAAGGTCTGTATAGTTAAAGCTATGGTTTTCCCAGTAGTGATGTATGGAAGTGAGAGCTGGACCATAAAGGAGGCTGATCACCGAAGAATTGATGCTTTTGAATTCTGGTGCTGGAGGAGACTCTTGAGAGTCCCATGGACTGCAAGAAGATCAAACCGATCCATTCTGAAGGAAATCAGCCCTGAGTGCTCACTGGAAGGACAGATCCTGAAGCTGAGACTTCAATACTTTGGCCACCTCATGAGAAGAGAAGACTCCCTGGAAAAGACCCTGATGTTGGGAAAGATGGAGGGCACAAGGAGAAGGGGACGACGGAGGACTAGATGGTTGGACAGTGTTCTCGAAGCTACCAGCATGAGTCTGACCAAACTGCAGTAGGCAGTGGAAGACAGGAGTGCCTGACGTGCTTTGGTCCAGGGGGTCACGAAGAGTCGGACATGACTAAACGACTAAACAACAACATTTGCCTTGTGCAATGATCAACATTTATTCTCTATTTGAGACCTCAGCGTTTCTGTAACAAAAGAAAATGGAATGTTGTGAAAAACAGATATGGAGACTGAATAATAATAATAATAATAGTAATATTTTTTTAGGGGGGGGAGGCTGAATGAGCTCCCTCACCCCCACCCAGCAGATGGTTGGAATTGTGGCATCCAGTTCACCTCCTCTCCAGCCACCACTATTCCTTTCTCCCCACACAGGGGGAAATGTGGGGGCATAGGAGACACCCCATCGCATCCCTCACTCCATTCCCCCCCCCCCTCACCCGCCAAGCCTTTCTCCCCACAGGCCGCCATGACGTGCGAGGGGGGCGGGGCACACGGGGACACCGGAAGCGGCCCGAACGGCGGCCGACCGCGGAAGGCGGGGTTTGCGTGTGAGGGAAAGCGGGGGGAGCATGCGCGTGAGCGAGGGAGAGCGCGCGCGAACGAGGGAGGAGGGGGGGAGGAGGAGGAGGAGGAGGAGCAGCAGCCGTTGTGGAAGCCCCCCGGCGCCTGCGCAGTGGCGTCCGCCGCTGTTGGCCGGTTGCGCCGCGCCTCCCGCCGACGCCTGGCCGGTGGGTGTTTCTCTCACGGCGAGGGGAAAGAGCGTGAGGCGCCGCGGCCGGGGGCCGTCGGAGGGCGTCGGTCGCAAGGGGGTGTTTGTGGGGCGGGGGGGGTGGTGTGTGTGAGGAGGGGAGGGGAGGGGGCGGCTGTCCGTCCCCGCGTCTGAGGCGCGGGGGGTTGTGAGGGGGGGGGGAGGCGAGGGAAGAGGGGCGGGACGGAGCGCGCGAGCATGTGAAGATGGCGGAGCTGCAGATGCTGCTGGAGGAGGAGATCCCCGGGGGGCGCCGGGCCCTCTTCGACAGCTACACCAACCTCGAGCGGGTCGCCGAGTACTGCGAGACCAACTACATACAGGTACGGGTGTTATGTGGGAAGGTGGGGGCGCGCCTCCCCCCCCCCAACCGGGTCTGGTCTCCTCCACCCCCCCCCCCAAAAAAAACAACAACCCCGCCGCCCCTTGCTGAGGGGAAATCTCGGGGCGTCATCCGTTTCGCGCTTCTGGAGGCCTGAAACCGGGAGTGTGGGGGTTGGGCGGTCGTGGGAAAGGGCGACACGCGTGTTGCGGCGGGATGTCCGCGCAAGAGGCCGCCTCGGCGTATCTTGGGCGCTGGGAGAGATGCTCGCTTTCGCAGGCGTTGTGTGTGTGTGTTTTTAAACAACAGTGGAGCAAGCCCGTGGACATGTTTTTTTGGGGGTGGGGTGGGGGGTGGGGAACCCAGCCAGATGGGCGGGGTGTGAATGTTTTTATTTATTAGATTTCTATCCCGCCCTTCATCAAAAAACCTCGCAAGAGAAATAATAATAATAATACATGGGGACGGGTTCCCTTTTTTTGCCCTCCCGGTGACCCTCCCCTGCTGCTCGCGGATCGCAGAAGCCGTGGGATCCTTCGGATCGTAGATGTGGAAGGGACCACGAGGGTCATCTAGCCCACCCACCCCCAGCCCCCCCGCAGCGCAGGAATCCTTTGCCCAACGTGGGGCTCGAACCCACGATTAAGAGCCTCGAGGAAACGCTTCTCGTTCCGCAGCGTTGTGTGGAGTGATTTGTGCTCATGCTGCGCTTGTTAAGTGTGTGTGTGTGAATGTGCACACGATTCTTGGCAGATGCTGCTGTGAAATGATTTGAGAACAGACCTTTCCCCCTTACAATGTGTCGCTCCTTCTAGATAGGTGGTGGCCAGATGTGCATTCATAAAGGACTGCCTTCTCTCCCCCCCCCCAAAGAATATCACAGTATGCTCGGAATAAGAGGATATTAGTTGATCTTGTAATTCAGACTCCCAAACCACCAGACTGCCCGTTACTGCTGAAATATTCAGCGGGCAACATTGTTCTGGAGGTGATGATGTTAAGCTTCATCTTCAGGGCTCCTCCTGTGATGTGGTAGTTGAGGTGACTTGCATGTGGGTGGGTTAGCATTTTGGTATTTCTGCTGTGTCTTGGGGGAAAGGAAAAAACCAACCGAGTTTCCTTCTGAATAAACATGCTGCGTGCTGAAATTATACTTGAATATTCAAACAGGCAGTTGGCCTAGCTTAGGTTGCATGTACAGTATTTTAAATTGCATCCTCGCCACACCAGCCTTTCATGCACACTTGCAGGAGAGAGGTGATACGGTTAATTCTCATATTATAGCATGGTATGCAGTGTCATTAAAATGTCACATTGATACAATTCAGCAGCTCTCTGCCTGCTGACTGGCATTTTGTCTTTCAAAAATTTTTCAATGAAGCTGCCATGTCAGTGACTGCATAGTGAAAAGATGCTGAGGAAAGACAAGACAAATGAGTAGTAGATCTCCAAAGGCACAGGGATGGGTGCATATGTGTAAGTTCCAAATATAAATAATGGCATAATGATAAATAATGGCATAATGACAGCTTGTCTTCCATGCATTGCTGATTAAAAGGGAAATCGGATATGGCTAACAACTGAATGCAGGTGATTTTGCTTCAAGTGGGCATTGTGAAGCTGCATCTGTTGCTTCAGTACATGCCTAGGTTTTATTCACGTACCTATTATCTTATTATTGAAGTCTGCATTGCCTTCCAACTCGTTCTAATGAATCTAAGCTTTCTGGGCTTTATGTAAAGGAATGGTTAAAGAAAAGAAAGGCAATTTTATTTTCTCTTGGCATAGTCAGGTCACTTTACAACAAGTGAATTCTGCAACCTGTTTTTGATTTGAAAAATAGCATAGCTTGGGGCATGTAAGGGTTGTGAAATCTTGGAATTTGTTGTATCCATGATGTAAGTATAGCAAGTTCTCAAGGAGAGACCAAGAAACAGTAAAAGACATTTATAGAATGTTTCTCTGTATCTTCTAACGTATTATTTGAAGAACAAGGGAAGGGTGGAGCATTTACAATGCCACAATGAGAATATGCATTGATTCATTTGCATTAGTTGAATGACCAGACCTATTAATTGGGTTATCTTTGTGTGTTCAGAGAGCTTTTGTAGTTGATCTGCCTTGGTGCATGTACCATGGTTTCACCATGGTGTCCTTTATGCGTAATAGCTAATGGTCTGAACTAAGCAAAAGTTTTTCTTTCATAGCACAGGATGAATGAGATCTTTTTTGCCATGTTGCATCATGGTGGGAACTGGTAGGCTTGCAGGATTTTTTGCTTTTAGTTTTAATAATAACGATGGAAAATATTCTGGCATTTGACCTGGAGATGACTGAATTTCTGATCAGGCTTTGCTGAAATGGTGGTGTGATGTGGCGAGAGCAATTATCATTGCCCCTTGATATCATAGCCTTGGAGAATTTTACTGAGGCTTGCAGAAGGTTAAAGAAGTATTGTTTGCAGAGGAACATAGAGTCTGATATAATGATAGAAATTTTAGCCAACTGTGCAGATTAAAGCTTTCTCTCCATATAGTCCTGGTAACAATACTTCTTGAGCTGACATATTTTTCTGTCAGATTTTTGATACTTAATTGTTATATTACATGATGTAAGGTGGGTAACTAATAAGGACCAGAGTGGAAGATAGATCTTGCTCAGTTCACATGTAATTCTAAGCCAAAACATGGATAAAAGATTGTGATACTCCTGCTACTTCAAGCTAAGCCATGATTTGACTTATGTTGTCCAAACCCAGGGTCATGCTTTGCTTTCTTCAAACCAACCACAAGCTGTAAACAAAGAACAAACCTTGGCTACCGCTTGTGGAGTGAAATAAATCTCAAGCCCAAATTCTGATAACACTCGATTAAGTCCAACCATAGCTTACTCTATAGCAGCACAGTAGCTACAGGACTGAAGAAGGAACAAAGCGGCTGCAATCTCATCTCCATGACTCCACATGCCTGCACATTTGGGCTAACCTATAGTTTGGCTTAGCGTTACATTTGAACTGGGTCATTGTGAAGTTGGAAAATAACTCAGAATCTGCAAGTTTTCAGAATAAAACCTCAGGATGGCAGTTTCCAGTGGAAAACAAGGTATGGCTGGACCACTGAAAACTAGGTTTCCTCCCAGGAATTACTGGGAAAATGAGAACTTCAAAATCACTTAAAACCCCCACTTTGCAGCCATAGTTTTGGCTGTGATATGGGCCTGATTTTTTAAAGAAAGCAAGACTAAAATAACCTGAATGTGTCTTTAGCCCATGTATATTGTTTTGAGTGCAACTTAACTAAGCAAAAAAGGGAATTTACAGATGGAGAAATTAGATTTCAGGTTAATTTGGAACAGATTCCCTCTGTTGTGCAAACTGTTCTCAGATATGTGGCTTAATTCTCTGCGTGTTTACTCTGAAGTAAGGATCACGGTGTTTAGTGGGGATTACTTTTAGGTAAGTATGCATGGTATTCGTAGCCTGAGTGAGTACTGAAAGGATCTTCAGCACTTGCACCAATTTTTGAAGAGTTAATGTATGTGCTGAAGTGAGCCTGCTGCTTCTAAATGACATTTTATACTCCCACATAAGTATACACATGCACTGCTTTTTCATTTGCAACATATGCAAGTAGAAACATGGTCTTTTCTGCTCTACTCATGCATATTTTTAAAGGAAAAGGGGGTGATTTATACATGTGTGCACCCTTCATATCTGAAGCACAATGCATGTATTTTTACAGAATATTATAAAGAAGCAGCCTAACACAGATAGGTGAAGTAGTGAGTGGGATGTGAAGGCAGCTTGTATGAGCCAGCGATTTGCAAAATGCAGATATAAGAAGGGGCTGTAACTACAGAGGATTCTTGCTAAACATATATGGGGTACTAGAATTCTGAAAATGACATTGTGGATAGTACTACACTGAAAAGTAGCAAATTGAACAATGTTTCTCACTTAATATTTTATGATTTCTTGACACAATATGTATACACATGCAGGTGTTGAGTGTTCAGTATTGAAGTTAGTGTATCAGAATTTATCCCAGAACCTTACTTTGTAAATGGTTACAGTTCAGAATCTACTTTTTTATACAGTCATAGGCCATACAGTCATACCTCGGGTTACAGACGCTTTAGGTTGCGTGTTTTCGGGTTGTGCACCATGCCGAACCTGGAAGTACTGGAACGGGTTACTTCTGGGTTTTGGCGCTTGTGCATGCGCAGAAGCGCCAAATCGCAACCCGCGTGTGCGCAGACGCAGCGCTGCAGGTTGCGAACGTGCCTCCCACACATATCACGTTTGCAACCCGAGCATCCACTATATTTGGACGTTATTCTGAGTCATAGTTTAGCACAAGTGTTGCTGTCTTTCTTGCATTTGTAGGTATGTTTGCAATTTTGAAAGACTGCCGGGGACACCACGCTTTTGGTTGCTTCTTTCCCCCATGTATCAGTCAGTTTGCGTGTGCAAACTCTTTCTCTGTTTTCCTTAGAGTTTGGGTAAAAGTCAGATGCAGTAGAATTAAAAATTCTCTTGAATTCTTATTTTCACCATGGAAGCCAATGGAAACAAATGTGATCTGTACTGGGCGGGGGACCTGTGGGGGGGGGGAAAGCCAATTTCAAGAGGATCTGCTCTATTGGCTCTAGTGGCTTTCAATGTCAATAAGTCTACTGACTGAGTAAAACATAGTTGGATGCATTTGCATGTTTCCCTTTTCACTGTACAATCAATCACTCATGACTATCCCTGGATTTTCAGGGGAAAACATTGTGAAGGGCTGTGTATACTCATTCAGCCAACAATATTTAAGTATGGCTTAACTTAACCCTACTCATGTTTCCTCATGAGATCTCAAACACAGCTGTTTGTAAGGGTTGGGGAAAAGTAGGTTTCATAAAGCAGGGAGAGAGAGAGAGAGAGAGAGATAGTGTATTTCCTCTGAGGTAGGTGAACCCTAGGCAGTGGGAGGGTCGAGGATGCTAGTGGGCATGATGTACAGGGCCATTAATGTACATTCATACATACAGTTGTACCTTGGAAGTCAAATGGACTCTGTTCCAGAAGTCCATTCGACTTCCAAAATGTTTGGAAACCAAAGCTTCTGATTGGCTGCAGGAAGCCGCAGAAGCTGCACCAGATGTTCAGCTTCCGAAAATCGTTTGAAAACTGGAACACTCACTTCTGGGTTTCGATCGTTCAGGAGCCGATTTGTTTGGGAGCCAAGGTGTTTGAGATCCAAGGTACGACTGTACTTATTTTCTTTCCCTCACACATTTATTTGAAGGGGATAAATGCATTTGAGGACATCCTCTGCAACATAAGATACAAGCAGCTGGCTTATTATCTTTTTACCTAAATAAAGATTTTTATTTTTTAAGCTATGCTGGGAAAGAAGTGCAACTTTTAATCTTCATGATTACCTTCATAGCTGAATGCAAAACAATGTAACTACACTTGCATGTTGGTAATCTGACAAGAGCATAGTGTTGTCCTGAAATAAACAGTGTGATTTTTGTACTCTGCCATTTGGTTATATATAAACTCTGCGTGAGGGAAGGGAAGTCTCAGCACTTTTCCCAATGCCTTTTTTATTTGTTCTCTTTCCTGTATGATGGGTTGGAAGTTTTTACTTTGCCACACAAGTTAAAAAGGAAGACAGTATGTTGGTGTGAGAACTGATTCTTGGAGTGCAACAGGGCTCCACTTGGTATTTGGGAGCTACCGTAGTCCTCCTGAAATAGTGGTTTTACTAAGGAAGATCTGATAGTTTTGAATTAATAAGTACTTCTGTTTGTTCATTCCTTGAGGTCAGAGCATGCCACATTACTACTGCACAAGGAAATTGAGTAATCTTGAGAGATGCTCCCAGTTAAGGATGCTTTGGGATGAAATGTCTTCTCCTGCTGGGCAAGACTGCTTTTTTCCCAGCGCTTTATTGTCTCTGGCCATCTGCAGAGATAGCTGACTCAGTATTACAGAGGGGAACAGGTCTAACCTTGCCTGTGGAATAAATTCCTTTAGGAAAGGAAAAGGATTGCAATCAAGAGCAATAGGGGAGTATATAAGTTCTAAATCTATAAAACAGAATAAATAGCTCAAAGTAGTATTGATGAGACGACTCGGGATGTAACACAGTGATGCTACAGAAACCAAGAGACAACTGTAATATTCACCATCTTTCTTGCACTGAGACAACCAGTGCTCTTTTACTAGATAAAGAGGTGCTGGAACTTACCATGAATGTCTCCCTTTTTCTCTTAGAATGGCAATGGCACCCGCCTGAGAGGTGCTGGAACTCACATGAGAGGTACCAGAACTGAGTTCCTGTGAGTTCCCCCTGAAAAAAAGCACTGGAGATGACCAAAGTTATCACAGTGGTTAAGGCTGGGGGATTTCTCAGGAATTTGGGCTCTCTTTACTGCTGGCAATATTTGAGTTATGATGTCCTTGTGATTTCTATACAGTGGAACCTCGTGTTACGTACCGCCCTCCTTACGAATGCTTTGGGTTACGAGCTCTGCTAACCTGGAAGTACATACTTCCGGTTGCGAACTTTGCCCCGGGATGCGGGCAGAAGTCGCTCGCTGCCGGCACAGCAGCAGCATGAGGCACCATTAGCGAAAGCGTGCCTCATGTTAAGAACAGTTTCGGGTTACAAACAGACCTCCGGAATGAATTAAGTTCGTAACTGGAGGTACCACTGTACTGGAAAAGTCTAAAACAGAGATGAGGAATCTGTGGCCCTCCATATGTTGGTGGACTCTAACAATATCTGGAGGGTGACAGGTTCTTTATCCCTGGTCTAAAGTAAGGGTTAGAAGGGATGAGCAGAAAGCTTGATGATATGTCGCCCTAGAATCTAGACAGAAACCACATAAGTAGAAATTCCTTCCATGCAGACAATTGTGTGACTTCCTCATGTACTTTGTTATATGTGACAAACACATGTGTCTTTATTTCTTCTGGGTAGAGGTTGGTGGCAAGCTGTATTTGTTAGTTGCCTACCACATTTGCACCTTGTGAGATTACAAATGTGACTATTTCACACCGGATGAATTATTCACACAGTTCTATAGAAGAGACTTTTATCTAGGAAATGTCATCTTGTGAGAAACAGCCCTGGAAAAGGGTGGGGAAACATTATCATTAAAGAGATTTAAGGATACAGGAGGAAAAATCAGATTGAAATGGATTTAAGACATGTAAACACTTCAAGCATCTAATGCTTTAAGCACATACTGGAAAGATTTAAAAGGCATTAGTGGTCTAATTGGGATACTTCAAAATTAATGTTCCTGCCTTTTAAAAACAAGCAAACAAACAAACTTGCTAATGTCAAATATTTGTGTACAGTAAAAATCAGTGTGTGCACCTAGACTAAACATATTCCAACTGACATATGAAATTGCTGAGTGTGTGAAATACATACATAGAAAATACCCTAATGTGCAATTTTTTGAGACAGTACTTAGATTAAAATCTAAATTTAAGTACTACAGTTTATTTGTGATGTATTAAATTGATAATACAGTGGTGCCCCGGAAGACGAACGCCTCGCAAGACGGAAAACCCGCTAGACGAAACGGTTTTCCGTTTTGGAGGCGCTTCGCAAAACGAATTCCCCTATAGGCTTGCTTCGCAAGACGAAATGTATTGCGAGTTCCTGCGGGTTTTCCCCCCTTCCCCCCCTTTTCCTAAGCCGCTTATCAGCTGATCCGCTAAAAGCCGCTAAACCGCTAATAGCGCTAATCTGCTAAGCTGTCAATGGGCTTGCTTCGCAAGACGAAAAAACCGCTATACGAAGAGCCTCACGGAACGGATTAATTTTGTCTTGCGAGGCACCACTGTATTGGACACCTAGACACTTGAATCTGTTTTTTATGAATAAACTGAATCAGGGGACTGATTTCATTTTCTTAGGGGCTAGACTACATTGGCATTGTCTAAAAAGGGACAAGGGATATGCAGTCTATGGCCCAAGGCTGCTTGACTTGTCAGGATGCCCTTTTCACTGAAGCACACACACACACAGACAGGCTTGGTTTAGAATAGTACAAATGAAATGTGATTGGCTTTATATAGATGGTAACATTGTGGAGGAGACAGTACATATTTCTTCATTGTTTCTGGCATGAGGAAAGACCAGCACTAGCTGGGAGGCTAAGGAAAGTATCATTACCCTCTGCAAAACTTCCCATGTGCCTGTTGTCTGCCTCTTTTGGAGGAGTGAGTTTGGAGCCACCTATGAACCACCTAGTCTGGTGGGAAGACCCAGCTTTCTCTGAACTGTGTTTAAGCCAGGCTGCTGAGCCCCTTGGAATACAGCAAGATGAGCATGGCTCACATTTTAATTTAATTTAGTTTAGTTTTTGTTGCTTAACTTTGGTTTTGCTTTATGTATTATTTCATTCTGCTAATGAACTTATCATACGTTTGTTGAGTTACTTTTGTTTTATTTGACATTATTGAAAGGTTTTGCAACATATTTTTTTTCAAATATTTTGATAATTAGTTGATGGTTGGGAGATACTTTGAGCATAGGAAGAGTTTGCTGGGCCTAGTATCCTGTTCTCACAATTGCCAGCCCAATGGCAATGGGAAGGCCAAAAGCAAACCCTGAGTGCAACAGCACTCTACCCATTTGTGATTCCCAGCCACTGGTATACTGCCTCCAACAGTGGACAGTGGTGCGCATCGACCCCTCTCGCTCTTCAGGCTCCAGCGAAAGCCTGCATTCGCCCCATAGGACGCACACACATTTCCCCTTCATTTTTGGAGGGGAAAAAGTGTGTCCTATAGGGCGAAAAATACGGTAGGTGTTTTGCACAGCTGTTTAAAACTGATTTATGACAATACTATTTTAAAAATAATTGTTCAGATACTAACTTATTATTTGGAGTATCAGTACTCTGATTCTATTCAGTTGCTTATGTTGTAGGAGTTGTGCCTACAACACATGTTAATCTCTGTGGCTAATTTCTTTTGGTTTTTAAACAGGAAGTGGCTCACCACTGTGGTGAATATTTAGTTGCAGCCTGTGCCTAGACTAGAGTTAGGTGACAAACTCAAATGTTCTTCAAAAGTCAGTACAGTTTAGTTGAAAATGTAGAGCCTAGCTTCCTTATTGAATATATGTATAAAATAACAGAAAAAATACAGTTAAAATAACAGTACAATGCCTAATAAATAACAATACTGTAGATGAAAATTAATTGAGCCTGATTGGCCAAAGATCTAAAACGCTTAAAAAGTAGGTAGCCAGTAGATGAATGGACTTAATTGTCAACACAGCCTGTAAATTAGGTATTAGTGGAAGTTTTTAAGGAGCCAGTATTTGTCTGTTCAGGGGCTAGTTCTCTATAGCAATCTCTTAGTGTTGACTAATTATTTGGGCCTTGGATACTGCAACAAAAGCATATTGTTATAAATATAAACCATTATGTAGAGCATGGGTAGGCAAACTAAGGCCCAGGGGCCAGATCCGGCCCAATCACTTCCAAACCCAGCTCGGCGACGGTCCGGGAAATGTGTCCTTTTATTTAAAATGCATCTCTGGGTTATTTGTGGGGCATAGGTATTCGTTCATTATTATTTTTCCAAAATATAGTCTCCCCCCCCCCCCAGGGTCTGAGGGATAGTGGACCGGCCCCCTGTTGAAAAAGTTTGCTGACCCCTGACATAGAGCTTCACGTTTGGGTTGTCCTAGTCATTGATAAGACATTGAAAGGGAATTGAGCTTCCATTTGTCCTGCGCTGCCTTAACATAAGCACTCCAAACAGGAGTGTAATAAAAATGGTTTCTGTTGTGGTTTGCACAGAAACATGAAATAAGTGCTGGTGGTTTGCTGATTGCATACTTTGACTTCATTACTATGAGGAATCTTTTAAAACAATGTTAAAGCGTATGTGTTTGATGTTTCCTAGTTGAATTCTGTCATGGTTAAAGACTTCTCTTTCCCCTAATATGCCATAATTAAAACTTGTGGTTACATAATAGTTTTGTCAGACAAAAGTGTTTCCATTACCTCTGCAAATCTAACAGTGGGAGAGGAATATTCCAGCAACATTGTAGAATATGTGTGATAGAATTTGTAGACAAGTTGATTTTTTCCTATTAAAATATAGGTGCTGCGTATGGTTTCCCTCTCTCTTTAGGGCGGGGGTTATTGGGTTGTTTTTATTTTGATTATATATTTTGATTTTGTTCTGTGAACTGCCCTGAGACCTCCGGGTATAGGGCGGTATATAAAATCAACAAATAATAATTTTAAGTCACAACACCCTCATGTTTTTCAGTGCCTCTTAACATCTAATATCCCTAGACTATTAAACTGAAAATTACTTTCTTAATTCACACATGTGTTACTTTAGATGATGTAAGTTAGTTGTACTATTGGAATTTTGAAAAGGAAAGAGTATTCATCTGTTTGAGTATTAATTTCCTAGAGCAGACTTGTAAATAGCTAAGTGCTTGGATGCCTGTGGCAAGTGAAATTTGTCTGCATGACGTAAGATGAGTTTGAATTTCTTCTAGTCATAAAAAGGCACTAGCTGTCTCTTCTCTCTCTTTCTGGAAGACCATCAGCTCTGAAGAATATCAGACCCTGTTCACCATTGGATATATATATATCTGGTCTCTGTAGAAGAATTCAAATCCCTGTTGAGTTTGTATTGTACACCTCTCTCCCACTCTCTATGATGTGCAACTAAGCTGTGGTTGCTGCCTGATTTGTCCCACTTAGGATTGTGTGTTTGTGTCCCAGCAGGGGACACCCCCATCGTTCAGCCCGGACACTGAGGTCCAGTTCTGAGGGCCTTCTGGCGGTTCCCTCACTGTGTACAGGGAACCAGGCAAAGGGCCTTCTCAGTAGCAGCGGCTGCCCTGCGGAACACCCTCCCATCAGATGTCAAGGAAGTAAACAACTATCTGACTTTTAGAAGACATCTGAAGGCAACCCTGTATTGGGAAATTTTTTATGTCTAATGTTTAGCAATTTTTATGTGCTGTAAGCCACCCAGAGTGGCTGGAGAAACCCAAACAGATGGGTGGGGAATAATTAATAATAATAATAATAATTTTCCCCACCCAGAGTTCTCCCATTACAACCTTTGCATTCAGACTCGGACTCTTCTGCAACGATTCCAACTATCGCTTAATATTATTTTTTCAGCAGTCCTGTCCCCATCCCCCTAGACCAGATGGCTGCTTGGGATAAACCATCTACTTGGCTGAGATTACACCTGTCTGCTATCATTGCTTGTATTGTGAACACTGCTCACTTCAAAGAGATTGTGCAGTCATTTTTCTCAGGTCCTGCAAACATGTGGATTCTGCTCTCATTTGAGTCTTATTTTCTCTGCAGAAACTTCTATAGTCAATGTTATGCTCTCCATATGTTGTTGGACTATATCTCCCATCAGACCCAGCCAGCATGGTCGGTGATGATGGGATGGGAGTTTATACTCTAAACAATATCTATAGGGCGCCATATTGATTTCCCCTGCTGTTCTGTCTTAAGCAGGGTTCCCGCCTGGGGGATGAGGGTGTAGCTAGACTAGGGTGTATGCTAAGCACAAATTCCACGGATCCAGGGTCATGTACTGCTAGTCCCAGGTCAGGGTCAAGTAAACAAAGGTCTAGCACAGGTCAGGTGCCAGCAGGACAAGGTCATATAAAGGAGGGAGGGATCTAGGGAAGTAAAGTTAGGCAAAACAGAGGTTTCGGTTGAAATGCAAGCAAGCTGGGTAGCACCCTAGATAGCTCCACGTGGCACCTAGGCAGGAAGCCAAACAAGGCAAACTTAAATGTTGTTTTAACACCAGCAACCGAACCTTAAATGGGAATGTACATTCCTCTAAGTAGCTAGCTCCACTCATGATGAGTGGAGCCTCTGTTCTTAAAGGAATGTAGAGGAGGCCGGGGTTCTTTTCTGGCCTCTGAACTGAAGTTACTGGAATCTGAGGACGGCTATGTGCCTTTTCCAGGCACTAAAGGCTGTGGCATAATGTGACCCTCCTGCGAAGGAACGAATGTCAATGACTGGTTCTATAGGTGAATCCTTTTCCCAGTCCATCATGTCCTCTGTATCCATGGTCTTTCCCCCCTGAGAATGTGGCTATTAGAGCTGTCAGCAATGCTGACTGCATTAAGAATTTTTGTTTGGAATAAAATAGCATTGTATACTGACTCTCACAGTCCATTGATGGTCTTAAAGTCATTACCTTATTTATGATTTTTGTTCTTTAGTAGTTGGGGGCACTTCAGTCCCCCCACTTTCAGGTTTTGTTGGATACCCAGGTGTGTTGGCATCAGGGGCAATGAACTAGTTGACAGGCTGCCAAGATGGCGAGCTGCCTTGCTTTAAATCATAAAAATGTATCACCAAGAGACTTTACTTGTACAGTATTCATTCATTCATTCATCCATTCATTGCATTTTTCACCGCCTCCCATTTTTGAGTCCAACATGGAAGACTGGTGGCAAGAGCTGTGGGGAGGCCAGACAAACTGTAGGTTTTGAAAGCTGAAACCTGTACTTCAGTTGTGGTTAGCCACCTTACTTAAGAGCTGAAGGAAGAAAGTTGTCTTGACAGCACCAGGTTTGAGGGCTGCCAAACTGCTCCTCCAAATGCCACCTGGATGGTCCTTAGGCAGCATGGTGGAGGCAAACAGCAGTGGGGGGAAGTGGAAAAGAGAGGCATTAGACACCCAGAAGCACAAAAGGGGGGGGGGGCAGCTCAAAATAGTACTGTAAATTGATTTTTTCAAAATAGCCAAATACGCTTTTAGCATAGTTAAATGCCAAGCTTTTTTGGTAAGACATTCAGGTCTCTTTCTGGATCTCTCTTGAGCGTTCTAGACTTTACCTGGAAAACAGAGAGAGCCAGGCAGGGCAACTGTTGCATGTAGCTTTCCATGCCTTCTCAGGCCTAAAAGGGTAAGGGCTTAGGCACTGTGAAGTGCCTTGACAGTTCAGCTGCACTCACTTCATTCTTGTGAAAGATGCAAGGGGAAGAAGAGAAGGAGGAGGGGTTGCAACTTAGGCAAGTGGGATGGGTGACGGGTGAGCATTGCCTCAAATCTTATTTGCAACGCTGCAGATACACTCTGATGCTAACATACCATGGCATTTCATGGGTTTTCGGCTGGGGCACTTTTGTCTAGTGTCACAAATAGAGTGGTAGTGCTATTAGTAAAACAAATCCCTATCTAAAGAAAAGGCTTCATTGTGCAGCTATTTCATTGAACTGGAGCTGCCTTTGTTCACACAGAGAAAAACTTGTAAACACGGGTTTAAAATACCTCAGTGGACAATTTAAGAACAAATTGTTTCCAAGCATGGAAGAATGTATTCCCATGTAAAATCGTAATTGTCAGAATTTGACCTGCTTTTATTCTTAAATTCTATGCTAGACAGTTTCTGTTTGTAGTCCTATTAGTAAGAACAGAAAATTCACTTGCTAAAGGTTTCTGTTGGATTGATCCTTGCCCATCTTATAGTTTAGGACAACTTTTGTACACTCTTGTGTGAGTTGGTGTTTGGCAAATACTGCAGTTTCTTTAAGGGAAACAAAGGTCAGTTTGCCTGGAGAAAAGTCACATAAGTTTTTAGGAGCTTTTCAGAAAAAGGGACAGAAGCATGGTAGTGAATAGTTGACTTGAATGAGAATGTAGAAAGAAGCTGATGGACTATATGGAACTGGCTGAGATGACTGGCAGAATCCAAGACCAAGGAGAAGAGTTGGTGGAAGAAGAGTGGAAGAAATTTAAAGTTTATCTTCAGAAATATTGTAAAATTAAGGAATGTTAGAAAGATGTTGGGGGGGGGAATTATGTGGTTTTAGCAGAAAGGATATAAAGGATTAAGTAAAAATGAATTGGTGAAAGAGAAGGTAAAATTATAATATGTTAAGATAAATTATTAGGATAAAAACAAAGTTGGAAGGATTTGCTGGTATATTTAATTGAATTAGAATACAAAAATGGGAGGCGTGAGGAAGTCAAGGAAATAAGTGAATGTAAATAAGTGAGTTAAAGGTTTGACTTGGTTTTTTTATGTCTTTTTTCTTTTTTCTGTTTTTTGATATGTGTTGTTTTTTCTTTTTCTTCTTGATTCTTTTCTTTTCTTTTTCTTTTTGTAACCTTTAAAATCTTAATAAAAATTTATTAAAAAAAAAAAAAAGAGAATGTAGAAAGTGGAGAAACCCAGAGATCAGGAATGGGGTGGGCAAATGAGTCATGATAATAGGTAGTGATTGAAGGGTTCCAGGAGAATGGCGAGTATTGAGACAGAAGGGGTTGCAGTATGTGAGGGTTATGTGGAAAAAGCATTGAGGAACTGGGAAAATTAAGGAGATGTTGCATGCACTAAAAGGTGAGCTAACACTGATTCTTATAAATAAATTAGAAGTGTAGAAGAAGCCTACATGTAAAGTATATAATAAAATCAAATCCGGCATGACTATCAACTGCTTTTAACCTTTCCTGATGTGTGAACAGTTATTGCCTGTTACTGGTTTCTGCATAAAAGGCAGAACCTTTAATTTATTTGTTTAAAAAATACTGTGTAAGCTTCAGTCAATCTTGCACGCAGTGAAACTGGGTATTCTATTGCGTGACATTCACATTGCCCATACTTTTCTCTAATTCAGGTTTTTTTAATGAGTGCTCTGAAATGCTGACTTGTTACAATTGTTCTTAATGGCACGCGGGTGGTGCTGTAGGTTAAACCACAGAGCCTAGACTTGCCGATTCCCACGACGGGGTGAGCTCTCGTCGCTGGGTCCCTGCTCCTCCCAACCTAGCAGTTCGAAAGCACGTCAAAGAGCAAGTAGATAAATAGGTACCGCTCTGGCGGGAAGGTAAACGGCGTTTCCATGCGCTGCTCTGGTTCGCCAGAAACGGCTTTGTCATGCTGGCCACATGACCCAGAAGCTGTACGACGGCACCCTCGGCCAATAAAGCAAGATGAGCGTCGCAACCCCAGAGTCGGTCACGACTGGACCTAATGGTCAGGGGTCCCTTTACCTTTTCCTGCTCCTTTAGGACACCCATTCATGAATGCTTACTTCGTCCAATCCAGCCCTCTCTCTCTGTAGATCTCTGTTGTGCTATAGTGGAGGTGAAGCTCTGTTTTGAAGTGGGATGAATTAATGTTACTTTGCCACAAAACCAGAGCTATAGGGCAGTTTCCCTATAGGGTTGTAGTCTCTGATCTTCAGTGGTAGTGTGGCAGATTTCACCCTTATAATCACCGCTACAGGCCTAAAATGAAAATGACATATAACTGTGAGGTGTGGAGTCTCCGTTACACATTAAATTTATTGCAGATGAGTGAATTGTGGGTGAACTACTACCTTAGCCCCAACCTCTGCTAAACATTCCAGGCTCGGTGTCTAGGCTCTGACAGACGTACAAGTTAGGAGGCTGAGCTGCATTGTGCGGCTGTTGTATCTTGGGCGCCAGTGAGTAAGATTTTCCTGCCTTTCCTCTGATCCTCGAAGGAGGGGAGAAATTTGTTCAAACTGTCAACATGGCTCAGAGAGCTTACAAGGCCACAGACATGGCACTTCATTTATGAGGGCATGGCATTTATTTTTGCTCCCTCTGGTGAGTCCATGTTTAAATGTTATATATCTTGGTATGGAGAAACTTTCATTTTGAGAGTGGTTCCAAACCAGTTGGCATGGGGCACACATTCTGGTGTTGGAGGAAACAAAATGTAGCAGTGTATCACCACCACTCCTAAGCCAGGGGTCACCAGTGTTGTGCTTGCAGGCATATATGTGCATGTAAGTCTCTGGTACCCACAGGGTTTCCCAGTGCTTCCACCCCCCAACTGTGCTGGAACATGAATCCGTGATTGCAGTAGGCAAAACTGGAACAATGCTGCTGTATGGTTATCTGAGAACGCTCTGGAGCTGGCAAAATGAACACTCTTTTTTTAAATACAATTTTTATTAATTTTTTGTTTACAATTTCAGATAAACATTTTACATCCTTAAGATATCAATGACTTCCCTTCTTCTCTTTCCATGGTTCATTTTGCATATCTTTTACCCCTGAATATTTTACAAAAAAACTACCAATCGGTTTTCCATTATTACATCCATCAAAACTTATTTACACTGTTGAATTTATCTTAATGCTGCCAGCGTTTTCAGCTGCACACAATTATTTTCCATATACTGTATTCAATAAACATTTTCCAATCTTCTTTAAACATATGTTCTTGTTCTCTTATTCTATATGTTAAGTCTGCAAGTTGTGCATATTCTGTCAACTTAAGTTGCCAAGCTTTTTTGGTTGGGACCTTGCTCATTTTCCATTTGGGGACTAACAAAACATGGGCCACAGTTGTTGCATGCATAAATCACCTTTTCTGACACCTGGGAATTTCAGTCTGAGTTATCCCCAACAGAAAGGACTCTGTTTTTTTTTGGGGGGGGGAAGTAATTTCAAACATTTTTTTCAATTCATTATGAATCATTTCCCCATGCTCTTTTACCCTTTTACATGTCCAAGCAAAGTGAACAGTATTAGTTCCTTTCGTCACCTTGTTATAGGCATGACCATGTGTTTATAAGTACTTTCGGGCATCTTTGCAATAAAACTTGTTCCATAGTGCTTTATAGCTTCTGGCTTCTCTGGGAACAAGTTGCTTTGTAGCACTGGAGAGGACACGTAGCAGGAATGATTGCATCAATAGCCCCCCACAGTTCACTGTTCCAAAACGAGGCTAGGGCCATGACACAATCCTAAGCCTTGTCAACCATAAAATATCCTAGCGCATTAAAGGATCTGTTGATAAGCAATAGCAAAATTGTAGAGAGATGGGGTTGCAATTATTTGCCTCACTTCGACAAAGTTAACGGGTTAAAGCAGGGGCATTAAGAAAAATGGGCTGTA
This sequence comes from Podarcis erhardii, assembly GCF_964252035.2. Lineage (NCBI taxonomy): Eukaryota > Metazoa > Chordata > Lepidosauria > Squamata > Lacertidae > Podarcis > Podarcis erhardii. The sequence goes on from NC_138497.1 coordinate 130,030,455, forward strand.
GCCCCTCAAAAAAAAACCAAAAAACCTGCTATTAAGATAGTTGCAGAATAGAGTTTCAGTTGCATCTGATGAACTTGGTGCTTTAGAAACAGATAACCAGATGGTCAGCTTTTCTGTTTTCATCCAAATGGACTCTGACTGTTTTCACGCCGAATCATATTTCTGCTGTTGCCAAAACTGATTTCACTGGTTACTTTAAAAAGCAAATTACTAGCTTTGAGTTGAAAGATGACTACACGTTTGGCTTGCCGTTGACTCTAGAAATGCTGCTCTTGCTAAAAATGTTGGAGCGCTGATTTATTGACTGCATTCACTTGGCACTGGCTGGAATAATAGATACGGGAAGGGAGGATGTAACCTTTGCAAGTTTTGAAGATTATGTCTTTCTTAGCTGGTGTTCCCTTAAGTTAAGTTTTGAATAGCTCACAGCTTCTTTCCCCTCATACTTTCTTTTCTGTTACTTGAAGCAGAACAAACCATGTCATGAGGCACATGGCTAGTCATGAGATACATAGTACAAAGAGGAGGATGTTCTCCTGCCAGCTATATAGGGGAGTATGTGACACTTCAGATGCTTTTGGACTTCAGCTCTTAGCAGTCTCAGCCCCGTGAACTATATGCTTTGTATGTTTTATTCAGTCTTTGAATTGTTGCTTGATTTGAATACAGTGGTACCTGGGGTTAAGTACTTAATTCATTCCGGAGGTCCGTACTTAACCTGAAACTGTTCTTAACCTGAAGCACGACTTTAGCTAATGGGGCCTCCCACTGCTGCTGCCACGCCGCCGGAGCACGATTTCTGTTCTCATCCTGAAGCACTATTTCTGGGTTAGCGGAGTCTGTAACCTGAAGCGTATGTAACCTGAAGCGTATGTAACCCGAGGTACTACTGTACAGGACATTGGGGAGATTTAGTTAGATGCAGCAAACTGGCTATCAGGCATCCGTTAAATATTTCACTTGGTACAGGGTGACCTGGCATAATGCTAAGCATAATGCTACATAATACGCTACATGATACATAACGCTAAGCCGTGGCTTAGACTACAAACAAGCAAACGTTGGCATTTCCAGGCGGAAGATCACAGCCACTGTACTCATCTCGTTCCCTGGTTGCTGTTCTACGTGGCATTAAGACATGGTTTGACTTCACATCTGATCCTGGATTCCTGCTTTTAGCTTATCTGGGGGAAAACCAATCACTAATCGGGGTTTGCATGTAACAAAAAGCCAAACCATGCAGCAGCATAGCCAAGTAAAGGCACTCAAGCAGCCACAATCCTCCCTCCAGGAACCTGGTTATTTGCTTGTTTGCACGAAGCCTGGTTTGGCTTCCCATATGTACAAGTCAAACCAGTATCTTGTGAATATTGTATAGAAAATGCTGTTTAGGTATTCAGGTAGAAACCGCTTTTGAGTTCACTTGAGTTAGGAAGGGTAAGAGTGATAAATCGATGGGTTTCCCCGCCCCTTTTCCTGTATTTATATTTGCAGTGGTCATGGTAATCTATGTTAGACTAAAACCAGGGTGCAGTATTTCATTCATATTGGTCAATTTTGGTATAAAAGAATGTGTCCAAAAAGGGCACAAGAAATATCTCCAGACACTTGGGCACCAAAAAATCTGTTGTGGGCAGGATATCCGCTATAGTGCACCACAACAATTTCCTAAATATACTTCAAAGGTTGAATTGTTGAATTTGGAGAGAGTGATAGGTGGGTGGACAGATTACAGTTGCATGTGCACCTGTCCTCATTGGCTGAGAAGTTTGTCTTTATTATCTTACCAAACTAGGCAACTTTTTTCTCAGTTGTTGTTGTTGTTAGAATTTATATATCACCCTATACCCAGAGATCTCAGGGGGGTTCACAGAACAAAATCAACATAAAACACCACAATCTATCTAATCAGTGCTTTTTTCTAAAAAGATATTTAGGGGTACTCTCATTTTCCTACTCATATTGAAATACTGCCCTTCAGTGAGGCCAAACTTAGATTCACAAAATGTGTACAGTAGTGGTATGCGTACCCTTGCGCCCCCCCCCCAGAAAAAACACTGTATATAATCAAAATAAAAACAACAACCTGATAACACCCACCCACCAATTTACATTTATGTGTAAATACTGCTCTCTCCAAGGTCTCTGGGTGCCATTAATCTGTACAATGAGTGGGAAGGGGGTGGTCGAAGAGGAGCTGCCAGACATGAATGTACTCTGCGCATTGGCCCAAGGTGTGGGAAGGTTCAGAGAGAGAGAGAGAGTCACCTGTTACCTCAAAGTAGTTCATATGAAAATGTTGCATTTCTGATTATTTTGCTTTTCCCTTTCAGTCAACAGATAAGCAACGGGCCCTAGAAGAAACCAAAGCATATACAACACAGTCTTTAGCTAGTGTAGCCTATTTGATCAACACCTTGGCCAACAATGTTCTACAGATGCTGGATATCCAGGCATCCCAGCTTAGGCGTATGGAATCTTCAATCAACCACATTTCGCAAGTGAGAAAACTTGTTCTTTATGTTTGCTTAGTTTGTATCAAGCACCTAATGTGGTACAGTGGATAGGATGGGACCCAGATCATAAGGGGGGGGGGATCCGAATTCAGTCCACTAAATGCATTTGATGACCTTGGACAAAACAGCATCTTCACAAGGTGGTTGTGAGGATGAAATTGAACAACCTTCATGTGGTGGAAGGTTAGGAGACTCAGAGAGATGTTGCCACAGATACAACTTGAAAAGAATTTGGCTTATCAGTATGATCCGGAAAAACTACCTTACTGCAGTTTGCAGTAGCAGGTCAAACTTTATTAAAAAGTAAGATGACTTGTTTTCTTTTTGCCTTCAAATGGTGTTTATAATGAAGACATTTTGGGGAATAATTCTAGTAGATTGGGGGAAAATCCAGGTGGCGTGCATTTCTCCCCTTTTCTCCTGTTACCTTGACTTTTGTTAGTTTAAAATCTTGATCGTCTTTCTAAAATTTGTAATTTTGATATGCATTATTAATGCAGGCAAGGGTAGTATGGAGAATGAAATGTCTTTCTGCTAGGAAATCGATTACTCCTTTTTAAATATGATAAATGTTTCTCCTGGAGCTTTAAAAAAATAATAACAACAACTTCATTGTGAAGTCTCAATTCCACTTGCTTAACGCCAAATAGGAAAATTTCTTCATAGCCTGCGTGTAAAGAGTCTCTGTTATAAAACAGTATATGCATAATGGGACATGACCCATGAAGGTTCCTAGCTGAGCTACATGAAGATTTCCAGTGTAACATTAATATACACTGATTATTATGAGTTAGTGAAGGTTAAAAGATTTAAATGTAATTTGTGATTGTGCACTGTCGGTCCCAGTTTTCGGAATGAGTGTTTTGTTTTTGTTTTCTGGATACCCCTACTCTCTGAAAAAACAAACAGTTAAAACAATAATTATGGCCAGCTAAAAACTATTAACTCATTCATGCAAAATGTTGTAAATATTGAAGTGGTATGATTTTAGTAGAGGAGAGTTATGTTTATAAAATTTGTTAGAATGTGCAATGTATTAATAGTTTAAAGCAAGCTAATAGAGCTTTAATGATATTTGAAAAGCAGATTTTGAAAATTGAAACATTAAAAAATATTTTTGATAGCGCTTTTGTAGAGAAGAATTTCTTTGCCTTGGTGGTTTTTTAACGAGCTTTTAAAAGACTCTTATGATAAGTTCATCAAAATAGAAGTCTCTACATGACTGGATAATGGCAGTAGTGTTTTTCTTTTTTTGCTCAGTTAAAAGATGTATGGCAATTGCATAGTAGCACTTTATTTTTCTTCACTTTCTAATCTGACTTGCCAGTTTCCTAAATTATCAATTGTGCCAATGGCTTTCCCATGCAGTATTGTTCTCCACATTCAAGTATAATTTGACCTCCTAGTGAAAGTTGATTTATTGGATCCTGCAAGGAAGCAAAAACTTTTCAAGGGAGATCCTGTTGGTTAGGCCCCATTCATGTTTTTTGCATGATGCCATGTTGCAGAATGAGGTCAGGGAATGTCCCCAGGTGAGACCCTCGTCTCCATCTCCCACAATGCAACCTGCTGCAAAGCAAAGTTGTAATTGTCTGCTTGCTTAGCAGAATCTTTCCTAGTCATGTTTGGAATGGCCTTTGTTGGTAGCAGCATAACTGTAACCATTTGTATAACATAAGAGGAGATAGCTTTACAGAAGGAATCTCCTGGGATCCTAGGGCCTGGTGCTGCTCATCTACCACTTCTTCCTGTACAAACATTGAGGCATGAGCAGTATGTGTGGTTCGTGTTTCAGGAAATGACATCTCTGCCAGGACATCTGCTCAAGTTACTTTTTCTAACAAGAAAATTAAAGCTGACATTTGGGGGAAATGTTTATAGTGAGCATGGTAATGACCACAACAATATATGCCATCTATCAGTCCTCAGAAGCACCAGAGACTAGCTTTTAAGTCTTGCTATGCTTACTTACTTACCGTATTTTTCCGTGTATAAGATGCCCCCATGTATAAGATGCCCCCTATATTTGGGGACTCCAATTAAGAAAAACACCCCTCAGCACTACCCATGTATAAGACGAGCCCCAATTTTAAACCTATTTTTTTGTTTTAAAAACTTAATCTTATACTGTACACGGAAAAATATGGTATATAGCATTAATAGGATGCTTTTATGGTAACATTCCTACTTAATTCAGGCATTTTAGATTCTCCCATCCCATTTAGGTAAATATGAAAATACTGTACAGTATATCTGTATAAACCAAAAATTCTGATATTAAATAAGAAGAAATATAAATTATATTGGAGCTTAGGGGAAAATTAGAGGTATAGTAATGACACCAACTAGCTTGCTTAATGTGTCTTAGATAAATTCATTTTACCAGTCATTAACCTCTAATATTTTAATTCTTTTATGCTCGCAGACAGTTGACATACATAAAGAAAAAGTGGCCAGAAGAGAAATTGGCATCTTGACCACAAATAAAAACACTTCAAGAACTCACAAAATCATTGCACCAGCCAACCTGGAGAGACCAGTTCGCTATATTAGAAAACCTATTGATTATACAATCCTAGATGACATTGGACATGGGGTGAAGGTAGGTGGTAATGTGGAATAATTCTGATTTATGAGTCTCCCTGTATGCTTTCAGAATGCAAAGATTTGTATGCAGGACTCCTTCCCTCTCCCAAACGGCAGCATGGTCCTTTTTACTGAACTCCTATTATTCCTTCTGTATCTCAGTCTTTAAAAAACAAAAACCCCAGCCTCCCTGCTTTTCTGGCTACTTGTGATATCTGTATTTTGAGAAATGGGTAGAAGGCTTTCAACATGGGAAAGAAAGCATTTGGTGCCATTCCCTTCCTTTGGATTCGGTTGTCAAACAGTACCTTTGTGACAACAGGGTATGTCCCTCTCCCTTTTCTGTTTGCATGTCCCAGATGTTGTCATCACCCAGATATAATGTCACCATGTGTGTGGCATTGGCATCCAAGATCAAATACAATTTCCAGATTTGCATGATTTGCAAAATCTAGGGACTAGCTTCCTTTGTGTCTGTACTTGGAATTTTTAAATCACGAGAATAAATAAAAATAATAGGCTTCAGTCTGCATGTAGTTCTAACAGCCCTTGTAGCTGAGTCTAACAATGCTAAATTGTGAATCAAGTTACATGTTCAGTTTGTCTGCTTGTTTTGTGCAGATACACATCTGATTGCATGTTCAAATTTTGTTCAGATTCTTGCATGTCTTTTCCTAAAATACCCTTTCCCTGGGGTATTTTTGCAATTCGTTAGGCATATCTCAAGAGTAATGTGAATACGAATGATTTGCAAGGCTTATAGCCATTCAGTCAGAACATTGTAGCAAGATAATGGCATAGTGGCATGCCATTTTATTTATTTCCTTGGGAATTATATGAGCTTGCAGAGAAATAAATTTGTAGTGCAACCCTAACCATACCTACTCAGAAGTAAGCCCTATTGAATTCCATGGGGCTTACTCCCAGGTAAGTGGGGTTAGGAGTGCAGCCTTAGTTACTCATTTGATGGCTCCTGAACTACAGGCATTACATGCCTGTTTACATTTCAAAAAAGGGGAGATAAATCTCATCAGTGAAGCCATAATGAATGTTTAAGTACACAAATATATTCCAACATTCTTCGCTTGGAGGCAAGTGTCACTTTAATTAGTTAACTTCACTGAAAATGCACAATTTTTGAACAAGTACTAGTCCTAAATATTGATGAATTTGAAACCTGTTCTATAGTGCCTTTTAAAACGCATGTCTATAAGCTTTTCAGATTCTTACAAAGCTGAAATTGCTGTACCAGTTACACTAATGTTTACCCTTGGAGTGTCGAAAATACAGTGTCTCTTTGATTTATGGAGTTACATTCTCTTTTCAGCAGTGTAAATATCAAGGAGACAAGTAGTGCATGCACACTGTATTATCTGAAAGGGAAATTCTGAATAAAAAAACTTTTGAAGAAGAAAGAAAAATGCATAGACAGTAGTTACAGTGTTATACTATCTTTAATCATTAAAGCTTTAAAAATGTGGTAATCAGTTGTAGAGCTCTTTAAGTAGTCGAATAAAACCTAATGCTGATATTTAGAGATTTTAGTTCAATTCCACTCTGAATTAGCTGCTCTGCATATTTTTTTTGGTAAAAACATAACATTAAAAAACCCTTGGTTTTTACAATTATAATACAAATAAATTATTTGTAATCACTTCATGAACAATCTGGTTTTAAAGGTTATTTTGAAAAAAAAAAGGTTCTGCAGAGCAATGATATAAACCATGTCTATGAAAACCTTTTACAAAAGTTACTTTTTGTTAGCTACATCTCACAAGTAGAGTGAATAAGCTGGACCCATGACTGGGTTATCAAGCAAAATTGATGGGTTTTAATTTAATAAATCAAGTAGTGTATGCAGTTCCATGAAACCTCCTTTAATGATGTTAGGTTAAACAGCAGAAGGCTTGTGAGAACATCTATATTGGGTAAAGTTTGGTCACACTCATTGTCTCTGGTATTGAATGGGAGTTGTGAAATATGCCACACATATAATTAAAAAACCTGAAAATTATTATTTCTCAATTGGTTGAAATTTGTACATGCAGTAGTAAGATTTGTTTCATATTACTCTAGATAATTTTTTTAACTTAGTCCATGTAGAAATAAGATGTTGGTTGCCAGAGGTTGTTTCATGGGCGGGTTAATAGTGGCTCTCTAGCTGTCTCTCATGAAATAGTGTTTGAAACATTGAGTGCTGACCTTGGAGTTAATAGTGTCTTAAGATGGTTCTAATAGTGGCTTTATAAATTTCATCTCAAAAACCATTACATATTCTGCTTTAATCACTCTTTCTATGATCTACTGATACATTATTTTGTTGATGCTAAATGCTTAACTTCTTTCTTTTTTCCCCTTCTCTCTTCATATCCTGAAGTTTCAACTAACCTTTCAATGCTTTTCTTCCTTACCTCTTTTATTTGCTTCATTTATGCATTAAGTGGTTGCTTAGATTTAAGGTAAGAAACGACAGGGCTGAATTTCATTCTTATTCTTCAGACTATTACATTCGGGGAGAGTGATAATTTCTGGTGGGTGGGGTGGGGGGGGAATACCGCCTTGAACACTATTCTTTGGTCTTAAAACATTTTTTAAAGCATTGCAAAATGATGACCATAAGGATCTGGATAATGGATGATTTTCATGATAAAAAAGATATATATTTGTGACCTCTGATCTTCCCCTGTGTAATGATCTTTTTATCCTATATATGATGTGATTTGATTACTTGAATTTGCAAGCTTGCCTGTCTTGAAAAATCAAAAGTAATGTGGGGCATGATTCTTTTATGAAAAAATGATGTTTACCAGCTACCCATTCACAGCCCACTTCTGGGACTGCCAAACCTGCTAGGAAATACGTATAGTACTTACATTAGACTGTTATTGCAAGTCAGTACACTGGCACAAATAGCTATGCTCAAATAAAAAACGTAAACTATATTGTGAGACTGCCCTTATTTACATGGATTCCCCCACACTTTGTAGCTTTGAACAGTATTAGGAAGAGCTTAACATTTTTTTCTCAGTGTTGTCATGCTTGAATACATGGTGTTTGCAGTCCAAAGTTGCAATATAGAAAAAGATGGGCATGTCTAAATTCCATTGGAAATCAATCTGATTGAAATGCTTGATGGTATTTAATCTGTGATCCGACTCTTTTAGAATTGTATCCAAAGACATTTTAAAAATTCAGTTACTTTTAAGTGTGCTCAAGGGTTTCTGGCATCCAGTGGGTTTCTGGTTTTTTATTCTTTTCAGTCCTTGACATGTCAGGAATTAGTTGTTGTGCAACCTATCTGGCTTGCCAGCTTGGAAAAGCACATTGCAGATCCCCCTGAGCACATGGAGCTAATTGTGTAGCTCCCATTGGAAAAGCAGCGGAAGATTTTGAAATCTGGTTGAAACTAATTAGAAATGTAAAGATCAGGTAATTGATTGTTCACTATGTTTAATTATACTAATAATTAAAATGTACTTTAACATAAGGCAACCTTCTTCAAGTTTGGAAATGTGGAGCATGCTTTCCGGTGTCATGAGAAACAACAGTGTTGGGGAAGAATTAAGCCAAACTCGGGTTTAGGAAATGAAATTATTCCTAACTTGCTCTGCATACTCAAATTATTTCCAGCAGCTTCATAGCTTAGATGAGAGATTCTTTAAGGATAGGGGAAAAAATAGCTTCTCATAAAAATGGATCAACATTGCATAATTGCTCCATCTTAAATATTTCTGCATATGTGTGTACTGCTTTCCAACATCAGTTTAGGAGTTTGAGCGTAGGTGCTCAGTTGCAACTGAACTTGAAGTAGCAAGCAAGCAGCATTTCTTACCCCTTTTCCTGAGGATAGCATTTCATCATTGGCTTTCATAGTTATTCTAAGAAAGCTATGAAGAATAATTCTCCCTTTTGTTTTGTTTAGAGCGGAATTACCATAGAATCATACAGTTGGATGGGACCACAAGGGTAATATAATCCAGCCTCATACAGTGCAGGAATCTTTTGCCCAACATGGGGCTCAGACCCATTGAGACTAAGAGTCTGAGCTAGACTGAGTGGAATTATTCATATGAAATTGCTGTTAAAGTCCAGCTTGGAACATGTGTCTTCAACACACATGCTTATTAATTAACCAACCAACCCATAATCTAGCCAGTTTATCTACACTTGGAACCTGCCATCTTCTGTCAGTGATTGGCGGGTATCTGCAGCTAGTTTAAAAAGCAGCCAACACTAGAATCGTTAATGGATCCCTTATCCCTGGCTCCTAGATGCCTACTTAGTATGTTGTCTTGCATTACTTTAAGAATATAGTCAGATTTCAGGAAGAGCAACTTATCAGTCTTCAGAAGGTAGTTAAGAAGCTGTTTAATGGTCTATGGAGGATACTTTTAAGAATGTGCTTTTAAGAATGAGCTCCTTGAATGGGTAGCATTCAAATGTGAGGCAATGATTGAAGGTGATAAAAAAATATATCTGATGTAACTGACCATGGTAAGGAGCTCTCAGCCCCCAAAGCAGATATGTCACTCTCACCTTAATTTTCCAAGTACCGTATCTTTGAGCTGAAAATGGCAAATCCGTTTGTGTGCCCATGCCCTTAACTGGTATAAATTTTGACAAAAGGGGGTGCAATGCAGAAAGGGACTTCCCCTTGATATATTTATTTAATTCCATTTATGGACCAATAAAAACATTCCACTACTAGGCTGACTGCAGAGGCGTACACATTCTGCATTTCCAGTGTTGGGCCTCCTCAAATCCTCAAAATCCAAGTCTTCTATCATATTGGCCAGGTGGTCAATATGATGCCCTGAAGATGTTGTGAACTACAACTCCCATCACCCTGTCCATGCCAGCTGGGGGGTGGGATCTAACAACCCCTGGGGAGTAGCTTCTCAGATATAGCTGGTTTTTGTGTGCACTGGAGCACATATGTATTGTTTGTCAGGTGTTGCAGTTGAACCAACCCTGTGCGCAGATCCTTTGTTACCTTTGCCAGGTTCATGGTTTTGGGTGAAGTAGGAAAGCCTCAGCAGTTATACAGAATTTATCCCCTACTCCTCATGCTTGGCCACTTACCGTATTTTTCGCTCTATAGGATGCACTTTTTCCCCTCCCAAAATTGAGGGGAAATGTGTGTGCGTCCTATGGAGCAAATGCAGGCACCTTGGCTTCAGCGATAGCAACGCTAAGCCTCCGAAGCGCAGAGGGAGCGCTCCCTCCTCGCTCCGAGGCTTCGCGTTGCTTTTGCTGAAGCCAGGAGAGTGAGAGGCGTCGGTGCGCACAGACCCCTCTCCTCTCCAGGCTTCAGGGATAGCCGCACGCAGCCCCTCTGGCAGGGAGAGGCTGCACGGTGCTATGGCTTCTTTAGCCCCTCACAGCCTCTCCCAGCAGGGAGAGGTTGCGCGGAGCTAAAGAGGAAGCCAAAACAGCGAGCGGGATCCATCCCGCTGGCTGCCTTGGCTTGTACCATAGCCGCGTGCAACCCCTCTGGCAGGGAGAGGTTGTGCGCAGCCTGTACGCTGCTCATTGGGGCTGGGGGGGGGGGGAAATAATATTTTTTTCCTAGATTTCTCTCTCTTAAAAACTAGGTGTGCCTTATGGTCCGGGGCGCCCTATGGAGCAAAAAAATACGGTAATTGACTTGGGTGAGAGAAGAGGGGCTGCTGTGGGGAAAGGAACCCTTTCCCTCTGTCCCGGACCCTGGAAGCAGCAGGGTCCGTTGGAAATGTTCCTCCCCCACTGTTTACACTAATGCAAAACACCAACCTAAAATCTGCAGGGTATGCTTGAAGGCCACTTTGATACCTATTGCTGAAGAATTTGTATTTGCTGCTGCCTACACCACACACACATTTAGTGAGGAAATGCTGTTTTCATTGTTTCAGCAGTGCTTTCCTCCTTAATAATTCTGCATGACATGCGAGCAATATTAAATTATTGCGAGCGAGTTCCTAAAGCAGTTGGGTGAAGGAGAGATGATGTTTTGAATTTTAATCAAGGGAAATATAAAAAAAGTATAATTGACAAAGACTGTTCTCTGTTTGTTGAAGCTTCATAGTTCATTCTGAAGATAAATTAAGAACCTCTTCTTTCTCTCCCCTGCTTTCCAGTTATTGACTTCGGGAAAATACATATATATTTGGGATACTTAAACAATTTTGTAGCTTATTTTTCCTTTCATTGCTTGTTACACCTCTGTCAGCTCTTAGTTTTCTGAACTAAGTAGTAGAGCTGAGTACAAGAAAATGGGGCTATGTATGTTTTGTAAAAGATTCCATCTTTTTGCATCCTTCTTGAGGGTGTTGATTCTTTAATCTTTTCATTTGCACAGACTCCCCCCTCCTTTTACCCCTAGCTTCTTGCCAATCTGGATACTGTTAAATCAAAGTTGTGCAATGAAAATGGCAAACATCTTAGTCATTTCTGGCTTCTAAAATAGCCATGTAAAATCAAAGTTGCTTCTCTTTTAATGTCAGGCATATGTGCCACGATCCTGAAACCTTTTCAGCAATGCTAAGGGTTTGATCGTCCCCACAGAAACTTTTGCTTTCTTTTCTTAGAAGTCTAAAATATCTTGTCATTTAACAAGCTGCTTTTGAAAATCCTCGTGTCAAAATCAGTTTGTGTGTTGTGGAGCTGTTATGCTGTAAAACCCAAGCTACAAACACAACAGGGCTTATTGTTCCCTAGATTGTGACCACGGAAATGAAATTGAATATGGTGGGTTTCCTTCCTTTGCACTTGCATCCTAAAATGACACACACGTGATACTGCTTACATTTTGTAATCTATATTAGCCTTTTTAAGGCTTCTTAACTTGTTGCAGTGTTCACATTCATGCTAAAAGTGGCCACATGAGTTTTTCCTCTTTATGTGTACATGCTGATGATCTGTGGCCAATCATGGCTCCTGTTGTAGCAGAGTGACTATATCTGCTTCAAAGACAATGGCATACTTTGTGTGAAGTAGCTCTCAACCTATTTTAAGATAAATTCTTGTTCTAAATGCTGTGATTTTTGTGTGGAAACCCCACAAGGTCACAGAAATTTTCATTGCACCTCTGGCGGAGGACAAAAGCCCAGTGATTGTGAGAGGTTGAGTCACACACAATCCTAAAAGAAAAATCATGGAGTTTACCATATTTTTCTGTGTATAAGACTAGGTGCCCCCCCGCCCAATAATGTCAAAAATCAGCGGGTGTCTTATACATGGGTAGAGGGTGGACTGGTGATTGGTTGTTGCCCCCAAAATAGGGGTCGTCTTATACATGGGGGCGTCTTATAGATGGAAAAATAAGGTATTTTTTTTTTATATAAAAAAACCCCCAGTTTACTAGCTTGCCTTTTAGTGTGTATCGAACCTGGATAAATATTTCCATGCCTAGTAGTGAATCTTGGATATTGTATGTAGAAAATGCAGTGTAGTGATGTCGAAAATTTATCCAGAAGAAAAAGTAAAGGCATGTTATTTAGCTGCATTTATACAATCATATGGACCAGTTATTGGGGACGGACAGACAACTTTTGGATCCAGCTTTGAAATTTGAAAACTTAGTTTTCCCAGATTCAAAGATCTTTCAAGGTTGAGGTGTCTTTTCCATAATGCTCTACCAGCTTGTTTCCTGCTTGGCAGGGGGTTGGACTCGATGGCCCTTGTGGTCTCTTCCAACTCTATGATTCTATGATTCATGCTCCACGATGTGGTGGGCGATCCTGTCTTGTGAAAGTGTTGCTTTTTAAAATATGAAATTTTAGATTCATAGTCCAGGGATAAGGTAGCTTTCCTAGCAGCGCTCTCTCTCTCTCTCTCTCTCTCTCTCTCTCTCTCTCTCTCTCCTAGCAGCTCTCTCTCTCTCCCTCTCTCTCTCTCTCTCTCTCTCTCTCTCTCTCTCTCTCACACACACACACACACACACACACAAGCTCTTTCCATACACAAACACAAGTATTAGTTTGCCCATGTTTGTGATTTACGTGGAAACAAGCAGTGAATTTTTTTTTCTTTTTTTAAAAAAATCAACCCACCGTGATGCTGATGAACACAAAACATTAAATTATTCATACCTTGCATTTGCAGCATCGTAAATGTAATTTGTCATCAGCATCTCATGAAACAGATCAATAAAATGGCTACCAGTCCTTAAAAAATGAGGTGATCTATGACAGAAATAACTCTTGGTGATATAGTCTTTCTTTTATACACAAAATGTCACTTCTTATTTTTTTTTTTAAAAAGGCCATATTTTATTAGGGTGGTGTTGCAAGTGAAGCTTCATTTCATATATGAAGTTGATTTATGAAAGTGCTTAGTGCAGATAGAAAGTGTCCAAATAGATACTTTGGGGAAAAAAAATCTTTTGGGAAAGGCTGCAGTGTTTAAACTATAAAGCTGAAAGACCAGGCTTCCTCAACCTCGGCCCTCCTGATGTTTTTAGCCTACAACTCCCATGATCCTTAGCTAGCAGGGCCAGTGGTCAGGGATGATGGGAACTGTAGTCTCAAAACATCTGGAGGGTCGAGGTTGAGGAAGCCTGTGAAAGACTGTATGGGACCAGCACAAGCGCCCTTGAATGACAAGGATGAAGGGTGCAGAAGCAGCAATATTCCTACTGCTACACTGGCTTCTGTTACTTCAGAGTAGACTCTTTTCAGCAGAATGAGATATTCACCAATACTTGGCCAGGTCTTTGCATCCCTCTGGGGAAGTGAGGATACCAGATTATTTCTTAAATTGAGCTTTTAGGATTCCTCTTTGTGCTTTTGTAATACATGGTGTAAGGGTTTCATGTTACGTATAACTCATTCCCTATCCTAGTCACATCTAATAGCTTCATAGACACTGCAGGTTGGTGGCGGGCAACCTCTTGCCTACCCCCAACCCACCCCGAAGTTGCTGGGCCCAAACTCCCATCAACCCTAGCTAGCACGCTCTAGTTGTTCAGGTGAGAGGAGAGTTGGAATCAAATAACACCTGCAGGGCTGCAGGTTCCTCACCACTCAGTCAAACAAAAAACCCCCCGTATTTTTCGCTCTATAAGACGCACCAGACCACAAGACGCATCTAGTTTTTGGAGGAGGAAAACAAGAAAAAAAATATTCTGAATCTCAGAAGCCAGAACAGCAAGAGGGATTGCTGCGCAGTGAAAGCAATCTCTCTTGCTGTTCCGGCTTCTGGGATAGCTGCGCAGCCTGCATTCGCTCCACACATTTCCCCTTACTTTTTAGGAGGGAAAAAGTCTTATAGAGCAAAAAATACGGTAAGTGGTTTCCTGAAATATATATTAAGTGCTTTTGAGAGACACTTCATGTGTTGTGCTGTGGCAGAGTTGCATTTGCTACCGCTAGAATGTGTAGCCAGCATGCTGTTGCCAAACCCCTAGGCACGTCCCCTGGACGCATGCAATGCAAATGTATTTTAAAACTTTATGTTTTATATAGTTCAGGGATATATTGTGGCCCTCCAGATGTGGTTGGACTACAACTCCCATCAGTCCTAGCCAGCATAGCCCAGTGGTCTGGAGTCGTAGGCAAATAATATCTAGAGGGCCACAAGTGAGCCACCCCTGATTTGTATTATAATACTTAAAGTTTGGAAACCCATTTGTCTTTCATTCATACCCTACATTTCAGTAAAATATCTCGTTTGTATTTCTAGGTGGCGGTTCTAAACCTACTTTCTTGGGAACAAACCACATCAAACCCCGTGGGGCTTACCTCTGAGCAGACGTGGGCAGGATTTGCATAGCTAGAAATGCAGTGAGGGAAAGGATGTTGCCTTGAGCTTAGTAAGCAAAGTTTCCCTTGAGATAGGCACACTTTCCTTTTTGCTGGTGATTGGAAGTTAAATGTGATGGGCTAAAGGCACATGCAGTCAGAACAACTCTTAAACATGCCATAGAACCACAAGTCCTTTGAGCACATCTTAACTATTGTATGTAGAAATTGCACATAGGTGCATGGCCACTGGGGCTTCTACATTATTATTATTATTATTATCATTGCACATTCCCCTGCTTTTTTAATGTTGCAGATAATGTTGCAGAATAAATTAAGGGTTCTTAATTTATTCTCAGTCGTTGACCTGAAGAGTTCAGTGAGGTTTGCTTTTCTTCCCATTGCCTCTCATGCAGGTTAGTACACAGAATATGAAAATGGGTGGCCTGCCTCGTACCACGCCACCCACCCAGAAGCCACCCAGTCCGCCAATGTCAGGGAAAGGAACGATTGGGTAAGTACAAGTTCACGCGCATTGGAAAGGGGGCAGGGTGCAAAAAGGGAAGGTAAAAATCCTTTCTTGCTTTTACTATTGCTTCATTAGTGCCTCAAAATGACATTGTGGGCTTTGGAGGTGTCTTGTCTCTCTCCCCTGTAGGCAGATAGCACATTCATAGCATCGCCAGGAGGTGGAAATAATGGTTGAATATAGTTTCTTTCGGCAGGAGCCTTTTGGGCTTTTGTTTGTAGAGTAGCTCTACACTGCTGTACCTAGAAAAAGTAATGGCCCTGATTATCCTGTACGACATGAACAGAGGAATTTCATGGGCCCAGTTAGGTCCGCTGAGAAGCACGGCACCAGCATGTGGAGTGTTCTCACAGGCTCAGTAGAGTCCCTTTTTCTCTCTTCCTCTTCTGACCAACTAAGTGTGCAGGCACAATGATAGACCATCGATTGGACCAGGAACTAACTCTCTGCATGCTTCCCCAGTCTGCCCTCTCCTCTTAATGCAAGTCACTGATGCACCAGAGCAGAAGTCACTTACTTTGAGAGGAGAGGGAGAGCTGTCTGGGGACATGGGCGGCATGCAAAGACCTCTCTTTTTTGGCAACGCCTTCTTGTGCGCCATGAAGGGGGAGTAGGAAAATTGGGCTCTGTTGTGCCCAAGGGAATCCTTCACAGGCGCTGCCCCGGCGGTGGACTGGATCCTGCCCTGTGCATTTTCAATATGAACAGTAAGCAGGAGTTCTACACTGCCTTGCCCAAAGGTGTTTGGTGTATTTCATTGTCTGAAATTGCTTCCATACATATGTTTTTCTTGTGTAGGCGTCACTCTCCCTATCGCACACTGGAGCCAGTGCGTCCTCCAGTGGTACCAAATGACTATGTACCTAGCCCTACCCGTAATATGGCTCCCTCGCAACAGAGCCCTGTTAGGACAGCTTCTGTGAATCAGAGGAATCGCACTTACAGGTATTCAGTCTGCTCCTGCACAAAATATTAACAATAATTAAGACACATAACACAGCTTTATAGTGATCTGCTTTTAACCCCCCCTCCTCCCTCCAACCCTTCACTTAGAACTTCATAAATTCATGTGATTTCTTGGGAAATCCATTGGGAGTTAGAGGGAAACCATGCTCGTTATGCTACATGTTGTATAATGCGAAGTTGTTTGTCTAGGAAGAGTTTTTTTAAAAGATACACAATTTGCTTGCCGAATTGTGTATTGTAGCATATGAAGTCTTGAATAGAACTGTATCCTGTTTGTTTGTTTGTTTGTTTGTTTGTTTGTTTGTTTGTTATAACTTCTATTTATTTGCCTCTCCGTCATAAGACAGTCATGGTCGTGCACTGTTTCTAAAATGTGGTGTCTACAAATGAGGGTGATGCTGTCATGAGGCTTTATTGTTACTTCCCAATAAGTTCTGAAACCTGAGATTCCATGCTGAACAGACATTATTATTATTATTATTATTATTATTATTATTATTATTATTCCTATACCTGGAGATGAGACTTTGGTGCCTGTGAAAATGTTGGTAACATGAAATAGATAGGAAACATGACTGATTTAATTCCTTTATGTGGATTTGCAGAAGTAATGTAAAAGCTGGAAAAAGGCCTTGGCCTAAATAGGTCTGCGCTAAGGAAATTGATCTGCAGAACAGATTAGCCCTGGCCAGCATAAAATGTAATGGTATGTTGGTGAGATTTCATGGTGCTGTGCCAAAAACTATTTTAGGCCTAAGCGTTTTTACTTGTGGAGTATTAAGCAATGCAGATAAAACCAACCTCCTTCTAATATTGGCCCTTTGCCCATTAAGAGTTGATATTTCTAGGGTCCTGAAAGCCATTTCCTATAATCTAGCAGGCAACTGTTACTTGTCAGTGATGTACCCTGATTTTAGCTTGGACGTAGGGGGAAAAACGGCAGCACGCCTTTCTTTGTCCCCAAAATTGCGAAGTTTAGCAATCTGCGTGTGCCTGGCATGGAATGGAATATGGATGCCTTTGTGGTTTGTTTGTTTTTATATTATTTCTTTAGCAGCAGCGGGAGCAGTGGAGGGAGCCATCCTAGCAGTAGGAGCAGCAGTCGAGAGAACAGCGGAAGTGGAAGTGTGGGAGTCCCTATTGCTGTCCCTACTCCGTCCCCTCCCAGTGTGTATCCAGGTAAATCTCGGGGGACAGGGGCTCCTCTTGGGTTTGGGCGATTCCTTGGTAATGGCAATTATCCGTAAGCTGCTTTGAGTCCTGTCAGGGGGAAAGGCGATGTTTTACATTGGATAAGTTGAAGTCCTCCTCCCATTCCCCACCCCGTTTTTGCTGCATACCTAAGGGGTAACCCTTTCCCTACATAAACATTATTCTACCTATCCTTCCTCCCCCCGCTGCTGCCATTTTTGGGGCTAGAGTTTTAAGCGTTTGTGGAACGTTCCGCACAAAATACTCAAAAGCTTTTCTAATCCTTGCTAACCGTAACTCCTTATTAACTCCTCCTCTTCCTCCTCTTTCCACGTAGCCCCTGCCAGTTCTGCTGGCACTTCTCCCCTTCCTGCTACTTCTGCCCCTGCTCCCACTCCTCTCACTCCTGCAACTGCCCCATCCTCTGCCGCCCCAGATGCTGCTGCCGCTGCTGCAGGGGCTGTGCCCCTTGCCGATGGCTTCACATCTCCAACTCCCCCTGCTGCTTCTTCCACTCCTTCCGCAGGTGAGTTTCAGCTCTTCCTCTTGAGGCAGGTCAGCCAAGATGCAATGGCAGCCTAAGACTGGTTTTGTTGAGTACTACCGATTCACCGAGTTTCCTACGCTTGTGTGGTTTTCATTGGGAAAGCGTGACATTTCGTTTTCCATCCTTTCATCATCTTTCTCAGCTGCTGAAAGCACCTTGTTATACTGAATTGTTTGGCTTGCTGTGTTTCTTTGTGCGTTGTTTTCAAAATGCCCCTTTGTCTACCATCTGTCTCGGTTATTTCGATCCAAGCATTATTCTGACAACCGCACATTATTGACTTACCATACTTTTCCGTGTATAAGACTTATGTTTTTTTCTTTCCAAATCATGGTAAAAAGTGGGGGTTGTCTTATACATGGGTAGTGCATAGGGTGGGCGTTTGATTGGTTGTTGCAGCGGCTGCCAGCGGCTATTGTGCGTATGATTGGTTGCTGCATCAGTGGGTGGTGTTGATTGGCTGATGCTTTGGCAGTTGGGTGGGTGAATTGCAGCTGCTGCCAGCAATGGGACAGACAGGAGGCAGATTTTGCGATGCATATGGGTGAGCTATCTTCAACAATAACCCCTAAAAAAAGCTCAACAATGCTGAGCAATGCTCTGCAAAAAGCTCAGTGACTTTGTGCCATCTCCCCTCATTTTCTTAAATTTGAGTCTCCCAAAATAGGGGAAGTCTTATACACAGGGGCGTCTTATAGATGGAAAAGTACGGTATTTGCAGCTTGTTTCAAAAAACCAAGTTCAACATTTTGTAGGTAATATTGCATCAGAAACTCATTGCTTGGAATCATGGTTGTAATTCTTAAGTGATGGCAGTGTGCAAGACGGAGGCTGTTTAATATTTAGGGGGAGCAACTGATTTACAAGTAGCAAAATAGATTTTTCAGGTTTAATTGATTAACCTTTTAGGGGAAAATATTGCTGTACTCTAAACTTTACCAAGGCACTGCTTTTGGATTTGAAAGTTGAGGCGCGGGGGGGGGGGGGCGAGAGACCACCTGAAATGAGCAGCATAGTTGGGGGTTCTGTGAGAGGTGAAACCCATTCAAACTTGGAGCAGTTCACGGCTGACTCTTACATGGATATTTGCTATTTGATTATTTTGCAGTTTTTGGCTTTGCTAAACATGTGTTCCCTTTCCATTCAAAAGTATTATGGACGTAAAAGTTTCTGCTGCGGTGGTTCGTTCCAACATGTTGGTCATCAAGTGGTGAACGTGCATATAGGAACTAAACCTTAGTTGAGTTACTCTGGAAAATCAGGCAGAGCACACTGTGCTTATGTACTTGTTTCATGTTTCCGTCAGCTTCTTTGAGAGCTAATGGAGAATCAGCTCAGAGACCTCCTTTTTTAAAATGCTGGGTAGAATGCTACCATTCTGCTCTGCCCCATATTAATCTTAACAAGTTTCCTTTGAAGTGTAATTTAAGGTATCCCGTCGTATGTGCCTGCTATGTCAGCAGAATTGCTTCATTTTCAAAAGCATAACATTGTAGGTTTTGTATTAATGCCGAACCTCTGAATCATATGAGCAGCTTTTAAAGCATGTGAAAAAACACACCAATGGGTTGTTTCCAAAGCTGTCTTCTCACAAGCAGAGTAGACTTGCAGTCATGCAGTGGAATTTCACCTTCCTCTCTTTACCACTGCAGCCTCTCTTTCACACCTCAAATTTGCTCTGGAGGTTTGGGGGACCCATTGGACTTGGGGATTTTTTTTTTGCGGGGGCGGGGTGGCAAGAAACTGCAAGGAGGGAGGTAGGAGAGATGAAGACCCGGTGTGTGAGCCAAAGGTCTACTTATGCAACATTGGGTTCCACCCTTTGTGTTCAAACGTCATTTTAGATAAAGCTGATATATATTAGTATATATATATACTAATTTTTTTATTGAAAGTTAAATGGTACAGTCATACCTCAGGTTACAGACGCTTCAAGTTGCATTTTTTTGGGGTTGCAGACCGCTGAAACCCGGAAGTACCGGAACGGGTTACTGCCGGGTTTTGGCGGTCGCGCATGCGCAGAAATGTTGAATCGCAACCCGCGTGTGCGCAGAGCACCACTGCAGTTTGAGAACGCTGCGGGTGCGAATGTGCATCCCGCAGTGATCACTTTCGCAACCCGACAGCCCACTGCACATAACCATATATGTCCACCAAGCATGGCGAGATTAAATAAAAGAGAGAAAAAGGAAATGAGAAACAGCACCTGTGTAGAAGGGAAAGTGAAGGGGGGAACCCAAAATTGTATACTTTACAAAGTTGTTACTGTACCTCACCAGATCTTCACCTATTACAGTATTTGTAAGAATGGATTCCAAATATCATTGAATTTGTCCACGGCAAGTCTGCGTTTATATGCAAGTTGTTCATATGCTGCAAGTTTGTATAAGTCTTCAATCCAATGGTAGAAGGGAGCCACGTTTTTATTTTTCCAATTCATCAGTTTCAGTCTTTTTGCTGTGGTAAGGGCATGGAGAGTCCACTCATATGAAGCAGAAATCTTTATGTGAAAAGGCAGGATTCAGCTTCAACATTTTTGTCCTTACCCTGACACTTTTCTCCCTTCCGAAACAGGTCATCCTGTTCAGTTCTACAGCATGAACAGACCTGCTACTCGGCACACCCCTCCAACAATAGGGGGCTCTTTGCCGTACAGGCGTCCTCCTTCCATCACTTCGCAGAACAGCCTTCAAAACCAGGTGAATGGAGGACCCTTTTATAGCCAGAACCCAGGTAAGATGCACCACAGTGAAAATCAGTACTCTAACCCACCAACAAAAATGCCAGTGTTGTGGTGCCTTTAAAGATCTAACCACATGTGGCGATGGTGAATAATTTGACCTTCACCTTAAAATCCTAAATATTAATCTCTGATTGCGGGGAAGGGGTTGCCTTTCTTTGATAAAGTATTATATTTGAAATGTGGCTGTTTTGGTAATTTATCAGTTTGTCTGTACTTTCTGCATTTTATCTTCCTCTGGCCTCACTGTTTACAAGCGCCCCCCCCCCCATTCCCCGCCCAAACCATATGCCTGTAACTTGAGATAACACTTTATTCATCTGAAGTGGAAACATATGCCATGAAAAGGTTAGTCTTTAAGATGCCCAAAGCCTTGGTGTTTTCTGCAACAGACTAACATGGTTATCCCTGAGACAACATTTTGTTTCCCCTCACAGTTCTTAGTTCACTAGGTGGCCAGATTGCTAAAGAGATGGCTTGTATTTGGGAGGAAACCTGGCTTGCATCAGTTGCACATCATAGAAGCAAGCATGGGGATCTTGTCAGTTTGCTAATGTTTCATAGGAGATCACTTGATGGAATCCTGAAGTGCACAACTGCAAATAGGCGTGTGAATTGATTAGTCTGAGAGCCTGTAACTTGACAGAAGCCGCACTGGTTGAGCTTCATGACTTAAGTTGTGGCATAAGTCTGGCTCTTCCACCCCTAAACCAACACCTCTCTACTGAACCTAAGTGCCTAGAATATATATGCAGGTTAATAATGGATCTTCACTCAGTGCACATAACCTGCACAATGTCTGGAGTTTGCACACACCTGTTGAACTTGAATATTTGTGTATGGAATATTTTGTGTTTGTGTGTGTACATGTTCAAAACATACCGAGAAGTGTCCCTAAATATGACAACGCATAACACTCACAAATGTGAAAAGGTGTTAATAATAAGCATGACTCTTTGCATGCTGAAGGAGAGAACCTATGATTATTCACTCTTTTATGGGGAGACCGACTTTTGAAGGTTTGTTTTTATGCAAAGGTATTTTCTGGATGCTCAGCAAGTTTTGTAGAATCCTTTGTTGTGGTAAGAGTTGTTAAATGGGTGGCCCTTCATTAGTCGGTCATTTCGTTGTCGAGACACCACAGAAGATGCCAAATAGCCAATAAAGATTAGGTAGTTCTCATTCAATCTGTTTAGCCAAGCAGAATGTTATGATTTTAAAGGGTGGCTTGCTTGGATTGTAAATTCACAAAAAGAGTGGCTTTCCCGTGGCGCAAATAATGAGAGGTTTGTAAGTGTAGAGTTTTAGCGAATGAAGATGGGATATGTCATTGGACTTGGACCTCATCCAGGGTAGAGGCAAAAGGACCTCCAACAAAGACTCACTGTCGGGAGAGGACTGCTGAGGACAACCAGATTACTGTGGTGCCATAAAGAGGGAGGGAAATGGCAGGGTAGGGGAGCAAGGAATGCCATTTGAAAATTGGCCTGTTACCTTTTCATTGAGGGAGCATCAGAAGAAGAATGCATTTGAGAACATGGGCTTCAGCAAGGGAGAAGGGGCGTGGTGCTTGCTGGGGGAGATCTTGAGACTGGTTCTCATTCTTTTCATTGTACATGAAGTGCACTCCTGCATAGACTTCCCCATGTTACAGGCACACACTGTACAAGAGAAAGCAAAGCAAAAATAGGTTCTGCACACGACAGCTTGATTTTAAAAATGAAGTGATTGGCAGCAACCATGATCTGAGGGGGCAAGTACAGTGGTGCCCCGCAAGATGAACGCCTCGCAAGATGGAAAACCCGCTAGACGAAAGGGTTTTCCGTTTTGGAGGCGCTTCGCAAAACGCATTTCCCTATGGGCTTGCTTCGCAAGACGAAAATGTCTTGCGAGTTCCTGCGGGTTTTTTCCCCTTTTTTCCCCCTTTTCCTAAGCCCTAAGCTGCTTATCAGCTGATCCGCTGATAAGCCGCTTATCAGCTGATCCGCTAAAAGCTGCTAAACCGCTAATAGCGCTAATCTGCTAAGCTGTCAATGGTCTTGCTTCGCAAGACGAAAAAACCGCTATACGAAGAGCCTCACGGAACGGATTAATTTCGTCTTGCGAGGCACCACTGTATATAGGTAGCTCAATTTTCAAAAAGTTGTGAGTGCTGAAATATTCTCATTTAGAAATGAGTAGCACTCACTGAACGACTCAGCAGAGAGTACAAGAATGGGAGTCTCTGACATCATTGAGTTGTGGGGGAAACCTAAATTCTGCCCTGACTCTCAAGTTGCCAAGACTTGGGGGCCAGGATTGGGTTTTGCTTCCAGCTAAACTGTGACCCCAAGTGCAGCTACTTTACTTACCCGTAGAAGTGAAAGATTCCCATGGACTTCTGTGGAAGGAAGGAAGTAAATTGTTTCAGCTGCTGTCTCAAAGCCATGCATAATGGTGCTTAATCGCATAAGCACACTTCTAAAATCCTGTTTTAAACAGTCAGGTCACACAGTTCATGAAAGTGTTCTGTGTTCTGTGTGCTCAGAAACACCTCAAGTAAAGTTATTCTAAGTCCCAATCCTGAACATTTTCTCAGACTGGGTTAAGAGATTGCTTTCTAATTTGCTTGTAGATTTTGAATTTTTATGAAGAAATGTGAAGCTGTAAACGTTGGTCTTTGGTAATGCAAATGCAGGCTATGTAAAAATGAAGCTCTGGAAGGTCCTTGTGGGTTGGGGAATATTTTCTCTGACTGCACCAGACTGTCTTCCTAATAGCCAAGGATTTCTGTGCTTCTGCCAGACTTGTTTCAGGACTGGTTCTGTGGAGACTGCAGGAGACGAATCCCTTAAGCATCAATTATTTCTGTTTAATAATAATAATAATAATAATAATAATAATAAGTTATTTATATCCCTCCCTCCCCAGCCAAAGCCGGGCTCAGAGCGGCTAACAGCAATAAAAATAACACAGTTTACATAAAATCACAATCAATTAATTGAAATACATTCTAAAATCAATTCAGAATCAAATTAATGGTAACCATTGGGCTAGAGTTCTATGAGGATTACTAAAGGAGGGGGTCAGACTGTGCCTTGGCCAAAGGCCTGGTGGAACAGCTCTGTCTTGCAGGCCCTGCAGAAAGATGTCAAGTTAAGAAACAAGCCTGATGATTAATACAGCTTAAAGCAAATTTCAGTGTTGTCCTTGGCAGCTAGGTTCAAGTTGACCTGTTACTATTTTTCCTCCCTTTTTCTTGCATTGAGTAGGAAACCACAGTGCAATCTCTCATGTTTTGGGTTCAACTTTTCTAACCGGAGGCCTGCTTTTTTATTGTTGTTGTTCCTTTTCTGCAGTGTCTCTTGCGCCGCCGCCTCCCTCTATCCTACAGGTAACTCCTCAGTTACCACTCATGGGATTTGTGGCCAGAGTTCAGGAGAATAGTAAGTATGCGTTTTTATTGTCCTTTGATTCAGGTAGAAATATTTTAGTAAGCTTAAGCTCACCTGCAGGCGTTAGGTTTGGATGATGACAATGTCTCTTGATCACAGACAACCTTGTAATGCCCACTTGCTTATCATCTAGCAGACGTTCCACATTTAGATTGGTTGTTCATAGACTGTTTCATAAATTTTGTGCATCTACCAGTCAGCAGCCAAGACAGTGCATTTTGCAAAGCGTGACGCTGTGGTCTTCTGCCAGGCAGAAGCGGAACACTTTTCATGTGGGATTGGGTCAATTACCTTCTGGCCCCCACTGCAGCAGTGTCCACATAGTGATTAAACTCAGAGCTTCAAAGTTCCTGCTTTACAATTTGAAGCACATGCAGTCCGCCCCAAAGCAAAAAAAGCGACTTAACCAAGAACTGCCATTCAGCATAACCATATGGGATTGAGAACATAAGGACAGCCCTACTGAATTCAACCAAAGACCCACCAAGTCCAACATTTTGAGGCCAGCCAGATATCTATAAAAAACCACTAGAAGAGTGCAAGAGCTATAGCACTCCCCCCCCCCTTTTGAGTTCCCTAGCAAATGATGTTCAGAGACATACTGCCTCTGAGACTGGATTTGGAAGTGCTAGCAGCAGGTAATGTGGAACATGAATCTCTCTAGAAAAGGGCTGGTCCTCCAGCACTGCTTAATTGTCAGAGATGATGGGAGCAATGGCCCAATGACACCTGGAGGGCCACAGATGAGCTACCTCTTCCCTAAAGTGGAAAAGCTGCTGTTTTCCCCGATGTCCAGTGTTTGAGTGTCAGACTCGATGGAAGG
This sequence comes from Podarcis erhardii, assembly GCF_964252035.2. Lineage (NCBI taxonomy): Eukaryota > Metazoa > Chordata > Lepidosauria > Squamata > Lacertidae > Podarcis > Podarcis erhardii. The sequence goes on from NC_138497.1 coordinate 130,055,506, forward strand.
TGAACTTTGAACCTTGATCAGTGATTACAAGCACTGCCTTGGATCTTTTCTGTAAAAGGAGGACAACCCATCGAAGCAGACACTGGACAGAGGCGGCGGGGGGGGGGGGATAAGACTTGTAAAGCTCTTAATGTATTAGATGTGCTGTATAGCTTTTAAATTCTAGGAACTGCAGTGTGTATTTTTCTAGGAACTGCAGTGTGGATTTTTGCTCCTCTAGTTTCAGACACACCCCCACCCCCACCCCCAGTAGATGAGCCAGTCTTTGATGAATCCCCACCACCACCACCTCCTCCAGAAGATTATGAGGAGGAAGAAGCCGCTGTGGTAGAATACAGTGACCCATACGCTGAAGAGGATCCACCGTGGGCACCGAGGACCTACTTGGAGAAAGGTACATTTGCTGGAAGTTCTAATCGTAGAGTTAACAGCTGAGGCAAGAGTCTTTTCCAGCCGTTTGACATGAGTTCAGCTCACTGCACCTTCCTGGCGATGGCCCATCCTTGAGAGCCTTCAGATGTTACATCCAAAATGTTGCCCGGTGGTGGCACAAAGTGAAATTAACATTTTACCAGTTGATGGTGTGTCTCAGAGTCCGATCCACTTCCTTCAGCATGAGGGAAGACAAAACCAACGTTGGCCAGTCCATGTGAAGCAACTGCTGCTCTCTCGGCTGGTGCTGGATCCTGGTAGCCGGTACTTTGCCAGTTTCCCCAGGATTCCAATACAAGCAGGGAACGGCTTGGATCTGTGTTTACTCTTTTTTTATTTAATAAGCAAGCCAGCTCTTTCCAATCTCGCGGTTTGGTAAGAAAAACCTGTTTTCCATATCCTCCCCATTAACAATTGTCATTCTTGCAAACTTGCACCACAGGGCTGGGAAGTAGGATCTGGCTGGTGGGCTGGATCCTGAACTCCCCCACTCACTGGGAACTCCACTTGCTCCTCAGTGCCAAATGCATGCCTGCTGGGATCAGCTTTGCTTGTCTGATTGGAGCTCCCAGATGCAAAGATTCCTGCCTTCAAGCAGGGCTGGTAAGCCAGAGGGATCAACTCCACATAGGTGTCCTGGTGGGGAACTCTGCAGTGGGCTGATCCCAGCTGGCTTGCATTCAGCACTGACTGCAACGATCTGGTTTGTACTCTAGATCCATTATTTCCTTGCAGCCTTGCCTGCTCCACCCCTGACTTCAAGGCATGGCTGTTGGAAAAATGGCCTCACAGGCCAAATTAGGACTCTTGGCAGGTTTAATTTGACTCTCAGGCTGGAGGTTTCCCATGCCTGTTGAGTGACTGTCCTCTAGTATCCTTTGCTCTGTCGCATAACAGATCACAGCGTGAAAAAGCATATTGAATAGTAAGTTAATTCATATTTCTTATTACATCTGTAAGCTAACATTAATTCAAATTCCCCCTTTTTCCCCTTGGAGAGGAAAGAAACGAAAGAAGTTTTTGTGCGTGAGAAAGAATGCAGAAAGAAAGGGAATCTTAGCCGATTAAAAAGTAATTCCATAAGGTCTTCAGCCACCTGAATTTGTGGGCCGTAGTAAAACAGAACTATGCAGAACTACCAAAAGATATTGGAAGTTCTGCATCTGATATACTAGAAAAACAACAATAGGTGGACAGTCCTTTTGAACTGAATTGGTTTTTCTTTCTCTCTTGCAAATCTTTCCTGGCCTGTTTGTTTTTTTGCTCGTATGCAGAAACTAAATTCATCTCCATTTCATCACTGCACAAGTTTGAGAAAGGAAAAGAGCAGTTAGAATTCCTCGATAGACCTGCCTTTTGCTACTTTTAGGAAAGCAAGCAGCATTTTTTAAAGATGCGTAACCCATCAATTTACTATGTGGGGACTGTTCTCACCAAGATCCCCTTTTTATTATATGAAACCAGAGGGGGAGCATCATGTTGTGTTGACTTTTTCCAAAATAGTTTTATACATTGGTCATTTGGGAAACCCTAAATAGGCTTCCTCTTTTTCAGTAGTAGCAATTACTTGGTTCAGTCTTTTGTATATTGGAATGAGAGGCGTGGAGTAGCCCAAAATTTCTCCCATTTTTATTTTTAGAACTGCAGCATTTGAGCACAAAATATTCTGAAACATCTAAAGTCACGTTTTGGCCTTTTGGGCGAGGAACTGACTTCTTGTGCAAATAGGGAGAAAGACAACATTCAAACCGGCTACTGCTAAAGAGAAATTTCTGCTGTTTGGGAAATGAGGGATTGCCCAAATGAAAGCTATAATATGATTTTGACATTGCCTTCAGTTCAGGCAACTGCTTTCTTGGGATTTTGCTATTCTCTCCTTTTTCTGTTTGCTCCTAGTTGTGGCGATCTATGACTACACTAAAGACAAGGAAGATGAACTCTCCTTCCAGGAAGGCGCCATCATCTACGTCATTAAGAAAAACGACGATGGTTGGTATGAAGGGGTGATGAATGGAGTAACGGGACTCTTCCCAGGGAACTACGTGGAGTCCATCATGCATTACTCAGAGTGAAGACGGCCACAACAAGAGGCAGATTTGCACCTTGCTTGCCATGAGGTTGTCGGGCTCCCCAGATCTTCTCCAGCGGCTGGGGGGACCCTGTCAAATGAACTGAAGGAAGGAAGGATCATTGTAAACAAAACCACTCTTATTTTTTTTGTTTTGCTCCCCCCCCCCCAACCATTTTATAAAATAGTGATTTGAGTTGTTTTGGAGAAATGGCTCTTCCATTTGCCAGCAGCGGCTGGGCTGAGCTGAACGACGTATTTTAATAAGCTGACCGATTCGGGTGTAGATATAGGAGATGTAATGAACTTGCCAATTAACCGATCCGTTGCTCAAATTGTGACCCATTCAATCAAGACATGGGATTTTTCTCAGGAATAATGTAAGCCCTGGTATTGGGACATCCCAGATGCCAGTGCTGAAGGGTTGGCTTCGATAGGCCATCCACCCCCCTTCTTCTTTGCCTTTCCCCAAGTCCCCATTCTTCACTCTCTTACTATTGGAAGAGCGTTATTGTACTGGCAAACATTTTGGGGTTCACACACCAACTGGATCTCAGGTTGGTTCCTTGCATCTCTGACCCAAAACACTTCTGCAGCTGTTCAGCGCATGTAGCCTGATCCAGGTGCACACGGAGCTGGTTTCGAATCACATTCCTCTTGCTTTGATAACACAGGAAGTTGTAGCTTTCTGCTTGGCCTCCTGTTATATAGATCCTTGAAAGCTTCGAGCGAGGCCTCTCTCATTTGGTGAAATGGTTGTTAAAAAGTTGGAAGGAAGATGAAGCTTGAAATTAAGATTTGGGCTGCCTCCCTATTTGGAAAAATATCCAGGAAATAGTTTGCACCCTCCTTTCTTGATAAGTGACATATTGTCCAGATTCTGCTTTCAGAATACGTATAAGCCACATCTTGTGGTTTCACATATCAGGCTCCAGCCCTGGTTCTTCTCCCGAAGGCTGGCTGCAATCTTCTGAAATTACCTCATGTTTTATAGTTTGTGGAATTAGAATAGAGAAGAATTCAATATCTCTAGAGGTGGGGGAAATTTGAATTCATTCACAAGTTTCAGCTAAAAGTTGGAGCTGTTTGGCTCAAATATCATCATGCATACCAATCGGATGGTACAAATTGACTTCAGTGCATATCTTGAAAGGCTTGTGGAGGCAGGCAGACAAATGTGGCCGAGGCCTGTTAGCTGATCTTGCTAGGAATCCAGAGGGCTGCCTTCTGTTTTGGTTTCCTTTGAAGGCAAATTAGAAACGGAAGAGAGCTTGAGCTACCTTTTCTCCAGTCTTTCAGATGGGTAATTTTCTTAAATGTGAGGAGAAGTCTGCTGTAATGGCTTCTTAAGTTTTAAGGCCAAACTTGATGACACGTGAAATGTCTTTGCTTTTGGTTACATTGCAGTTGTCCTATTCAGGATCAGGCATGGGATAGTAGGGAGCCAACCATTTCCCCCCACATCACGGTTCCCTCAAAAATGGCCTTTTCCAAGCAGTTGTTAGTTGCAGAAGGAAGTTGCTGCCGCCGCCAATGGCAGGTTCCCTCTCATACAGAGAGCAGCCTTGAAAAGAATCCCTGTAATTTTTGATGGAACCGTGGTGTGGAAGAAAATGTGTCTCCCCTCCCCCCAATATGCCGCAGCCCTAATCCTGACCCCCATAACAGCAACCCAAACGAACCATGGATATGCAAAATTCAACCACACCTCTCCCTGACCTGTTGAGTCTTCACTTGAATAGTGACCGAAAAGTGATGAACCTGGAACCACATATTATGCTAGCCTGCCTTTCTTAACACCAACTAGCCAGAATTCCATGAGACCAGCAAAAATTTCTCCAAAAAAGACCAGCAGGTATCTAGTTCCTCTATCTGCACAGGCTGTCTTGGCTTACCCTCTGCAACTGGTGTGCTCGGAAATCTTCAACATGCTTTGCTCGAGCCAGGAGCAGAATTCAAGCGGTACCAAGAATCTAGCGTAGATTTTATGTATCTCCCATCTGCACAGTTTGCTTATGTGGGGAGCACCTTCAAAGATCGCAAAATCAGTGCTCCGAGCAGCTCTAGCCTCACTAAAATGGGATGGCTTTTAGGACTGGCTTGTTTGAGGGAGTGAAAGCTTTATGGGGCTGTAGTCCTATAGGCACTGGAGCATTAGGGCAAATTTCTGGCATCATCAGTCTTTACTTCCTGTACAGAATGCACATGATAAGACTCCTACATATCTACATTGGTGCATGCTCTGTCTACCATGAGAGGACGTTGTCTTCTATTATGGCCGCGATGCAACCATGCACATATGTCGGTATCGGCATGTGTAATGTTCTGTGTGTTGGGATGCACACGGGCCCAAGACCACAGCTCGCCACACAAAGAACCTGCACGGAGATGCAGACTTCTGCATATGTGCTCCTCAAGGCCCTTGCTCAGCTCGACACGATAAACCCTTGGCACTCTCACCTGATTCTGTGCAGGAGGAGGCAAGTCTCGGATATTGTTCTGGGCTTTGATGCAGAATGCCTGCAACAGAACTAGGTGCTGGAAAGAAAAATGTGCAAAGCACATTGTGTACCTGCAAGATAGCTGCTATGTTGCAAAGAGCTTTTATAGCCGTGAAAAATCCAAAGGAAATGAGGCAGGATAATGACGATGCTTGAATTAGAGTTTCCTTCTCCAACTGCTCCTGCGGGGAGGAGAGCACCCCCCACCCCGTTTGGGGACCCATCTTAATTTCCCCCGTTGTTGATGCACTTTAAGTCTGGTACTGGGCCCTTGACTTCTCGAGAATACTTACCCCCCAATTAAACCTCACCCCATTGCTCCACCCCCCCCCCGAAAAAACAGGTTGCCTTAGTACCGGATTTGTCACATCTTAAGAGAGTTGCTGTCTTCTCAGCCCTTCTGGAAAACGCCACAATATCGTTCATCTTAGATTATACAGCTGACCAAACAGCAGGCCTGCAGTTCCGATGCCGAAATATCATAATCTGTCGCTTTTGAGGTTGCAGCTTGGTTTTATTTCTAAGAGCAAGGGAAGTTGGCCTGGAGTGTAGGTCCAATCCGGACAGATTCCTCACGTGCACAAGTTGTTTGGAGAAGCTTCTGAGATTGTATCTGTAGTGGGTCCCCCCCTTTTAAAAGTGCTTTCACTATAGAATTGGTTTATAAGGAGCTTCTCTGCACTGGGTTTTTTTTAAACAAATGGTTGCATTTCCTTGGTTGTGTGGAGAGGGACTCTGATGATTGTTGCCGGCTCCTGTAGGGGGCAATGCCAAGTGTTGCCCTAGAAGACTTGATTTTTGTGGCCGTTCCCCACAAACCTCCCGGGCTAAGATCACTTTCCATGAAGCTGCTGCAGACGGTCTTTCCAGATTGCTCGCCTCTTGCTGGTCTTACGCTTTCTATTCTGCAGTACTAACGTAAAGAATTTCCTTGGATTTTACGCTTTTTTTATTTTGTACAGTTTTGAATTCTGTAGAATGTTTAGGGATGATATGTACACAGCCCAAAGTAATCAGACTTTGTATGTATGTAATGTTGCATAGACTGCATGCTATTTCAAGTCAGTGAGGGTGGTACTCCCATCTATCGGTTGTAATTTCCTCTAAACGTTCCCTTTTTTAATTTAATGTTTACTTCTTTTTTAAAGAAAAGAAAAGGGGGTGGGTGGGGGACGGGAAAAAGGGGGTGGGGTGGGGACAGGCCTGGGAAATTGGAAATAAAATCATTTTCTCCCCATAGAGTCCTGCTTTCAAAAATCAAATTGAGGTGTTAAAAGTTATGATGATTTGATCATTTACTTTCAGCCTCTTAAGTGCAAACAGTGTAAGAGTTCTATGTGTGATCCGGTATCAAGCTCCTTATCATTTATTCCTTCTTAAAATGGCTTTCATTCCCTTGGCCTTCCTTCTCCCACTCATGCAAGTAATGGATCCAAGATGTGTGTGTTTTTCCTGCCGCTCGCATTGGCTTCCTGCTTAAAGACAAAATCTTGTTTTCCACAACACCAGGAACAAATCCTTCCAAGCCAGAAGAGTTGCCAATCTAGAGCAGGAATGATGTACAGTGGTACCTCGCAAGACGAATGCCTCGTAAGACGAAAAACTTGCAAAACGAAAGAGTTTTTCGTTTTTTGAGTTGCTTCGCAAGATGGATTTCCCTATGGGCTTGCTTCGCAAGACAAAAACGTCTTGCAAGTTTGTTTCCTTTTTCTTGAAACCGTGCATTCAGGGGGTGCAGTTGCGACTTGACTTTGAGGAGCAACTCATAGCACGCGGTGTGGTAGCTTTTTTTGAGGTTTTTGAAGACTGGTGATTTTTGAAGCTTTTCCAAAATCCATGCTTCGCAAGACGAAAAAAAATTGCAAGACGAAAACACTCGCAGAACGAATTAATTTCGTCTTGCGAGGTACCACTGTATTGCTGGAGTCTTTGCTTCCAGTTGGTTGTTATTTCCAGGGCTGCCTCTGCTCTGCTTTGTGTAAACTTACCACTGTCCCCCTAGTTTTGCTCCTGAAGCCTTGCGCACATGCTATGTAAAGGGGAAGAGGGACAAAGACCGTACTCCACGGCTCTGCACGGCACACAAGCGTGGCACAGAAGGTGCTCTGAAGACCTGCAAGTGAGTTTCGTCTTGCTGCCTTGGACTATATTAGCAATGTTTAGAAGGTGGGGGGAGAAGAGAATTTAATAAGAGGCTCACGAAACGTTGGCCGCCAGTTTGCAGATGCTATGCGCTGCTAACGCTCAGGTTCGGTGCCATCACTCGAACATGCGGATGGCCTGCTTTTCTATCTTTGCCCCCCCCCTTCCCCCCATTTTGGATCATGTCATGATGATATTAAAAAGTCCCTTTGTTTCCGACTCTCTTCTGTAATCTTGCATGCAAATATTGGGGAAACCCACGCCTGTCCGTTAATGGGACATTGCCTGATGGCAGGTCCCCATCATTGGAGCATTGCTGAGGACCTTGAGTAAATGGGTCCCTTTCCACAAGGTTTCGGGGTGGAATGAACCTTGGGAGCTGTTGAGTTTTCGCATCAACATCTAGCTGTGTGGGGTGATTCTCTCCCCCCGGCCCAAGGAGGATAACGGTTGCCAACTTACTCTCTTCAAAGTAACAATTTCTTACCTGGGCTGCCGTCATTCAATTTTTGAAGTGGCATCTTCAGTAAGTAGAACTGACTTCTAGTGTATTCCAATCTCTGCTGGGCGAAAGCCTTAAATGTTCAGTTTTTCTCAGTGTTACCCCATTGATCTTGGCTTTGAGCCAAACAGTAAACACTTTCCCCTGTAGGAAAGGCGGGCTAATTCTAAATTTCCCCGAGCAACTTCTGCCAGGGAAAACCAACCAAGGGCATGGCTAGGTTTGGTGCTAAAATTGAATGGAGCATGATGTATGAATGGAAATAGGGTGTCTTCCAATTTGTAGTTTCTGGGGCAGCCTTTGAACATAGAGCAGTATTTGAAAGTGTCATAAGCTTAATGAGGAGAATGATGACTTTAAGACTTGATAACTGGGGGGTGATTTCTCAGTGATGCTGGTTAACCTCCTGGTGTTAACTTTGTGTGTGGGAGACGTAAGAGGCAGGCATAGATGTTAAAAAACGGTGCACAGCTCTTATCCTAAATGAAGATGGGGATAGTCCTTGTTCACGAAAAATGATTCCTTGTAAATGAGAGAGAACGGGGTGCTAGCCAACTCGTAAGTTTCACTCATAAATGGATCTGTTGAAATTAAGGAAATGTGACCAATTTCAGTGGGCCTACTGTGAGTAAAACTTAGTTGGATAACACCCATGACTCTTAAACCTGCAGTATTAAGACACTCACTTTTTCCAAATGAGGAGTGTTGCGGTATTTAAACGCAAAATGAAGCTAACTGATGTTGCCTAAATCTAGGTCGCCTTGATATTTTTATTCCAAAGGCCAGATTTTCCTAGGCAACTGAAATTTGGAGAGACTGTCATTTTTACCCGAGTATTAGATTTACCATCTTCTGCAGCTGCTATTATGTGTATGCAGCATTTGAGCATACCTTTATTTGTAGTTAACGTGCTTTCTTGAGAAGAGTGGCATATGCCTGTCTTTTTTCCTAGCGCCGTTCCTAAAGGCAGCAAACAGGCATGCCTTTAGACGAGCATAAAATTTTGAGACCAGAGCTTGTGCTGGACCGGAGAATGAAATTGTATGCAGTTCAGTGATTCTTTTCTTCTTGATGATGCTATCTATTGTGTGTACCAAATTCTAAGAGACCGGGTAAAAAGCACAGGCTGGTTTCTGTTAGGATCTTGCTGAACGCTCATGGATGAGCTATCTCGATGATCAGGTGCTTATTTTTCTCCCGTAACTATCATTGCTTATGTATGGATAGGTTTCTGAAACCTATCGCAATGGAAACAAACTCCAATTTGGTTTACATTGAGCTACTAGTGGCAAGTGCTCTTGTGGTGACCTCATAGATGGTGAGAATTGTGCAGGATTCTAAAGAAAGCCCTGTTAATTATGTTTTACTGTGTGTGCCATTAAACCACCTTCCAATGAGTGAGGGAGCATAAATTTTTAAGAGTTTTTAAACTGTATTTGGAATTAACTGTTGCTGTGTACTAAACCCTCTTGTTACAAGTCCTGAATAAAAAAAGAAAGCACACTCCAATCCCCTCCAAGCGTCTTGAGGTTGTCCCCTCCTTGCCAGATATGGCTTTAATCGAACTGCTGTGTGGACCGAGATTAAATTCAATTCCTGTTGGTTCCGGGAATAACTGTGTCTCTCTTTGTAATAGTTCCAGATAATACCAAGATGTAGGATATCATAAACTGCAATGGACGCAAAAATAGTGTTAAGGACACTCCTAATTTTGAGTGGCTCCGAGAACTTTAGAGGGAGCTTGGAATGTGGAAGATCAGATCTAGGATACTGTAAAGTTACAGTCCCCGAAAGTGTGTATAAAACTTGCATTGAAATCCTTTAACTAACAGGTGCTGCATATCTCCCAATCTGAGTATTTTCAGATAAGCTAAGTGGGTATTTTTAATGCTTCACTATGTTTGGACACCACCTTAGGGAGCTAGGTCAATCTATGCAGCAGGTTTGTGGTCTTGTGATGCAATATTTTCCTTCATCCACCTGCGCAGGGCATGGTGATGGACTGAAGCGACGAGCCCTTGAATGCAGGGATTTCCAGGCACTTGTTGCATTTCATGCTTTTGCCTCAAACTCTTGTCTACGCGTACTGAAATTTGTGCTTTACCCAAATTTCTCAAGTGTGGGATTGTCAGTATTTTCTTCCTCTGGTCTGATGTGAAGCAGCGAGCTGATATCCTCTTGTTTTGAGAGACACTATTAATGAAGATGGCATTAAACTTCCAATTCCTGCTAATGATATTTGTGTACATGACGACCTAATTAAAAGCAAAAATGGGTGTGTATAGAGGAATAGTAACATTGCTTAATAAGTAATATCTTCTTCAAAAGGTGAATATTCTGTTTCAGTAGAGACTTACGAAGGGATGCAAGGCATACTTGCAGAAAAAGTATTGATATACTCCAAGGGCAGAGGTGTAGGAAGGTCAGGTGGTACCCAGTGCGAAAAATTTCTTGTCCCCCCCCCCATTGATTTCTTTCTTTTGCCTGCAAAAATGGTTTTACATTATTTCATATTTTCTTACAAAGGAATAATAATAAGTAATAATAATAATAAAAACCTTTTATTTCTATCCTGCCCTCCCTGGCCGAAGTCAGGCTCAGGGTGGCTAACATCAGATACATAACATTGGTATAAAATCAAACAATAATTAAATTACCTCCTAAAAGCATGTCAAAATCAAATTAAAGTCTAATTAGATGGGTTAGGGTTAGGGTTGGGAACAGTAAATGCTCCACTGAATTGAAATTTCAGCCTTCACGACACAGGAAAACGGCCAAGTAAACAGCTATTTTCGTGGAGGAGGGTCAAGATATTAACTGATATGTATGAAATCTCATATATAGCTATATAAGCTCTAGTATAGTAAGATAAGACCTTTGGAGTAGGCATTTAAAAAAAAAATGGTTTTTTTATGAACAGCCCTAGTACGGCAGTAATTGTTCCTTGATAATTTGTCACCCCCCCCCCATGATGGAACCTGGGGTGACTCCCCCCCCCCACGACCCTGTCCAAGGTTAATCTATGTACTTGCAAAGGCAAGTTAGTTTTGTGTGCAGGCAGTTCTGCATTCTAGTTTTAAAAAGTGCTGGGAAAAGCCTTGAGGTTGCTGCCAGACAATACTGGGCTAAACGGGCAAGGAGTCTCACTTCATACTATGCACTTGACCGTTCATGTTTTCAAGCACAAGGTGGAGCAAGAAGTATATTTTATTACCTAGATGGGAGGTCACTTTTTTCACTCAAACACAAAGAGAAAGCCACTAGGATTTCTTTGCAATAAAGACCCAAGGATTCAAGACTGCAGCTAGAGGTTTCTTTTGCAGTTAGTTTACTTTTAAATAAAACTTAAACAGAAAATGCCACATGAGAACAGCGGACAAATTTAACTATATCTTTATTGACTTGTGCATATTCCATTGTAATGATTTCCAAGTACTTTGTCATTGAATGCATTTTTTTCATTTTTTTCTCCCATGCTTAAAAAAAGTATATTTATACATATTTATAGAATATTTATATAGAACAAAGCTCTTCTCGACTGTAAATTACCACTTTCAATGAGATTTGCTTTCTTAAAGGGAAAGGAGATGGGGAGGCAGTCCCACTCTAAAGATAAAATGTGCAATTTTTTTTATGTAAAGCAGTAAACATATGAATGTATTTAAGCACTTAGCACAAATCTGCACAGACAACATAATTGCTGCAATGTTGGTGTTTAACAGGTGCATAATCAGGACTACTTATAATCAGGACCAATGCCTGCAAAACAAAGCTCAATTTCCCACAATTTACAATCGCACAGTAGGTGAAGCAGGAAAAAGCAGACAAATGACCCAATCCCATTTTCAAATGCATACTTTGTGAGCAATCTAAGATGCTGCAGCACAGATCTCCCCCCCCCCCTCCCCAGGGCACTCTAAAAAGCGAAGCACATTCTGGTCCAGAGAATTCAATGTTTCCCAACGTTTTTGTATTGGCCCCTGTAATAAAGATGTAAATAGGCAGCAGAACCTGCTAGACGTAGATAGGCGTTTTGAGAAAAAACTACCACAGACTGTCCTGTTATCTCTTTGGTAGAAAGAAAACCCCAAATATTGGTTGCTGAGGGCATGCGTACGAAGATGCCCTGCCAAGCCCAAGGCGGTGAATCAGATCATCACAGCAACTGGTACCAGCTTCTTGCTGGTTCAGTATTGCAGTTTGAATATATTTAAAGCCATCATGTAGAGCATCTCTCGTGCCACAGCTGGGCAAGGACGTGATCTACAAGAAGCGCGTTCACAATTGATAGTGTCGGGCTCATAAATTCTACACCCCCCCATAGGTCCTAAATATACAGGTTTGCAATGTGTAGCTGAATTTTGAATTTGCTTTAGTGGTGGTGGTGGCGGGGAGTAAAGCAGCATACAGATGTGTACATTATACACATTGAACAAGATTGCCACTGATCGTAGTGCTTTAAATATTCACTTTATGGTTATGGGGTTTTTTTTTGGGGGGGGGGGAGTGGGCATAATGGTACACTCAAGCCTAAATCGGCTCCAGCACATCTAAAAGCCAAACTACACACGAAGCATGTAATCAGCAGAAGAAAAAGTACAAAATTGCCAGGTTGCCAGTGTGGGGACGAGGACCTCTCCTTCTCCTCCCTTCTATAACCTCCGCGCTCCCCTCCCCCCAATGCTGCCTTGGGGCAGATGTTGGTTTTCTTGCACTCAACTATTTAGCAAAGAGAAACAAGCACAGTTGCAAATTCTCCAGTTAAGGTGTGATTTGGCCCTGCAAACCTTTTCAGCTTTCGAGATTAAGCAATACCTTTTCAAGTAGGTAACCGTTAAAAAATAAATATAGGATACTTTTTTTATCCGGGCCAAAGGGTCTACAGAAGTACCTCACTATGTGTAAGAAGAAGCAGCAGCATGTACTTTTTACACTTGGGATTATAAAGTTAGGGTTATGTTAAAAATGTCCAAATGCATTTTGAACCGATCTATCCTCGGTACTCTTTTAACTTGTAAGTGGTTTTTAAACATGAAACAGGATCGACATCTTTAAACACTAAAAGGCGTTTAAGGCCAAGCGGTTGTTGTCAAAAGCAGTGTGGCTAACGTCTTCTCAAATTTGCAATTTGCTAATCAACAATGCAGACAAGAAAATGAAATGCAAGTAGAAATGAAAAAACAAAACAAACATTTGCATCACTGAAGTTTAAATAGGCATGAATTCAGCTGATGTTGCTCAGAAAAGTCTTTTGGAGTTCCATCTACATGTCTGCCCATGTTGTGCTCACTGAATATTCCTGCCTTGTTTTTGAACCCTTCTCAAACTTTCAAGAATGTCCACATGCCACATCCGACTTCCAAGGAGATTTGTAAAGAAAACTGCAGCCCAGACACAGAGCATTGTAGCAGACCTGCAAACTCAATTTAAGACTCCGTAGGAACGACTGAAGCAATAGTGGAGAACCTGTGGCCTTTCATGTGGGGGGTGGGCTCCCATCATAGAATTGTATTTGGAAGGGACCCCCCCCCCAAAGGGTCATCTAGCAAAACACTCTGCAATGCAGGAAATCTCAGCTCAAGCATCCATGACAGATGGCCAATAGCCTGGGATAAGGCAGCTTGTAGTCCTAACATCTGGAGGGCCACAGGTTCTTAAGATAGTTTTATAAATTAAGGAAGGGAGACATTCAAGAAGAAACAACAGTTGCCACTGCTAAGATTAGGACACCATCCAGGGCAAAGATGCAACTTGTCCTTTTCGGTTCACAAACTGAAGAGATCATGTGAGGCCTAAGCTGTGTTGCCCTGTTCTGTTTCAGTAACTTACCCTTTGCATCCACTGTAGGCAATTTAAAATCCCGGAGCACGGTTAACAGATAGAGATGCTGGCAAAATGGCGAAGCACCACACCATTAGCAGGCTTAGCTAACCTCAGAATGAGCACGATTTTGAAAAAAAGATCCATGGAGAGAGTGCAGTCCTACATAATGTCGAGTCGGAAGTAAGCCCCGCTGCATTCCGTGGGACTTAATTCGAGGTAAGTGTGTAGAATTGCAGCATTAAATGCCTGTAAGCTGCACATACCATTAAGGTAGAACATCTGTATGCTGCGCCCATAGCAGTGACCCGAGGAGGAATGACCGCTGGGAGAAGAAATGCCAACAGTGCATCTGCAGGAGCATCACCAGACCCCTTCATCTGCCCCGGCTGCAACAAAACATGCCTCACCACAGGTGCTGTAACCTTCCAACAGTTCACCCCCAAAAGTGCACTCCTACATCGTCTCCAGAGACAAGACAGATGCCCATAAACACATCTGGAAAATATATTCTACATTACCGTTTCTCCAAAAACACCAAAGGGGAGCTAAAATGGTACCTTCTTACCCCAGCTGTTGCTTACTTGTGGGGGGGGGGCACATTCTTTAATTTACCAGGGCACAAAAATTCATGACATTCTGAAAATGTCAGTGTGGATCTTGGTCAGTTGTTTGCATTTAAGACGTTTCGTTAAAGCTGGGGAGAGACATAACAGTACTCCAAAGGCATTGGTTCCAAATTAACAAAAGGGGGCAGGGAAGTGATTGAATTAACTGGCTTGGCTGCCCAAAGCAATCCCACACTCTCTTCTTAGCGAACCTATGTACCTGGCTGTGAGGTTGCTACTAGACATGGAACAAATCTGGCATATTCCTCACACCTCCCAAATGAGGTGGGGTTTCCCCCCCCTTTAGGCCAGCAAGTGGTCCGAGCAGCAACGGAAAGAATAAAGTTGAGCACCAAATGCATTGTAAGTAAAAAAATAACCACCGTTTGTTGTAAGACAAGCTAAAATGCTGCAATGTAAATGGTTAAGGACACTTTATAAGCACAAAAATAGAAGAAATGAAACTCTGAACACTTTGAAAGTTACAAAAAAAAGTGCCATCTGACAGCAGTGCTTTAAAAATGCACACAATGGTATATTATTGCTCAAGTAAACTATTCTAAAATAGGAAAACTGTGTCCAGGACACATTTGGGGAAGGGAAAACCAGCAGATTCAGCATCAGATGACATAGCACCATTCCTTTCTGCATTCAAGATCCTTCTAGGCCAAAAGCAAAAATTTCTCTTAACTTTCTCCAGCTTTTTCTAGGGCGAAATGTTAAGCCTTCCAAATTACCCTAATTTGGATAACTTTCTACAAACAGAGCTCAGGCAGACGGCAGTCTTTTTTAAAATAAAAAAAACCAAAGGCAAACACCACCACCTCAGCCCCAGAAGCAACTAACTTCTGATACCTAAGACAAGCTTACGATGGGCTAATCTTTGAGGTTTAAAAGGTGGCAAGCCCTTTAAACACAAGTTCAGAGCAAATTATCGCTGTCCTTCCCCTTACACACACACGCACTGCACTCGTATCAATTCAGTAATAGCCAATAATAAGAAAGTTTTACAATCTGCATTGCATCGCACAGCAGATGCAATACTTGCTGCCTGGGCCTGCGCATCACTTGAATGGTTTAAGTGGAACGAGCAATGTGCTGCTGGTACCCTGGCTCAACAGTGCACAGCACTAACTCACATTTGTTCAGCATGCTACCCACGAAACAAGCCATCGGCTGCTTGCTGTTGCGCGCAAAGCAATGGGAGTTTCTCTCCCAACAAAAATCTAGCTGCTTAGCCAAAGAGGAGCCTACCATCATATTTTTCGCTTCTCTCCTAACCGTAAAAGTTGGCTTGCGCACAACAGCAAACCAGCACCTGGTTTGGTTCCTCGCTGGCATGCTAGCAAAAGGAAGAGCGAAGCACGGTCTCTCCAGCACACTGGTCCTTCATGTTAAGCAATAATTGAGACTGGTGTAAACGTAACGCATGAGCTGGGGCGCTGCTTCAGAACCTCCTCGCCTGGTAAAATTCCAAAATGCACTACTTGAACTTACGATAGCGCAGGTTCCGAGGATGAAGAGGTTTTTCGACTCAACTAGAGCATTGCAGATGATGGGAGACAAGACTTAGCTCTCATGCCATCACCAAATCAGGCGAAAGGGAACTGCACTATGATCACCCTTTTGCTTTGTCCATTAACAAGCCATTCTGCCGCCCCCTGGGGTCACCTGTGTGTGAAGAAGCATTTCAACCACTTAAGCAATGCTTGCCCACCCAGCTGTTGCGGAAACGGGGGTCATATTTGCACGTGCCCCTCTTCAGCCATTCAGAATGTACTGTATTTTTTTGCTCTATGAGACTCACTTTTTCCCTCCTAAAAAGTAAGGGGAAATGTGTGTGCATCTTACGGAGCGAATGCAGGCTGCGCAGCTATCCCAGAGGCCAGGACAGCAAGAGGGATTGCTGCTTTCACTGCAAAGCAATCCCTCTTGCTGTTCTGGCTTCTAAGATTCAGATTTTTTTTTCTTATTTTCCTCCTCCAAAAACTAGGTGCGTCTTGTGGTCTGGTGCGTTTTATAGAGCAAAAAATACAGTATATGGGTGGGGGGAAGGGTGCCCAATTGGGTGAGCAAACCCCATTTTCTCCACACTTCAAGCAGGAAGGTTGAAGCGGGTTTGCAAGTGCGCTTGGCTGAACACGCTCACAGCAGCCCTGCCTGTAACCCAGAACCTCATGCCATCCAACATCTGAGGGGCGGCCAACTTCTCTCCACAGATACATGTTTTGAACGTCGGGAGACGGCTCGCGTCGAGCGTTAATCTTAAGAGATGCAGGTGCGCTTGGGTCGTACGCAAGATGGCATCTTGGCAACCTGCTGACTAGCACCAGAGCAAGGAGCTCACGAACTGAGCCGAATTGGTGGTCACACATGACAACTGGCACACCCAGAATGATTCTGAACTGAGCTTGCAGATGCACCATTTCTGCTTAAATGCCAAACGGATCTCTAAATAAAAATGAGTAACATGGATTAGAAGAGTGTGTATTTATTCTAATTAAAAGCACGATCCCTTCAGAGAAAATCCCACTTGGTTCATTGCAAGTTGCTCCCTGGTAAGTGTGAACAGGATTGGAGCCAGATCCTACACCTATTTAGTCACAAATATGTCTCCGCCGTGTTCCATGGGGCTTACACCTAAGTGCACGAAGGTGTAATAAAGGGCAGTGTCTTCTTAAGCGTTTTGATTAAATAAATCCTTTCCTTTCCCCTTAACAGTTCCAGAAGGGAATGTCTGTATTTTGAAGTCCAAATATATTTAACTCCAGGCCCACAATACAACACATCCCCTTTCCTATGTATGGATTTAATCTCAGTAGTATTAAAACCAGAATGTTTTGGTAGATTGTTTCGGAGTTTTCAATCAACTGACAATGTACGAACGCCGACAGAATCTGTCAGTACCCTATACCCGTCACCGACTGGGGAAAATAGTTTTTTTTTCTGATTAAAGTGCCTCCTATTATCTTCAATTTTTAAAAGGGCTTTTCTTTTAAGATGTGCCATCCAATTTCCGGTAATATACATATCGGTTGACTGAAACAAATAAATACAAAAACATTCTGGTTAGCCTCTATCATTGCAACAAAATACTTCACAATATATTATATACCTACATTTATAATACATGCACCAACATGTCTCACGTGACAGACAACAGATGTTTTCCTGAATTGCAGGAAAAAGAAGTGTTTCAAAGATTTTGGTCCAATCCGTAAGAAGGATCTCAAAAGAGTTAGCCCGCCCCTTGCCCCAATAAACCAACTGCAAACAGAGAAATCTTTTGGAGTGATTGTGAACCAAAACAGGCGCCCATAGCTTCTGTTCGCGTGTGTGTTGTGTGTGCATGCATGCGTGTACACACACACACACACACACACACACAGCTATTAAGACAAGGAGCTTCACAAGTGTATCAGACATGTCATTCGTAGAGTTCACTGGCAGCCACTTACTATCACCAGTCTCGAGAGAGTTTGGTGTTTTGATCCCTCTTGGGGGGCGCCGGCGGTGGACCTCTCCGTAACGTTGCATAGCCCGATATGTGGCTGCCTCCAAAGTTGCTGCTCTTCTGCTTCTCCGTGAGAAGTTCCGGCGGGGGCGGGGGCAAAGCCATGTCATCCATGGTGGCCGTCGGCTCCGCCCTGGATATCCGGGCCGAGGAGAGGGAGCCGTGCCGCGTGATGGACTTGCGCTGCAGAGTCCTGTTCAGGTCGGCTAGGAACCCGGGCTGAACGCTAAGGCCAGACTTGGGCGAGGTGGGCACTTGCGGAGCCACGGCCACTTGCGGAGCTGCAGCGGCCTGCGCTTCCGCCATTTCCGCCTGTGTGAGCCGGGTGCTGTCGTTGCGCTTCGGGCGGGTGGGGGGAGGAGCTTTCTTCCCCGACTGTTTGGACCATGGGGGCTGGGGCTGAGGGTTGACGACGGCCACTTTGGGAGAGGTGTTGCCCGAAAACACGGCGGGAATCTCGATGGGCGGCAGAGGGAGATCGATTTCAGGCGGCGGAGGGGGGAAGTCTGAATCCGACGGAGGGGAGGGAAACTCTTCCACGGTACCCTTCCCGGGCGCTCCTGTGGCAGGTGCCTTTGCGGAAATTCCTGCTTGCTGAAGTACGATAGGCAGGTTGAGCTTTCCTGGCTTTGGGGGAGCTGCAGGGGGGAGCGGAGTCTCCTTCACAGGAGACCCCAAAGGCTCTGGCGGAGGTGCAAATTTGCTGACCAGGCTATCCACCGATGGTCTCTTTGATTCGTGGTACTCCGCTGAGCTGTTGGATTTTATGCTGGAGTTCCGCTGGGGAGTCGGTGGCGGCTTCTTTCCTCCCGGGCTGGACGTCTTGGTAGACTTCTTGACTGGGGAACCCCCTGACTTGTCCGGCGTGGGGGACACCACCGCTGGAGCAGGGGAGGGCGGCGGAGGAAAGGCTAGGCTACTTTCAGGTGGCGGAGGAGGAAAGTCGGGAGATGGGACGGCGGTGGGCTGCCATTTCGGCTTGGCTTTGACTGCCGGAGGAGACTGCGGCGGCACGCTCAGAGGGGTAGGCTTTAAAGGCTGAGGCTCTGAAGCCGGCATGGGAGGCGGGGGGAAGTGGCTGGCGATTTGCTTCACCACCGATGGCACAGGGGACTGCGGCGAAGGCGGAAGTTTGCCGTAGCTCTGCTGCTTGGGCAAAGTGGGCGGGGGGAGAGGGCCTAGCGGGACAGGAGACAGGGGAACCTGCGGAGTTGCGAAACTGGGCTGCTTCTTCATCACTGAAGGAACCAGGGCAGGGGGCGTGGGTTGTGCCGCAACAGGAGAGGCGGCTTTTGAGCTGCTCTGTGTAGGCAGAGCCATGGAAGGTTTAGGAGGGGCTTGGGGAGGCGGCGGCGCAGGCATAGGTGGGGGAGGCGGTGGCGTGGCAGGGGCCGCGGCTGGCGCCGGAGGAATATTCTGATGAATCTGGTGGATTTTGAGAGGAGGAGGAGGAGGGGGTGGCGGCGTGAACTGCGGCACTGACGGGATGGAGGGCACGGGCTTCATGAGCTGCGCCATAGCTGAGCCGGGGGTAGGGGGAGGCGGTGGGGGCGGCGGTGGAGGGACCACGCCATTAGGGGGCACTGGGTTCTGGGGTTTTGCCGGTGGCAGGATTGGTGGGGGTTGCTGCATCATATGGGGGGGCTTGAAGAGAAGCCCCCCATGCTGAGAGGCGTTCTGCAGCCTTGTTATCGTGCTGTACTTCACAAACACGGTGGCTGAGCCGCCTCCGGAGGACATGGACTGGCTGGGGAGGGGCGGCGGCGGAGGGGGTGGCGGTGGAGGAGGGGGTGGCGGAGGAGGGGGAGGGGGTGGAAGGGGAGGCGATGGCTGTGAAGCTGAATATAGGGGGGTCGCTTTGGCCTGCGGAGACAAGGCTGGTGGGACTGAAGTAAAGGGTCGACTTATTGAGTCCATTCTAGCCTAAAAGGGAATAAAAAAAAACACAAAATAAAATTCAAACATATATGAAAAGAGGAATGATTGTGAAAGTGCCTGCTATAAACTTAACTACTATGAATTACAAAAAGTTGAATAAAGTGTCGTATAACTTGAGAGAGATGGTTGGGTTGGCACTATGTGCAGAGGGACCTGCACAAAGTTCGCAAGTGCATTAGGGAAGACAAGATCTCCCATTGCTTTTAGAGCACAATCCCTCACAACTGCCTAAGGTGGAAATATATATATGGCCAAATTTGACGGGAGGGGAATGCAAGTGACCAAGCACTGATAATCAATACACAGAGTGAAAACTAACTATATCATCATGACTAACTATATCACAGAATAGGAAGGGGAGTCAAGGCATGCAGGGATTATTGCACTGGGGGGCGGGGGGGGGGGGAGGAAGAGGTCAAACAGAAGGCACCAAGAGTTCTGGTCAAGTTATTAAGGTGATTTACTTTGTGACATCTGTTAATAGATAATGGACCACCAAATGAACAATCCTATATTTTATGACCGTTTCTCCGTATTATGTGATTATTTGAGGGAAGCATTGTGAAACGATGGTTTCCTGCAATTTAGAGCTATGCATACCATTGCAAAGAGTGCTTATCTGAAATTCAGCAAGCTATAGAACTCTTTTAAGATTCTTCATGCTGGGAAGAATTTTCCAGCAATATATGCTAAACCAGAACCATGACAGATTATTAATAAATTGGGGTTGGGGGTGCATGACATTGTCAAATTAGGGCACTACAGGCTCAGGCACTTGTGGACTAATCAGTGTGCTTAAATATTAGATATCTCTTGGAAAAAGTTAGTCTGCATGATTTTGGTTGCATCATTCACCCAGGTTAATAGTTCAAACAAGGCCCCTGACCTTAACTCTACCCCTGCTTAAGTCATCACTGCAGTGGAGCTCTGAGCTGTTCCGGGTTTTGCATTTGCCACATGAGACTGCGAGGCAACAGGAAAACAAAACAAAACAAAACATAGCATAAAACATAGGGGAGCAAGCTGCGACATGAAGCAACTGTTACCATAATGGTATATTCCCAGAATGGATGAGGCATGGCTGTTTCTCCAAATTTAATGGGAGAATTCTCGGCTGCTTCCTTACATAGGAATCATGGCTTACAAGCAAGGCCAATGTTATGCAATGGCGAAATTCATACCCTATCATGATAATATAGTATTGTCTGTTGTATGATACTTACGCTAATTTTGCCAGACTCTTCCAGTTGGGTACCACGCTTCCAGGCCTCTGAGAAGATGGAGCTAACGATACTTTGAGAACGGACATGTCCTGTTTGGGTATCTGAAACTCCGCTATCTGATTGATTAGAATGATTGGATTGAGATTCTGTGGAAAGAAATGCAGAACACACATTGGGCATCAATGCAAAACCCATAAAAACAAGTTTATTTGAGTGAATCACTCTCACATGTATAATCGACTCCATGTCATAGCTGTCAACTTACAGATTTGAAAATAAGGGACCAGCAGCCTCGAAAATAAGGGATCAGCAGCCAAAATAAGGGATTTTCCGGGCACAGGTATGTTCAACTTCTGAGCCCCTCTGAGCCAAAGGCAGAAAGCCCAGCCAGCAGCCAAATGAAGCCTCATCAATAATGGACAGCAGTGGGACATGGTGCTGGGATAAGGGACTGTCCCGCCAAATAAGGGACACTTGACAGCTATGCTCCATGTGTGAGCTGGAAGATACTCAATGGAATCGAACGCTTTCTCTGTTCATTTAACAACTGAAAACAGTGCACAGGACCAAAAAGAAGCTTGTTTCATCTTGATGCTCTGGCAACAAATCCCACAAACACTGTCTCAATGTAATTATTTTTTAGTTCATGGTTTTCACATTTTAAAGGGTGTATGTTTCTGAATTAAATGGTAGGTCTCATTTTCATGTCACCCAAGGGGTGTTTTTTACAGTGAATCAAAACTCCTTAAAACATTTTATAGAAACAGAATGGTACTGAGGCTTACCTGGCAAACTAGATGAACTGGATCCAGACTTGATACTAGAACTGGAGAGGGATGTCCAGTCATATGCCGATTCTGTCCTTTTCAGGGCTTCTTGATAGTTTACGTACAATTGTTTCCCATACTGAACAAAACAGAACAGGGATTGTGAACACTCTGCATGATTCAAGTGCCAAGCTTATCAAGCCCATCCCTTTCATTTCAGACTAGTGGGCTTGCTCCTGACAAAACCTACACTGTAAGATTAGCTGAAATTTTGTTTGGTGCCTGCTGGAGTCTTAGTTTCTTATTACCAATCTGCACTGAAAGCTAGAAACAGCAGCTTGCCTGATGGAATAAAGTGCCATGGAAAGTGCCATGGGGTGAAATTGGTAATTCCAGCCAATAACTCTTCTAACACACCGAGTTACAATTCTCCAGACAACTACAGAGCTTTGCATATGAGGGTATATGGAAAAATCATGAAGGCACAGATGCCATCCCAAGCACTAAGTTCCATATGACATGGAATCCTAGGAAGAGGGTTACCGTATTTTTCGCTCTATAGGACACACTTTTTCCCCTCCAAAAATTAAGAGGAAATGTGTGTGCGTCCTATGGAGCGAATGCAGGCTCCTTGGCTTCAGCGATAGCAACGTGAAGCCTCCAAAACGCAGAGGGAGCGCTCGGGAGGCTTCGCGTTGCTTTCACTGAAGCCTGGAGAGCGAGAGGGGTTGGTGCTCTCCTGGCTTCAGCAAAAGGAACCCGAAGCCCGCGGAGCGCAGCGGGAACTCGCGCTGTGCTCCGAAGGTTTCAGGGATCTTTGAGGCTGGTGGTGGGGAAAAGCAGCACTTCCCCCCACCGCCAGCCCCACAAGCTCGGGGGGCAGCGAGAAGGCTGCGCGCAGCCTTTGCGCTGCTCCCCGACCTGGTCTTTGAGGCTGGCGGTGGGGGAAAGCAGCACTTCCCCCCACCGCCAGCCCCACAAGCTCGGGGAGCAGCAGAAAAGCTGTGTGCAGCCTTTCTGCTGCTCCTGAGGCTTTGGGTTGTCTTAACTGAAGCCTGGAGAGCGAGAGGGGTCACTCTCCAGGCTTCCAAGGTAGCCGCCTGAAGCCTCCAGAGCACAGCGGGAAATCCGGAGGCTTCAGGTTGCCTTCACTGAAGGTGACCGAACACACCTTGAATGCACTGAATGCACCTTTGTTTTAGAGGGGGAGAACAAGAAAAAAAAATCTCCCCTCTACGCGCAGCGCCCCTTCAGCGAAGTGGCAGGAGAAATGGAAGGGGCTCCGTTTCTCCTGCCGCTTCGCCGAAGGGGCTCTGAGCAGAGAGGGGGAGATTTTTTTTTTCTTGTTCTCTCCCTCTAAAACAAGGTGCGTCCTATAGAGCAAAAAATACGGTACTTGTCAAAGTAGGAATAAAAATGTTAAAGAGGCTGGAAACGCTTCAACATGAAAATAAATGGTCACAGAATGCAGACTTAGTGATACCCAACTAGGTGATACTCAAGAGTAGACTCACTTAAGTACAGTGATTTCAAATCTAAGAGGGACTAAAGTTGGGCATCACCTATTAATTTGGACATACTTTTGGTTTAATGTGTTATACCAGCCTGGAAATGCATATTCTGATGACCAGCAGAGTAAATAAGAACGGATAACTTTAAACTGTTACAACAATCCATTTTTATATACCGTATTTTTCGCTATATAAGACGCACCAGACCACAAGACGCACCTAGTTTTTGGAGGAGGAAAGCAATAAAAAAAATATTCTGAATCTCAGAAGCCAGAACAGCAAGAGGGATCGCTGCGCAGTGAAAGCAGCAATCCCTCTTGCTGTTCTGGCTTCTGGGATAGCTGCGCAGCCTGCATTCGCTCCATAAGACGCACACACATTCCCCCTTACTTTTTAGGAGGGAAAAAGTGAGTCTTATAGAGCAAAAAAATACGGTAATCATATACTTTGTTATATGCTAGTAGCAGTTTTTAAAAGAATATATTTAAATCAGATTTTTAGAATCCCTGCCCTTAAAAACAGTGTCTATGTTTGGACATTAGCAACGCCATTCTGTGTTTATACTTTCCAACTCTTATGGTATGACAGCTATTGGGAGAGAAGCAGAGAACTGGAACATACCTTAGCGATACGGATGCCATTTACCCACTGATGTAGGGTTCTGATATCATCACAACACAAATATTTAATATATTGCGATTTCTTCTGAATCTGAGGATGCTGCAAGAGAAACATCAGGGTGAACCGAATTTAAAAATAACAACCTTAACCTTACAGCATTAAGGTTCCTAGGGAAGCAGAACAGTCATGTTCAAAGATTTTGCAGTTGCAATAGCAAAAAGTGAGGAATGCATCCTTTGAATGCTAGGGTTCATATTTCTTCACTGAAGCTGTTGACAGAAACTGCTGCAAAATATGATTAAGAACTTGCCGCCTTCTCTCATAGGCAAATGAAAACGGGATCTGATGGAGAGTGTGTCAAATCAATACTGGCTGATACAAAATATGCCTTTTTTTGCGTTTCATGCAGAAATGGGCAACACGCAGCACACAAGGTACAATAAGCTTTCGAACAACTACTCTGTGGCTTTTTCCCCTTCCCCTTTTCATTTCTCATATTGACAGCTACTACTCAACACTTACTTTAAGTACTAAACAATAGTCTGTAGGGGCTTTATACTTATTCCGATAGTCTTGGCCGTAGTAAACATTTACATGATCCAGCTGAAGAAAGCATACAAGATCCCGAGAGACCTATAAAAAGAAACACATACGGTCATGGACGTAGAAACCCTCAAATCATTTTACCGTAACTCTTTCAAAGTTAACTCCTGTGAAATTTTCAGGTTAATGTAAACACAAGGAACTAATCTCAGTAGGCAACTAGAATAAAACAAATTAACCCAAGACAGGAATAAAAACATTAGTACTATATAATCAGCAGAATGGAAAATGTTACAAGATCCTAGAACAATTTTCTAGGATCTCTCAACTATGAAAAGAACTTCAAATCAGATTAAAATGCCAGTGTTTCCAAAGTAAAAAACAATGCCTTCGTGACGTACACTAAGTCACTACTGACAATTTTAAGCACATA
Organism: Podarcis erhardii; assembly: GCF_964252035.2. Taxonomy (NCBI): domain Eukaryota; kingdom Metazoa; phylum Chordata; class Lepidosauria; order Squamata; family Lacertidae; genus Podarcis; species Podarcis erhardii. The sequence continues at coordinate 130,080,129 of NC_138497.1, forward strand.
AAAATTTAAAAAAATTCAACTGTGATATGCTAATGGAAACCAACAGGAAATTAAGAAAAGCACGAGTGTTAAAATATCACCAGAAAGGGGACATAGAGATTTCTTTATCAGGTGGTGATTAATATTAAATAGATATTTTCATCATTATTGGGAGCGTTTTCATTCAAAAACTGAGTCCATCATGGTTATGGGTAAAAGATGGGGTTTGGTTAACCAAATATCTTCTGACAGAGATTGAAAGAGATTCAGTTATCAGAGCTAGCTACTTATTATTCCTTCTTTGGGAAGAGGAAGAGTTGGGAATTATGGGTAGGACTCATCTAACCGACCCCATCAGTGGAAGCCCCCTATGCAAGGACTTCCGCTTGTGCAATGGGGCTTTCCCCGTTTCCTCCCCAGGGAATCGGCTTGGGAGAGTGGGGCAGAACCCCCAGAACTGTGTGGGAGAGGAAGAGAAGGGGGATCATTCTATCTGGCAGGCTGCAAACTTGAGCCGATGGGAGTGACAAACTGGGATGTCAGGGTTTTGAAAAGATGAGAGTGGCACAAGTCTTAAAACAGTTTTTGAAACAGAAGATTCACCTTTGCCTTTCCTTTGGGAACATAGTAGATTCCAGAAGCACGCAGAAGAAAATAACGTTTCTTCCAAGATTTTTTGCCATCATCCTTCAGCCACAATACACCCTCAATTTCTGGCACCGTTACTGAGCTTCCGCAAAAACACTCCTGGAATAGAAAGTTAACATAGATTTGAAGAGAATATTCTGCAGTCACAGGGATATTTCTTCCAGCACACATTAGCTAACCTTTAGATTTAGATTATGAGCTCTGTAAGGTAAAGGTAAAGGGACCCCTGACCATTAGGTCCAGTCGTGGCCAACTGGGGTTGCGGCGCTCATCTCGCTTTATTGGCTGAGGGAGCCGGCGTACAGCTTCCGGGTCATGTGGCCAGCATGACTAAGCCACTTTTGGCGAGCCAGAGCAGTGCACGGAAACGCCATTTACCTTCCCGCTGGAGTGGTACCTATTTATCTACTTGCACTTTGCCGTGCTTTCGAACTGCTAGGTTGGCAGGAGCAGGGACCGAGCAATGGGAGCTCACCCCGTCACGTAGATTCGAACCGCTGACCTTCTGATCAGCAGTCCTAGGCTCTGTGGTTTAACCCACAGCGCCACCCGCGTCCCTATGAGCTCTGTAGGCGGGACTTAAGTTCCTTCACCATTCTTGCATAGCAATAAATGAATAGCAGCAGCAACAAAACAGCCACCACATCAATAATGTGGAAAGTCTCACCTCCAGTAGTACTTCCTTGTTCCTGTCTGCCATTTCAGAGGTTTCTCTTTTCCCTAGAAGATAATTCTGTAAGAGAGAGGTTGAGATTTTCAGCTGAAGCTTAGAATTCAGAAATGTAATCATCATATCCCTATGCTGATAAGGGTGCCGTTTCTGAGAATAACCTCTCCAAAAACTCCCCTATAAACCAGAGAAGTTTTTAAAATTTTTATTAAAAGTACTAACACTCCCTTCTGGATTCGATCCAGATAACTGAATCTACATGTGCTTGCCAAATACCTGACGCAATCAGGACTCGGCTAAATATACAATTCTGTAAAACCAAACGTTTACTCCCTTGGAGTCTTGTGCAAGGTATTTATGAAGCCTTTGATTGAAGTAATTAGGATGGGACTGGGCATCAAAGTTGCTGGAATATTGGGGTGGGTGGGGAATCTATGGAATATTTATGACAATCAAGATAAGCAATTTGGATTCAAAACCAATCTGTAGCATGGGACAAAGCAGAGATATCTCTTGTTTATCTTGCCACAGAACCAATCGGAAGAAGGCTGAAGCAGAACTGGTCCATGAAATCAACATTATGAAGGAACAAATAGTTTTTGTGGGGGGATGCAGATGATGTCCAGACCTATTGAAACACCTCTCAAACTCAGAAAGGAGTCAGTTTATTTTTAAAAAGGTTGCTGGGCTTCGAATCAACTTTACTAAATTTGAAGTCATGTTTTTTAACATTCCACTCCATTTAAGCTCCAAAGAGATTTATCTGATATGCTGTTAATCCCGGCACGTTACCATAGTTTTCACCATTTGCATTCAAATATCTATAAATGTAAACAAAGTTACTTTTATGGCAAACCGTGGAAAAGGATGGGAAAACTTGGTAGCATTTGAGAAAAAACGCCCTTCCTTAAACAACTCTGTTTATTTCAAATGCTCCTTACAACAGATAAAGAAATTGCAAAAAAAAAGTACACCAGTATGCGTTTGGCTCAATAATACCCCAAATTTTGAAGGCTCTTATATACAAGCCAGCAAGTGAAGGGGACTGGGGAATGTCCAATAGCTCTCTATTGTAAGACTAAACATATAAGTCACATGGTTCCCATTGTGGCTGAGGACAGACAATGGGTAAAATTGGAGTCTGGGGAGGCTGCCAGGGCTCTGCTTTTTGTTCACTCATTTTACAAACATAAATTTCAATCCTCAGAGTGGTTAAATAAGAGATTTACAAAAGTAATGCTTAAAGTTCCATCAAAGAGAACTGTCGTTTTAGTCCCAGAGATCATCCCCTCTTTTTCAACAGACATAGACTCTGGTGCTCCAAGAATTTATAAATGGTCTGTGTCTTTTACAAGAAAGGTGCTGCAGAAGAGATCAAAGAGGCAAGAAGTCACACCACTTTCATGGCTTCCTTGGGGACAGATTTGAACCTTCTTGGTGAAACCAAATGTTAGGCAATGTACAATAATAAACTTGTCCAGATTTGAAAGACTTTTTAAAAAGTTTTTTTTTAAATTTTTATTTTAAGTAATACAAAAGAATACAAAGAAGAAAAAAGGAAACAAAAAAGAAATATAAATAAACCAATATATAACATTACATACATAACACCCACCACCCACCCTTGACTCGCCTCCACCACGTGCCGATTTCTATTATATATTATATTAAATATTAACATTGCATTCCTTATCTAAATTATCTTTCATGTCTCCTTCCAAACTTCATTCTTCTTTTAAACTCTACAATCTTAATCTATGCATATCAACATATTCTTTTGTGAACAGTGTTTTTCTATATATTCTTCAAAGCATTTCCATTCTGATCTTAGCTTCTGGTTTGACTGTTTCGCTTTTCCATTTACTGGCTAGTACTGTTCTGGCAACTGCTGTAGCGTATACAAAAATTACTTTGTTTTCTTGTGGGATATCTTTTCCCAATAGTCCCAACAGGTAAGCCTCGGGTTTCTTTTCTATAGGGCTTCTAAGCATCTTTTTGTTTCTTCATATATAGTATCCCAAAAACTTTTTACTTTTTACAGTGGTACCTCTAGATACGAACGGGATCCGTTCTGGAGCCCCGTTCGCATCTAGAGTTAAACGTAACTAGCGACGGCGCGTTTACGCGCGCACACGCATGTCGCTTTTCGCTGCTTCTGCGCATGGGCGTGACATCATTTTGAGCGTCTGCACATGCGCAAGCGGCGAAACCTGGAAGTAACGCGCTCTGTTACTTCCGGGTTGCCGCGGAGCACAACTCGAACGTGCACAACTCGAAGCGTATTCAACCCAAGGTATGACTGTACTTGAAAGATTGTTAACTGATTATACCTCAAGCTCAAAGGGTCATGTTTCAAATTTTTACTGATCACTATTAAATTCTCAAAGTTCAGGGGGGCTAGACAAATATGGGAACCTGACGGGTATCCAAACAGATGAAGCATATTGGACTCTGGTCTTTTGTTAGAATATACTTTTGTTAGAATATTGGGGACTTTATTGACTATATACCAATACAGTGGTACCTCGGGCTACAGACGCTTCAGGTTACAGACTCTACTAACCCAGTAATAGTACCTCGGCTTACGAACTTTGCTTCAGGATGAGAACGGAAATCATGCTCCGGCGGTGCAGTAACAGCGGGAGGCCCCATTAGCTAAAGTGGTGCTTCAGGTTAAGAACAGTTTCAGGTTAAGAACACACCTCCAGAATGAATTAAGTTCTTAACCTGAGGTACCACTGTAGAACACAGGAAGGAAATCTTCCCCAGAATATGGTCATTTATGGACTATTTAGCGAAGTAGACCCTTCCCCCTGCTTTTCATTGTTAAAAATGAATGTAACAGCCACATGACTGAGAAATGTACAGTGGTGCCCCGCAAGACGAATGCCTCGCAAGACGGAAAACTCGCTAGACGAAAGAGTTTTCCGTTTTGGAGGTGCTTCGCAAAACAAATTTCCTATGGGCTTGCTTCGCAAGACGAAAATGTCTTGCGAGTTCCTGCGGGTTTTTTTTCCCTCCCCCCCCCTTTTTCTGAGCCGCTAAGCCGCTTATCCGATAAGCCGATAAAAGCCGCTAAACCGCTAATAGCACTAATCCGCTAAGCCGTCAATGGGCTTGCTTCGCAAGACGAAAAAACCGCTAGACGAAGAGACTCGCGGAACGGATTCTTTTCGTCTTGCGAGGCACCACTGTATATGCAGAGGTTTATTCTGTGTATGTATTTCAGTTAAACTTTATTAAAGAGAGGTATTTCCACTATTGTGTGTATAATTTGTGTTTCATATATTAAAATATAGTAAGTGCCAGAAAGGTGCTCAGATGCAAGGGGGGGGGGGGGGAGGGAGGCAATATACTCACCTGGGGATTTTTGAAAAGTGCATATTTTTCTATACGTTCTACAAACATAAGTTTATTTTGACTGTCTCTTGTCCAGTTGAGGAGGTTTTCTACCAAGTTTTCATGGTCTTCAAAGATTCTCTCTGCGTAATAAACAAATCACATAATAAATATTCTAAGCTATAAACACAGGATGGGGTTTTTTTTGGGGGGGGGCAATGGTTTGCTGACTCATGACAAAAAGCAGTAATGACATGGTTAAATATATCTGATATATATGTGTCACCATTAGCCAGGAATCCTGCTTATCAGGACATGCAAATATGAGCAAAATAAATGAACGATTGTGTCAGAGCTGCCCAAGGTCCCAGCTCACAAAGGACCAACGCCAGTTCTTGCTATATACAAAAGTCTTTATTAAGGTTCAGTTTCAATTTCAAAGCTGCGGCGCGCAGCTCTACGTCTCAACCCTAGACCGCTGAAGCTCCATCTGAATCTCCTCCCCCTAGACACCAGTTCAAGACCCTAGCCTTGCTCCACCTCTTCCTTTGCTCCTTTCTCCTCTGGGTCCGTCTGCCCGCTGGTGTGTCGCCCTTTCTGGACTCTTCTGATGCTGATTCCCCGGATTCTTCCCCCTGCTTCCGGCGTGCTTTAGGACCTGGCTCCCAATCCGAGCTCCCTGCTGTCCCGCGTGCCTGTACATTTGAACTTGGCGCGCGCGCCCAGCCGGCAACCTTCCTCCTGACCGTTACATTGCTCCTGTCACTGCTTCCCCCTTCGGGGGGACTAGCTGGATCTGACTTCCCCCCCCGTTCCCTCACTCAGCGATAGGGGCGTGGTCAGCCCTGACTCATCTTCCCTCCCCACTGGAGGGGAAACCGGCCCTGACCCATGGGACTCTTCCCCCCCGCTACGCTCTGGTGGGGAAGCTGGTCCCGATCTCCAGCTGCTGCTTTGGGAGTCCCCGCTGGCCCCTTGCTTCTGGCGTGTCCTTCCCGGGACCCCCCTTGCCCTGGCCATCGGTGCCCCCTTCTGGGAATCTTCCGAATCGCTGGATAAGCTCATGGAATCTCTTGGCCCAATGTCATACTCTCCTCCGCTGCCCTCGGATTGTTCCCCTTCGCTCTCCGCTTCCTCTCTCCCCTGTGCCTCTGCTCCTGAACCCCTGACAGATTGTAATCCTATTTTATTTAAGCCAACAAGTGGATTACCGAAATCTAAGAATGGGGTTTACAGACTTAAAAAGAGCAATGGAACTGGGCTTGTTTACTTGACTTTTTTATCATAGTATTTTCCACATGCAATTATGAGGAGTAGCCACATTAAGCACATCCAGTAATTCCATAGGTTTTTAATAAGAGATCACAAAAAGTACAACGTCAGGCCCTTCACTAAAAGTCTTAGATCCCTGAGATGCTGTAACACATAGTTTGGAAACTGAAAACTCAAATACCTGAGATTATGAATACAGAGCAAGTTAGCAAAGAGTTCTAAAACAGGACCACGTATCGGAAAAATTCTGCATCCGCTCGGAGCAAGAGACATGAAGAAGCTGTATTTCAAGCTTTACTAACCCATTTGTAATTCTGAGATGGTTTCTACCAAAGACCAGTCTAAGCTAAAACCACAGTGGGACTTGTCCATCAAGTTGTCAAGCACTTGTCTTACTGTCTGTCGTTCATCGACCATCATTGTTTTGGAGCTGTCATCTGACATGTGGACTCTAATTACAAGCTGTATGTAGACAGAAGGAGACAGAGTTAAATCAGCCAGGCAGAAGTTGAAAACATAAAAGTAAATGCTACCATGTTCATGTTGACGTTTTTCTAATTAGTCCTATGTTGTTATCAATTACTTTAAAAGGCTATAAAATGGCAATCTGAATTAACCTTGCCAACATTTTTGGCTTAATAAGTTGCTATTCTGTGAATGACCCCAATTCTCCTGTTGATTTCAGTGGAATTCAAGAGCAAGTTAAGTAACTGCAAACTAAGAAAGGCACAAAGTCAAAAATTCATGAAATTACATGCATTTTGTTACTGTTATCTCTCAGTAAAACAAGATAATAAGCTAGCTTGCTCCTATTTAGTTTTCATATTGTAGACATACTACCATGGTAAAGGTAAAGGGACTCCTGACCATTAGGTCCAGTCGTGACCGACTCTGGGGTTGTGGCGCTCATCTCGCTTTATTGGCCGAGGGAGCCGGCGTACAGCTTCCGGGTCATGTGGCCAGCATGACTAAGCCGCTTCTGGCGAATCAGAGCAGCGCATGGAAACACTGTTTACCTTTCCACCAGAGCGGTACCTATTTATCTACTTGCACTTTGATGTGCTTTTGAACTGCTAGGTTGGCAGGAGCAGGGACCGAGCAATGGAAGCTCACCCCGTCGCAGGGATTCGAACCGCCGACCTTCTGATCGGCAAGTCCTAGGCTCTGTGGTTTAACCCACAGTGCCACCTGCATCCATGGTACTTGGTTGCAAAATGTGTTAAAATTTAAGACATCTTTACGGACTCCCCTTTTCACTACTCTATTCAGAATTTGAGAACTAATCAACTAGGATGTGATACAAATGCAAACTGCACCACCAGATGAGAATATCACGCTAGAAAAATACACGATGTGAATACAACCATGGGGAAAATACAGTGGTGCCCCGCAAGACGAATGCCTCGCAAGATGGAAAACTCGCTAGACGAAAGGGTTTTCCGTTTTGGAGGTGCTTCGCAAAACGAATTTCCTATGGGCTTGCTTCGCAAGACGAAAATGTCTTGCGAGTTCCTGCGGGTTTTTTCCCCTCCCCCCCTTTTTCTAAGCTGCTAAGCCGCTTATCCGCTTATCCGCTAAAAGCCGCTAAACCGCTAATAGCGCTAATCCGCCAATGGGTTTGCTTCGCAAGACGAAAAAACCGCTAGACAAAGAGACTCGCGGAACGGATTCTTTTTGTCTTGCGAGGCACCACTGTATTTATGCCATATGTATGCATTCCTCAACAGGGAACAAATATTTCAAAACAGACCTCCACAACATATCAAGACTGACTTTGGATAATGCAAGAACTATGGTTTACCTTTTTAACTTGTGCTTCTTTAATCTTCTCTAAAGCAACCCTGATCTTTTCAGCCTTTAGCTTAGCAGCTTGTTCCTCCTGTGGGAGAAGAAAAGTTTGTTTAGCTAACACGTAAGCAAAGCTTAAACCACTGAAAAACTTTTGGATACTGATTACCCAGAGGCAACAATCACTCAACTAAAACAGTATGATAACGTCTAGTACAGGCATAGGCAAACTCAGCCCTCCAGATGGTTTGAGACTACAATTCCCATCATCCCTGATCCCTGTTAGCTAGGGATGATGGGAGCTGTAGTCCCAAAACATCTGGAGGGCCGAGTTTGCCTATGCCTGCTCTAGTAGAACCACTTAAAGCAAACTACTATTTGTCATTTCCTTAACTCATCATTTTTCTCACCTGGTATTTTCGGGGTTTTTTATGCTTCTTATCCTATTCTTACTATTGCAACACCCTCCAACAATACCCAGCTACAAGTTCTTTAATGGTTCTTCCATCCAAAGAGTTTTCTTGCTTCAAAATTACTTTTCTCTACTGTGAAAGTTACCACCAACACCAATTCATCATTCCCTTCTTGATAAAAAGACATGCGCCATTCAAGTTGGTTTCACCTGACCTAAGCAGCTGCACATTTTTCTACGCATTGGCATTTGTGCCACACATTTCATCCTCCCGAGAAAGCTCTTCTATATATGGATTTTCTCCTAGTCACATGTAGCTACTTTCAGCATCATCATTTTCAGTCTGTTCTACAAAGAGCAGTGAAAAAGGCAACAGCTGCTGACAGCAATGGCCTTGGTTCACCAGCATTACAACCATCTTCAACGAAAGTAACAAGTAAGATGATAACAGCAATAATAAATGAGGCCTGAAACGTTATCTGAATAGTCACTTAGGCAAGAAACAAAGGTGGTTATTAAGCTGGTGTAAGGACCTTCCTTAGATGGTTTCATGCAGCTTGAAAAGTAAAACTGGAGTGGAACTTTTGAAGTATAACTCTTGCAAGCATCTAAATGTTGTTGCCTTTTGGGGGGTGATGGGGTGATTTAAACACCCAGGAACAATTGTAGGTAAAGGTAAAGGGACCCCTGACCATTAGGTCCAGTCGTGGCCGACTCTGGGGTTGCGGCACTCATCTCGCTTTATTGGCTGAGGGAGCCAGCGTACAGTTTCCAGGTCATGTGGCCAGCATGACTAAGCCGCTTCTGGCGAACCAGAGCAGCGCACGGAAACGTCGTTTACCTTCACGCCAGAGTGGTACCTATTTATCTACTTGCACTCTGACGTGCTTTTGAACTGCTAGGTTGGCAGGAGCAGGGACCGAGCAACAGGAGCCCACCCCGTCGCAGAGATTTGAACCGCCGACCTTTTGATCTGCAAGTCCTAGGCTCTGTGGCTTAACCCACAGCGCCACCCGCATGCCTAGGGAACAACTGTAGTCCTCCCTTAACTCACTTAAATACCCACTGTTTCACATTGGTTGTAGGGTCATGTTTCATTTGGTCTCAAACTATATAGCTATTGGCCGTCCTATCTAGAAAGTCAAACCCAGTTAGATAGGCTCTTGCACGTGACAAGTTATAGCTTATAACCACTAACTATTTCAAGAGACTGTTATGGTTAGATTAGACTAGCCTACTTGTGCATGTCTCCTTTTCTTCTGTCTACTAATAACACAAGCAAAAAGCCATTAGAAGGACCAGCAGCTTTACACAGAAAAAGACAAGACTATAAATGGAAGCAAATATTGAAGGTTAGCAACTTAATTATGAAAGGTTGGCAGTGTTGGCAAGACAGAGAGAACTTATAAAAAGCTTATGTTTATTTTCCGATTTCCATGAAAAAGAGCCCCATAAGCCGCCTCTCAAAATATGTACTAAAACACACCTGCTGCAAATGCAAAGCTTCCTGAGAGAAGGGACTTATTGGAAAGTTCAGTCCTGGAGCCTTAAACTGAAAGAGAGGGAGGCTCAATTTCTATGCTGAGTGCCAGGAGGCACACAAAACTTGAGATGAGGTGGACCAGGCAGCAACATTTTCTTAGCAAATAAGAATTACCCTATTTTTTGCCCTATAGGACACACTTTCCCCCCTCCAAAAATGAAGGGGAAATGTGTGTGCGTCCTATGGGGCGAATGCAGGCTTTCGCTGAAGCCTGGAGAGCGAGGGGGGTTGGTGCGCACCGACCCCTCTTGCTCTCCAGGCTTCAGGAAGCTATCCGCTAGCCGTGGGAGAGCTGTGCGAAGTCGCGCAGCTCTCCCGCGGCTAGCGGAGAGCTTGCCTGCACCCAGAAGCTTGGGGCGCGCTGAGCTCAGCATGCCCCAGGCTTCGGGCTTCGCACAGCTCTCCCACGGCTTGCGGATAGCAGCCTGTTCTGGGGGCTGGGGTCGGGCCCCGCCCCAGCCCTGCACCTGGGGGGAAAAATATTTTTTCCCCTTTATTCCCCCCCCAAAAAAACTGAGTGCACCCTATGGGACGGAAAATACGGTATAGCCCACTGTACGATTTGCAGCATATGTAGAAATGTACACACACCTGACCTGCACAAGCAGACCAAACTGTGCTTTCGAAAAGGCAGCTACACGTCTGCTAAATGATTTGAGGAGCCCAGCTGACAGCTGGGAAAAGTGTCAAATGAGGAGCGCTCCAGCTGAAGGGTCAAGTTTTTATTTCCCAGTTCATTCAATGAGCAATATTTTTTTTAAACGGTTGCAATTAAAGAAAACCAAGCCTTCTATCTTGAGACAATTTACTGAATCCTATACTGAGTTGCTACAAGAAAAGTTAACACGGCATTTAGCAATCAGCAAGCCATGCCACATACAAAAACTGCCTCCCAACTGGTTTACAGCACAGAGCGCAACCCACAGGTCAGAGAATGGCAACCACCTTAAAAACGAATCAACAGTGGGTGGCAAATAACAGGACTGGTGGGCTCTGCCGTTATTTGAGAAAGAGAAGATACAAAAATTGGTGCGACCGCTCCTCTTTTGGGACCCACATGCTGGCATGACTTCTGACTTTTTACCTAAAATAAGTCTCCACGTCAATTAAGATAGTGGGTAGGGTGAAAGCAGGTCACATGCTGAACCGCCTCTTAAATCTGGATAAATTCCAATTCTTCATTCTGCACCTCAGATGATCTTTGGGGGGAAATTATACTGTCAAATTTCTGAAGACATAATGGGTGCCCCATTCACAACCTGAGCAGAACGCAACCCGCGTCTGCGGGTCGCGATTTGCTGCATCTGCGCATGCGGCACAACCCAGAAGTAACCCGTTCCGTTACTTCCGTGTCACCGCGGGACGCAATCTGAAAACGCTCAACCTGAAGCGTCTTTAACCCGAGGTATGACTGTATACATGAAAGTGAAAGAATGGGATCCATGAACACCCCTATTAAAAAGCACCCTGTTCTGCAGTATTCTTCCCTAACTAAGCTAAGAAAAAACTTCCAACTCCAGAACTGTGCTTGCAGTTTAGTAAACCAAAACTTACTAAAGGTGCCAAAATATGTCAAAAGGTCTCTTTTATCCTTTGGCCAAGTTATTTCTTAGGCACTGAGATGCAAGAAGGAACAATGTAAATATATGTCTAATTACTACTTATGCAGGGTTGCCTTCCAAGTTCTTTTATTAGCACGGCTTGTGCTAAACAGTGCCAAAATCAAAGCAACTATGAAATCTGTTCCATGAATCTAAATGGAATTGAGCCTCATTTCTCATCTACCAAAACTGCTGGTGAAGCTTAGGGGAGGTTCACAACCAGCCTGTGATTGTAGGGCAAGGGTAGCCCGCAGAGTGCCCCTCATGTGTTGCTGGTTCCCAACGCTCATCAATCCAAGCCAGCATGGACAATACTCAGGGATGATGGGAGATGCATTCCAACATCTGGAGGGAACCTGGTTGACTAATCTGGCCTAGGGAACCAAAACTTAAAAATAAAATAAAAACTTCTACTGGCCTAGCAGAAGCCCCTTGGTTTAACTCTATGCCAGAGCTTTCCAAACTTTGCATGTTGGTGACACACTTTTTAAAGACATGCATCATTTCATGACACAGTAATTCAGTCTTACTAGCAAACCGGAGGTTAAACAAACCCCTTTCCAACCCTGGGAGGAGCACATACCTACACAGTGCAACTGACACATTAACATGCCGTGACACACAGTCTGGAAAGCTCTGCTTGACGCCATTCTTTGGATACTGCCCATTAACTATAAATAGCTGATAATTCAAAAGATCAGATATTCAATACAAAGCTATTAATTCTACAATGGACTGTTAACTTCTATTCTGCTGCTCCAAAGTTTCCTCTTAGATGATACTACACAGTATTTTCTCTTGAAACAGATCCAACTCTTTGGGGGTACATGGTTATAGATAGCCAGTTAGGACTTTATTATTTTACCAACTCAGAAAACACAGGACATAAAACTCCATCACTAGAAGGAAATGTTTTTAAAAAATAATAGTTCAATTACAACATTGTTAAAATAGATGCCATAAATAGTTGCTTCTAGGCATATATTCAAAAGAGAAAATGCTTCTTAAACATAGGAGGCTTCCACAGCAAACTAGCAGCTTAGTGAATCAACATTTTCATTGAGCTTTCTTTTTTCTTTTTTTTACTCCATAGGCATGCAAGAACAAGCATTGAAACGTTTTGTTAAAACACAGTTTTAAACTGTGCCACTACTTAAGTTGCATGGGCTAAAAAAAGAAAGATTTCTAAACCAGAGATTGTGAAGTAGCAGAAAATGACTTTTGTTCTGGACTGCTAGTTCAATTTGCTACAAAGCGACAGTGCGCTAATGATCTTTGCTAATTGTGGTAATGGTATTTAATTCCTCATTGCAGAGGAGAGTATTATCTTACTGATCCACTAACTATACAGCCAATTCTGGACATCTAAGCTAGCCTAGGATGTTGTACTAAATCTGTTGATATACCAGGGCAGGAACTGTATTTCCTAAGGGTAGTTTTCATTACTCCAGGAAAAACTATTCGTTCCACTATAAAGCATTAACACATCAGATTTTAAGACTATTTTGTCAATACTTATCATTCTTCACCCTACGGTTTAATATATTCCAAACAAATTTGGCTTTAGTTACACATTGAAATTGCGATTGCAAACAGCAGCAAATTCAGAGACTGAATTTGGAAGGGTGGTGCGAATAAGCAGTAACACGAATGCTAATGTTATCTATAGCTTGTTTGCAAGCAAAAGCTAAATTTTAAGAATGCAATGTTGATGGAGAAGCCAGGTGCTCTGGTGAAATGGATTAGCTTCTGAGCAGTCTAAAGAGTCGCCTTAAAACAGGCAGTGGCCATGATCAGGACTATCTTTTAGCAACTCTACATTAGTTGAGTCCTGTTGGGAATGGATCATTCATGCTTTTGTGCCCTCTAGAATAGATTACCGTAACATGGTCTTATGTGGTGCTATACCTCTAAGGCTATTTGGGAGCTGTGGCTCTTGGAGAATGTCACAGCCAACCTCTTGCCTATTGTGGTAAGATGATAGCATATCTAACCAGAACTGATTAAACCACGCTGCTGGAACTGCCATCTAGCCAGCAAGATCAAATGGCTGGGACTTGTCTCCATCACAGAGAGTATATCAAACATAAACAAAATTTATAGATTTGTGGTTTCCGCTTCTTGGTTTTCTGTGCTAATTTGCAATGCTAATTTGCAACGAGTTGCAAGCTCACTTTGGCCGGTTTCCAGAAGCAGTGGGAAATTATGGTTTTCTCATTTGTAAATAAAGATACAGCAAGCCTTGGGTACTTGTCCTCTTCCTTTTGAGTGCCAGGAGAACACTGAAAACTTTCACTTCCTGTTTTTAATCCAACTATAGTTTCTTGTCCAAATGCAGGGAACTGCAATTTGTTTAAACTACGGATAATGAGAATGGGGAAGAGATCTGAAAATGGGGAAGTTTCATCCCAACTGGTTCTTGCGAACCACAGTTGGGATGTCACAGAGAACTGTCTTTATTTTTAAAATGGGAACAGAAGCTGCCAACTTCCTACTCCTATGAAAGACAAGAGAAGAGTGTGTTAGGCGTGTCCAGACGAGGTGCGGCCCCCCCTGGGGGATATCATCAATCTGTCCCTTGGCACCGGGACATTCCCAGGGGAACTGAAGGAGGCAGTGGTGCGCCCGCTCTTAAAGAAAACATCATTAGATCCCTTAGATCTATCCAATTACCGCCCGGTTTCGAATCTTCCATTCCTGGGTAAGGTGATTGAGAGAGCGGTTGCTGAACAGCTTGGTAGGTTTCTGGATGAAACATCGGCTCTGGATCCATTCCAGTCCGGCTTCCGCGCTGGTCATGGGACTGAGACGGCTCTGGTCGCCCTAACAGATGACCTCCGCAGGCAGCTGGATCGAGGTGGGTCGGGGCTGCTGATTCTTCTAGACCTGTCAGCAGCCTTCGACATGGTCGATCACGAACTCCTGGACCACCGCCTTGCCGACGTGGGGATCCAGGGCACAGTCCTTCAATGGCTGCGCTCGTTTCTCTCCGGTCGGGGACAGAGGGTGGCGCTTGGGGGGGAATTGTCATCCCGCCACTCCTTGGTGTGTGGCGTGCCCCAGGGTGCAATACTCTCCCCAATGCTTTTTAACATCTTTATGCGCCCCCTCGCCCAGCTTGTCCGGAGTTTTGGGCTGGGCTGCCATCAGTATGCTGATGACACCCAACTCTATCTGTTGATGGACGGCCACCCGGACTCTGCCCCAGACACACTGATCAGATGCTTGGAGGCTGTGGCTGGATGGTTACGTGGGAGCCGGCTGAAGTTAAATCCTTCGAAGACAGAGGTCCTCTGGCTGGGACGGGACGACGGGGGGCTGAGGGGGCAACTCCCATCTCTTGCGGGGGTGCAATTAGTGCCAGCACCGTCCGTTAAGAGTTTGGGTGTAATCTTCGATACCTCCCTCTCTATGGAGGCGCAGATTGCAGCTATAACAAAGGCGGCATTCTTTCATCTCCGCCAAGCTAAGCAGTTGGCTCCTTACCTCTCACGCCCCGACCTAGCCACTGTGATCCACGCGACGGTCACCTCCAGACTGGATTATTGTAACTCGCTCTACGTGGGGCTGCCCTTGAGACTGACCCAGAAACTCCAGCGGGTGCAAAATGCTGCAGCGAGACTCCTTACGGGGTCTTCGCTTAGAGATCACATTCATCCGGTGCTATACCAGCTGCACTGGCTCCCGGTGGAGTACAGGATCAGGTTTAAGGTGCTGGTTTTAACCTTCAAAGCCCTATACGGCCTAGGGCCCTCGTACCTACGGGACCGCCTCTCCTGGTATGCCCCACAGAGGAACTTACGATCTTCAAATAAAAACATCTTGAAGGTCCCAAGCCACAGAGAGGTTAGGCTGGCCTCAACTAGAGCCAGGGCTTTTTCGGCTGCGGCTCCAACCTGGTGGAACGCTCTCTCACAAGAGACAAGGGCCCTGCAGGACTTGACATCTTTCCGCAGGGCCTGCAAGACAGAGCTGTTCCACCTGGCCTTTGGTCAGGGCGCAGCCTGACTCCCTCCTCTGGCAATCTCTACAAAACTTTAGTTTATGGTTGCCATCAATTTTGATTTTAATTCATTTTAATCCATTTTTATAATGTTTTATAATGTTGTACTGTTTTAGTGTTGTTAGCCGCCCTGAGCCCGGCTTCGGCTGGGGAGGGCGGGATATAAATAAAATTTATTATTATTATTATTATTATTAGGCTATGGCTTGTTCACGTGGCAGGAAATTATGGTTTCCCATGACATCTGAACTAGGTCTTTCAATTTGAAAGCATCAAAGAAGCAGCACAGATACTGAGTTTCTCTTTTCCCCCAATTGCTTCAAGTTATTTTGAGTATGCCGCTTTGCAAATTCATTACTAAATCTCTCTACAATTTAGTTTTTCTATCTTTCTAGCAAGTATCGACAAAACTTTATGTAGTCACCAACAGTAATCACTCACATCCTATCAAAAACTTTCCCTCACTGAGGGAAGTGGTGCCCTTTTCTCTCTAGAACAGCTTTCCCAAGTCGTAGGTTCCTATATGCTGTTGGATTACAAACCCCACCATACTCAGCTAGCATGGCCAATGGTCAAGTTGGGTTGTAGCCAGACAACATCTGTAGACTTAAGGTTGTCAAAGGCTGCTCTAGAAGAATTAAAATAAAATGTTTTTCATCTAATCAATCACGATTTTATTTATAGCTTTGCTGCTTAATTGATTTTAATCATGCTTCCATAAGCAGCCTTCACCTGTTGATAAACAGGAATCAGGAGCAGCTGAGGAATTATGGTTTTCTACTGTAATAATAATTTACAAAAGAAATGAAGAATGGGGAAATGAGTTAGAAGCATGACAGTGCCTTATTTGCATTTTCTTAAACCAATTGTTAGAAACCTACAGTAGTTGAAGGTTATGTGCCATACAAGTTTCAACATACAAGTTTTGTATGGAATCTGGATAACATCTGGTTTATTATTATTTACTAACTTGATATACCACCCTTCATCCAAGGATCACAGAATCACTGAACTGTAGAGTTGGAAGGCACAACCATGGTCATCTAGTTCAACCAGTCTTTTGCCCAACATGGGGCTTGAACCCACAACCCAGAGATTTAGAGTTTCATGCTCTACTGACTGAGTTATCCACAGGGAGGTTTACAGTATATTTATGGCTTTAATTAAGAAACAATTTTCTGTTGCAATTGTGAATTTGGTTTTCAGAAGAATGAAGAGCTAATGATAGAAAACATTTTAGGGGGTGGAGCCTGGGTTCACTTCCTACCTTGTGGCTCTCAGTCATGTTCCCTGCCTTTTAAACCTTAATTTGCCACACCGCCAAAAAAAATTTTTTTTTGAAAGATTCAAAAACTGGGTTTAGAAAGACGCACATAACTGGAGCAAACAGTTTATACTGAAATGTACTAATTTCAGTAATTTTATTCTGAGGATGGAAATAGTGCATGTTGTAAATTTCGGGAGTGGAGGGAACCCATCGAATATGACGAGGTCAGCTACTAGAAAGGCTCTTTCCAAGGTTATTATGGGGAGAGAGAAATCAAAAGTAAACAGGTTCTTTATTGTATCACAACATGAATTTGATATTTTTGATGTTTTCTTAAATTTTCAATTTCAACTGATTTTTGGCAACATGGACAATGAGCATCTTAACATGCCCTACTGCTCCTTAGGGCATCCTTTGAAATGTTTGTAATAGGCTGATTTAAGGAAAGGACATCTGAATAATTCCAGCCTTCCACATCCAAAGGCATTTAAAAACGAAGGGCCTCTGCTCCAACCAGAGGAAAAGTCATTCTCTCAACCACCACAAGCTACTGGAAGCAAAGTCCAAATTCACACACACAAACATCAACCAGGAATGCCATTCTATGAATGCCATTCTATCTACCAGGAAATGGTCACATGCAGGTGGGAAATAGTAGTATCACCTTGGTCAGCAAATGAGAAGGCTTTCCTGCAATGTTTCTCAGAAGAAGGGAGGTTTCCCTGTCCAAATAGGAATGCTTGTGCAGAAAAGAAAAGAAAGAAAGAAAGAAATTAAGTCAAAAAGAAAGTCAGTACAGTAATTTTATAGTGTATGATTAGCAGCAGACAGGTGCAACTTTTCCTCTTTACATCAGAAGCACTTCAATAATAGTTCCAGGTGTATTTTAAGCGGCAAATAGGCAAGCGAGTGATCAGGATATATACTTTTTGCATGTTTGCAAAACTCCCTTTTTTTTAATCCGTGGCCAATTCTCATTTTGCGTGCCCTACTTGTTAGCAATTCTACAAAAGTATTACAGAATTAACTATTATGCAAGTAGACTACTTCTTGATATCAGTGCATCCTGTTCGACCAATTAAGAATATTAATACAGGCTGAAAACGTCCTCTCGCATTCAAAGCTGCTTAATAATAATATAAAAGCGACACATTTTCACACATTTGCCAGGTGCTTCTCAACATACCAAAATTATCAACTGACTGGCGCATTACAACAAAGCAAGCCATGAAAACACTTTGGTCGTTCGAAGGTTTATTAAAGAAAGAACAGGTCAGTAAGCAATGACTTTTGTGGTAATGGACTACAGGCACCACCCATTTTTTACTGTTTTCACCTTTATTATGCCACACTATTATGGAAACCTCTTCCAAGTCTTTGGGTTGTCCCTGCTGTATGGTAGGATTCACCTAGAACCGACTGAGATGTTCCTCTTCTTTAAAAGGTGACTGAATGCAATAGATACACAGGGTTAGGAAGTTCTTCCTAATGTTTAGGTGGAATCTTCTTTCTTGTAGTTTGGAGCCATTGCTCCGTGTCCGCTTCTCTGGAGCAGCAGAAAACAACCTTTCTCCCTCCTCTATGTGACATCCTCAAATATATAAAAGGATGTCACATAGAGGAGGGAGAAAGGTTGTTTTCTGCTGCTCCAGAGAAGCGGACACGGAGCAATGGATCCAAACTACAAGAAAGAAGATTCCACCTAAACATTAGGAAGAACTTCCTGACAGTAAGAGCTGTTTGACAGTGGAATTTGCTGCCAAGGAGTGTGGTGGAGTCTCCTTCTTTGGAGGTCTTTAAGCAGAGGCTTGACAACCATATGTCAGGAGTGCTCTGATGGTGTTTCCTGCTTGGCAGGGGGTTGGACTCGATGGCCCTTGTGGTCTCTTCCAACTCTATGATTCTATGATTCTAGGGTTCATCCTCACAATCCTTTGATCCCATCATAGCTGCAGTTTTTTGTCAGTGCAGTTAAATCACAGATTTAGGTGGTTGTTATGTAAACCTTATCTGTAGCTGCTGGGCACACACTGAGCTAAGCCTAGATGAGGTTTGAGCACACAAAATAAATCTGTTTCATAAACCTAGTCAAACTATTTTGATTCACAGAACAGAGCAAAGGCTAAAGTCTATTTTATTTAAAATTCTAACTCACTCACTCTTTTAGCGACCATGCACCATTCAAGGTGTCTTACAACTGTTTAAAATCATAATATTCACTGCAGGACTTTGAGGGTGATTTTTCAATCATGTGCAGTCTCTGATTTTGCTATTGTTAATCATATCACCACCTCTGGCTTCATTTGGTTTCTTAACTATGCTAAGAAGTTTTGGATAGAGTGAGTTCTGGTGTTCTGTGCTCTTCTAGAAACCTGAGACTCAGCTACATTAGGAAAGAAACAACGATCTGAATGCGCTATAAACATGCAACACCAGATGGTGCCAGAGGGAAGGAAAAATTTATATGTGCTTTTCCGTAGGTTTTTTGTTTATCTGTCGATCACACGCAGTCTGTAGTTCACTGGCAGTAGGAGTACAATATGGGGATGTTAACATCTTACATTAAAAACGTGACAGTACCAAACTATCAAAGGCTTTTCACCAAAGCCAGACTAAACGTCTTTCCTTCTGCAGTGTTGAATGGCAGGTTGAGAGGAGTTCCCTACCAGGACAGACTTTGCCCGTGTGCTCAAGACATCGATTCCATAAAACATATTTTGTTGCACTGTGCAAAATATGAGCAAGCCAGGGCTGAACTGATACTACCCTTGCTGGTACCTTTCCCGGGAAAATCAGAGGCTCACTATGTCAGGTTCCTATTGGAAGACCGGACAAATGCTAGAACATTAGCGGTGGCAAAGTTTTTATCAGTGGTTGCAAGAACCAATGATCCCTATATTCTGAACAAAATGCTTGTTTAACCTGGAGGTAGGCTGTATGAATTGTGTATTGCTTTGTAATGACTTGTTGGGTCTCTGGACCATAATAAAGATTGTTGTTGTTGTTGTTTATTTGTTATAACGATCTAATTTCTGACTTATTTATAGCATGTCCCCCCTCCCTCTGTGTAGATCCACCCGTGGAATGGCTAGAACAAGACAGTCCCTTCTTCACAAAGAAAAAGGTGAGGATATCTGAAGAACTGGCAGGCACCTGCACAGACCACTGCAATTAGCACTAGGTTTCTGGGTCCCATTCAGCTACAGCATTGCAAGAGGGGAGGAAGGACAGAGAAATGAGGAGAAAAACAACGTGAGAGTGGCAATAGTTGTTTTTACAAGCCACACTAAACCATAGCTTAGTGCAATGTGCATCACAAATGAGTTTTGGATGTTTAGCCTGCATACATAGATGGGAGGCGTTTAGAAGGATTCACTTCAACTTAAAATCACAGCTTACAGTATTTCTACCAGCAACTGTGGTCAAATATGTTAGCTTAAGCAAGCCAGAAATCATTGAAGCCAGCTTGTTTTGCGCTATGTATAGCTCATATTAAACTGGGTTGTGGCTTGGTGTCAAGTGCTGAAATTAAATATTCTCATTAGAAATTGCTACCCCGAAGAGCAAATTACTTTAGACAAATGCTATAGTATTGGTTGCTTGGTTTAAAGTTGCTTCAGGTTACTTTGGGCAAGATAAAGCAACGAACGGATTGATTTGATTGATTAAATAAATAAATAAATAAATAAAAAGTGTGGACTGCCAATGTCCTATCAGAAGCAGCATCCTGTTACAATAGATTTTATCCATTTACAAAGCACACAGAAATGCCAGCCAACCGCCATGCAGCATTTTTTTACTATGGATACCCCGGCCAATGAATCCCTGCTTCACATGGATTCTCCTTTTGTTGATGTTACCGAATGATATTCTAATACACAGAAAAATAATCACCTATGAGACAAGAGTCTTCTTGCATAATCTTTTTTGGGGGGACCTGGAACCCCATTCAAAAAGGAATTCATACATGGACACCTGGAAATCTATGAAGCAAGGTTTTATGTAAACCACTTGGAAACTATTTTGGCATGTAAGCCGCATATGTGTTACTATAATATTCCAAATTATTTTTTAATACAAGAAAACAAAATATACCTTAAAAGGTAAGGCTTCCTACTAGAACAACAGAGATGTTAAAATTAAGTTTAAAACTCTCAAAGCCTATTGAACTTAGCAAATTCAGTCGAAGGGTTCAAATGATATTTTAAGTATGTGTAGCTGGTGCATTATGTTGCTGAACACAGGTACAGAATTCAGATTAAAAACGCAGAGCCTCTTATACTTAACAATAAGAGGTAGCCTTTCTATAAAATTGCAAATACCTACTCACAAGACAGAACAACTTCTTATAGCTTAAGGCAAGTTTCTAGTTTTCACAGTTACAAGTGTAATTCAGAAATTTCCAAATCCAGTTTGAAATTATTTATTACATTTTAGAATCGCCCCTCAACCCATATATTCTCAAAGTGGTATACAACGTTGCTATAGCAGTTAGCAACCTGCTTTCCCATCCCAACCATAAGTGGGCATGCAAAAGATTATGCTACCATGAGATTCTCTTATCGTATCTCTGATGATACTGAAACAGAACGTGCTTTTCTTTTCTATGAAGAAGTTCCTTCTACATGCAACTGTAAAACTACCGTATAACCATCAAAGTATTGCATAATAGTCAACAGCAAGAGTGATGATCCAAAAAGCACTGGTCTAGCTGAGAATAAGGTTTTCCAAAACATATATCTCTTTCTATCTTAGTATGCAACCAGAGTGTGTTTGTGTGTGTGTGTGTGTAGGCATTCTAGTCATTTATAGAGGCAGTAAATTTAGATAATAAATTTTATACCTATTCTAGGCAGCAGGTGGCAATATTGTGCAATTGATAATTAATGAAGACACAATTCTTTTATTTAGTCCTGCATTACAAAACATTCGCGCAGAGCAGATAGGGATATAACTCAGAGCTTTAAAGGTGTGTTTTTTTTGTAAGTTCAAGCAATTATTAGGCTCAGATATTATTGCCCAAATTTGTCCCATGTATTTGATTCTAAGACAAAAATATTGTACAGTGGTGCCTCGCAAGACGAAATTAATTCGTTCTGCGAGTCTCCTCGTCTTGCGGTTTTTTCGTCTTGCGAAGCACGGCTATTAGCGGCTTAGCGCTATTAGCAGCTATTAGCGGCTTAGAAAAAGGGGGGGGGAGGAAAAAAACTCGCAAGAACTCACAAGACGTTTCGTCTCGCGAAGCAAGCCCATAGGCAAATTCGTCTTGCGAAGCACCTCAAAAGTCGGAAAACTCTTTAGTCTAGCGAGTTTTTCGTCTTGCGGGGCACCACTGTACTAAGTTTCTATAGATTTTTTAACCAGAACAGTACAGTAGTTCTGATTCACACCATCAGTGTGGTTGATTTAACTGAGATTAGAAGTCCTAGTATTACTGTACCCTGAAACCTTATGGGGGTTTATAGATTTTCTCAAGCACTGCTTACACCAATATGAACTTTCCCATCTAGACCAGGCTTCCTCAACCTCGGCCCTCCAGATGTTTTGAGACTACAATTCCCATCATCCCTGACCACTAGTCCTGCTAGCTAGGGATCATGGGAGTTGTAGGCCAAAAACATCTGGAGGGCTGAGTTTGAGGAAGCCCGATCTAGACCCCTTCTCAAAGTGTCCCATCTACTGATGTCAGGCACCAGAAGACCCAAGCCTTTTTCAGGAGCAGCGCCTCGGGTGTGGATGCTCTCTCTAAACCTATGTGCTCAGTACCTAACTCTTTGAAGTTTTAGGGGCCAGTTTTCATTTGTCCAGGCCTTTTAGTTCAGTTCCTTGTTTCACTGCTGCCTCTGTAGTTTTAATGTTTTACCTACTGCTGTCTAGGATTTACATTTATTTTTAATGTTGCCTGCTGGTTTCATGCTGTTTGTGACTTTATTTTGCTGCTCAAATTTGAATGTTTTAATGTTTATTCTTTTTCGTTTTCAAGTTTAATTTTGATGAGGAAGGGCATACATTTATCAAATATATAAAAAGAATCAGCATGATGCAATTCTGAAAATGGATGTAGAATGTTGCAAATTCCACACTGCTGCTTTGTAAATGCAACTTGTAATGGAATCAGCAGTGAAAATTTTCTCATACGTTGTACACTGAGGAAACTAACACACACAGACACATAGGTAAGGACCCCAACTAAGAACTTACAGGAGCCAATTCAGCCTCTTCTTCAGAAAAGTCAATGCGACGTCTGGCTTGCTTGCTGGAATGTTCCACAGAAACAATATGCTGTGAAAATGTCAGAGGAAAAGGATGGGGAAGGGCAAAGGAGAAAGGGGTGGTGGAAGGAACTATTTATTACCATGCGGGACAGGCGGAAGGAGCGGCAATATGAATTAAAATATATTGAACACTGAGCAGCTTTGCAGACCCTGTGAGATTAGCCATTTCAGAGAAAATAAGCATGTATTTTCTCCTGCTGAACAGCTTTACTAATAAACAAGTTTGCAGTTACATTCTATATGGAGACAGATTAGTTGGCAGACCAACTTGTTATAAAGATGTTTGCAAATGTGACATGAAGACTGGAAACAGAAACCCTGCCTTGTAGGAATCCCTTGCAGATGAACACACTGGCTGGAAACCGTCAGGTCGTGTATCCACAGCAGTGAGCAGAGGAGAAATTACTGCTGGGAGGACCACAGAGAGAAGAAATGCCACGGTGTACCTGTCCCAGTAAAATCAGATGCCCTCAATTGACCCAGCTGCAATAAAACACACCTCTCCCATATTGGTCTGTAAAACAGCCACAGCAGGCACTGTAAGTCTCCAATAGAGAACGCTTCCATTGTCTCGAGACAGACTGATACCCACAGGAGAGTAGTCAAATTGTGGAGAAAACTATTATCTCACTGGTGTAAGCTGGTGCTATCTTTTACAACGCCTTTCAAGTTTTAAGATAAAATGTTGGCAATTCTACAGACCAAATGGGAGTAAGTCCCTTCACAGCCAGTGAGACTTATTTCTGAGTAAATGTGTATATAGCATTGGAATGGACATGGGAATTTCAATTAAAATATTTAGGTCTGAGTGTAAAGAACATAGGGTTCTAATGCTGTGTTGAAGAATTTGTTTGGTATTAGGCTACAACAGAAATGCATCATCAAAAATCAGAATGTATCACTTAATTTGCAAATATTTTAAACTACAGCTTCTCTATGTTTTTACTGTGTTTCACTACTTCTGCAGCAGATTCTAAATTGTTTATAGCCATGTTAGCTTTTAGATGCATTTGTCAGCTCCATTATTTGTAAGCTGGCTAGCTTTGTAGAAAAAGCAAATGCAAACAATTAATAGCTTACCCCAAACACACAAACATTAGTTTTGTAACTCCTTTCTGAGTAAGACCTGCCTAAATAAAAATAAGTTATCTGACATCAGAAAATCACCTTCTGGTGACTTTCTGATATTGGATAAAGCTCTTTTTCTTTAGACAGGTTTTCCACCTGCTGCTGCAGGTGAATTTTTTTAGCTGGAGTGGTCCACTTTTTACCAGCTTGTTTCAAATACCGCTTTTCTTTTAAAGGTTTGTTTTATATTGTTTTTATCTGATTTGGGTGCCATTATATAGATATACCTATAAGGGACACGGGTGGCGCTGTGGGTTAAACCACAGAGCCTAGGACTCGCCAATCAGAAGGTTGGCGGTTCGAATCCCCGCGATGGGGTGAGCTCCCGTTGCTCGGTCCCTGCTCCTGCCAACCTAGCAGTTCGAAAGCACGTCAAAGTGCAAGTAGGTCAATAGGTACCGCTCCAGCAGGAAGCTAAATGGCATTTCCGTGCGCTGCTCTGGTTCGCCTGAAGCGGCTTAGTCATGCTGGCCACATGACCGGGAAGCTGTACGCCGGCTCCCTTGGCCAATAAAACGAGATGAGCGCCACAACCCCAGAGTCAGCCACGACTGGACCTAATGGTTAGGGGTCCCTTTACCTTTATATAGATATATGGGACACAAATTTTAAAATAATAAATAGATTTGCTCTTATGCGATTTATATTTTACTACAGCTGACGGTCACAGAATGCTCCATATGCAATTTCTGTTTTGAGAAGAACTGTTAGTTTCTAGGTATGTTGTGGAAGTAATTGGTTAAAGCAGTACCTGTGATGTGGTTGGACGGTGCCACCGAGACACCATCCTGAAAACGAAGTCCCTGCATCTTTCCAGAATGGGGATGAATATATTGACAGAACCTCACTTTCACCCTGTCCTCTCCAGGTAAACTGAAGCAACACCAATGTTGTGAGGTCACCACAAGGATTACCACTTGTTTAAAATTATTCTGCTGACTACTTATGGAACAGCTGAGAAATATCCATCATAATGGTGTGCCTGCCTCCAAACCACATACTGTTTACCAAGTCAAGCTACAGAGAGTTTGATAACGAGCAATTCTGAGCAGATAAATAAGGGTGGGTGGGGGGGGAGGAATCTCTGCAGCATCCATGGTGGTTTCCAGACTGAGTATTGCTATATTCCATTCTGCCTTTTTGCTCCCACAAGTTATGGCCAGGTTCATATGCAATGCTAAAACCAGGCATTCATTTTAAACAGGTAATAGTTAATTAAATAAGCCAGCTTCATAACCCATGGCTTGAATTAACCTGTTTAGAAACAGAGTGCTGTTTGTGTTTTAAATTAGGATCCCTGCTTCATTTACAAAGCTAAACTGAGATTCTTTGAAAGCAACACTAAATTCAACAGAGGTCCTCCCCTCCTGCTCATGCAGAAGGGAAGAGGGAGGAAGGGGAAGTGTGCAAGCCATGGGATTTAAATGGGTTCATAGAGGCTTATTCGTATTAAGTATGTGACTGTGGCCTATGAACCAATATACCGTATATAAATGGGGGTGGAGGAAAATAATGGAGAATATCAAATAGCAATTTGCTATTTTTTGAAGGCTCTAACGTTTCACCCCTCCTAAAGCTGCCCTAGTGTCCTGCTGTGGAAGAGAATTTAACAAAAAGAAATCGTAAAGCAAATATGTATCTTCTGCAATATACTATTGACTACTCAACTGCAAATAAGGGCCAACACACTAATACAAGAGGTGTGGTGGGTCTTATATAAAACGTCTCCCTTTTAGTTTTCCTCACCACTGTTTTTGACTTTTTTAAAATAGCAGCAAATCACGAGCCAACTCCCAAAGGGAAAGGAACCAATGGATCACACCTGCCTTCAACATCCTTCATAAACCATTTTTTAAAATGGTAGTGGAAGCCATATTTAATTTGGGACACATAATCTACATATGAACAAAATCACACATTTTAAATAGATTGTATTGTTCTTGAGAGTAGGAAGGAAAATTCAAATCAATTTCCCTCCATATAAGAGTTCCTCCAGTAATTTTATAGCTGTAGCATATTATGTGAAAGGAATGTTGAGACGGAACTTATGTACAACACATTTAGGATGAACACTTCCTTCATTTGAAATTTCTAGTGCATATATAAAGACTCTCATTGCAAACTGGTATGCTACTTTGAGTATTTCCACTGAAGTTGTTCCAATAGAAGAATGAAGCTTTTCTTTTCTTTTTGTTCCAAAAATAACAGATGCTAAACTGCTGATATTTATGCTGCCAACAAAGCTGTGAGCCAAACTAATATTTCAAGATCGTTACTGATCAAAATTCCTCTCTACTAGTTTATTATAAATTAACAAAATAAATAAATCACTGCTGATGCTAAACAATAATAATGAAGACAGTTTCAAAACTTCACGCATATTCAAAATGTAGTATTTTGAGAGGTAGAATACTGCCTCCTCTCAAGCCAATTACCACCATGCTGTGAAGCAGACTTCATCCTGTGCCTATAGGACTTTTAACTAACAACTGTGGTTGAAACACCTTTTTGCAAACCAGCCTTTTGGAGTCCACTGATAGCAACATAGCAAAGTGGAAGATCTCTTCATAGACCAGACTGTTTGTCTTTTTGCAACACTGGTGATTAAAATGGAATTTGAATCCCTGAAAATTACTTGACCCTGCCTTTCAAATGCATCATCAAAAAGGACAGGACATTATCTCTATCTATGCTTCCTTGCCTACTGATCTCTATCCCACAAATAGATGTCATACTACAACTTGCTCAAAAGTAAAAAATTCTGCAAAATCTCAAACATCCGATTCAAAATGCAGCATGCAAATTGAGTAAATATGCAAAGCAAGCAGATCTGCATAGACTAATTTCCAGCAGCATGCATGGATTTTGGCACAGGAGAACTCTACCAATTAAAAGTTAATGGGACCTTGCAGTGGTGGGAATAAAATAGAGCTTTGCATCATGTGATACGAAGTGGAAACAGCCAAGAGGAATTCTGAGTCAAAGGAAGAACAAAAGGGAATAGCAGAGGAGAGCAAAATAGGCAAAATAGGCCTGCAAAACAGGGGAGCTTTGTTCTTGATGGAGGATAATGTATTTCTCTCAGCCAAAATTATGAAAAAAATTCACCTGGGGCCTTTTCTATCACAGGATATAAGTTAGACCGATTCATCTACTTCACTACTATCTACTTATGGCTGTGGATATCCAAAATTTCAGGTAGCAGTCTTTCTCAGCTCTACCTGGAGAGGATGGGGTCAAATCTAGACCTTCTACATATCAAGCATTTGTTCTGAGAAGCTACAACCAATCTCTTGACTAGTCTTCCTGGAGCAGTGACTGTGGAGTGCTCTGATGGTGTTTCCTGCTTGGCAGGGGGTTGGACTCGATGGCCCTTGTGGTCTCTTCCAACTCTATGATTCTATGATTCTATGGAAGCTATAGCCCCAACATAATCTGGGTGGTGGTGGTGGTGTCATAATTCCCATCATCCATGACCACTGCCTATGCTGGCCTAGACTGATAAGAGTTGAAGGTTCTCAACCCTGTCCTGAAAAGCCCTTAACAAGATTTTTCTCATACATGATGTTGTATGGAATTCTGTAAAGCACCAATATTGAAGAAGACAGTACTGAATGGAAGTAGATCCCCGTGCTTTGAGCAGGGGGTGGCCTGGCACACACAGCTTTTCATCTAATGCGAAACAGCAACATTTTCAAAACGCATTCTACCGAAGCAAATTGCCAAAACAGTCTCAGTAAGCTGTATGTTCCCAACAGTCCATGACAAACTCAGAAACAAACTGGGCTAACATCATGACTCGAAGTCATTTAAAGAAGACTGAATATATACGATAGAAATAAAACAGCAGATTGTTATGGCAAGACTAACAAATATATTATGGCATAATTATTTGTGGACAAGAACTAGAGTTTAGCACCTGATGAAGAGGACTCTAGTACATGAAGCCTCGTGTCATATTTGTGGTCTTGCTATTAGATCATGTTGTTTCTGCATGCATACAGAGGCATGGCTATCCCTCTGGAAATGGTTCTTATGGAAGACATTCTCATATTACTTTATTTCCACAAGTTACTGGAGAAAGAAAAAGAGTAATTTCGAATTTTTGTACACAGGAGAAGCTTTTCCCCACTCAAAAAGACACTGCCCCTATAGACTTCTAAACAAGAACACAAGTGAAGTGCTTGACAATTATCACTAATCTAAGAGTGGAAGACAGATTCTGAGTAAGTCAAAATACTTTATATAAAGTTACATGAGAAATTCAACTGTGCCGATAAGTTAACATGTTCAGCTACTGAATTTAACGGAACGTGGTTTTCTGTATTTATTTCAGACTAATTCTGGAACATGATATTAACGGTAGTTTTGAAATCTCTTAAATACATACTTTTCTTTTTAGCCTGTATCAACATCTTCAAATGGACTGATCCTTAGGCAAATGCCCTCAGTCAATTACTTTTATCTATCATAATTACATAGAGTTGTCAAAGACCACATGGAAGGCTACAAAATTCATTTGCAAACTATTAACTGAGAATGTTAAGGATCAGATATTATTGCCATCTCACCAAGCAAGAGACTGGATGTTCTAGGCAGGTATGAATGATGTTTTATTGAGCCATTTCCTCTCAATGGTTTTTATCCTTCCTTATATTACTGCTTCATTGCAAAGCCTCACGGATTAGAAACAAACAAATATGGCATTTCACCCGTCAGTCATTGTCTTGCTCTTTCCCTTTAATTACAGATGATATTGATGGCTCTCAGGTTTTCTTCAAGCCATGTTTTATGTAAAGTAGAGCTGAGCTACTAGGATTCTCCTTCCCCAGGAGATGGAGCAAAAATGCTATATTGTCTGAAGTTCAAGAAGCATCAGACAGGTGACGGTTTGTGAACAGAAGAGCCCTGCAAGTTCAGACCAAAGGCCTGCTTGGTCTAGCCCATAGTGGCCAACCAGGTGCTTCTGGGAAGCCTGCAAGCAGGACATGGGTGAAACAGCAAATGGAATCCGGAATCCTATTTCCTCTGATATTGGAGGGTAGGATACAGCGATCAAGACTGCGATGGCAGCTTCACCCAATGGTCTATCGTGAGCAAAACCGCCGCCGCTCCTGAGTCCTTCTGCAGTGCTGCTATAAGATTGCTGTTTAAAAAGGACTCATTTTGCCCAGGGAATCACCTCTGTCACCTCTGAGCAATTAAACAAGTGGCTTCGTACTTCATTGCAGAACATGCACGTGAAAGGAAGATGTTCAAGAAAGAGAGGAAAGTAGCAATTTTCTCTAGGAAATATTTAAAATGAGTAATTCTTGCCAATGCATGATGTTTATTAAAACATGTTTTACAAAAAGGCAGGCTAATGAGTTGCATTTTTAAAGCCTGAGTAACTGTGAAGAATGAATCATACTGTACCTCACTAACTGGCTGTCCTTGTTGAGTCAAATCTAGTTCTTGAGGTCTTGTCACTTTATCAATGTCCAAGGAGTCCATACTGGAGGCTGCAGATGTGATGCTGGAACGGGAGGAATTGCTGATAGAACGGACTTCAGCATCACTCACAGTACCTGCTGAGGCTGTCCTCCTATGCTGGGTGGCAACTATAGGCTTGCTATCTTCCATTATAGGTTGCTGTGCCGCTTCATCCATACTCAGAGATGCCTTCTCTAATTGTGCCGTAATGTCATCCAGGGAGAAGATAGCATGTGAAGGCTTTGTCACCCGGCTAGATGACGAAGAGGACAATCCTTTCATACTACTGTGTTTAGCAGCAAGTCGTCCACCACCAGATGGTTTCTGAGCCATTTTTCCTTCTGTGGCAAAGCGTTTCATTGACATGCTGTTTGCAGACTGTGACCCGATGCTGCTGAGCTCCTGCTCAATGGAACAAAGGTCTGCCATGAGCGCATCAAGATCCACGGTTTCTCCCTGATTCAAGGCTTCTGCAATGAATGACAAAAATATGATCCACATTCTATCACAATACTCTGTTAAACATTCCACTGTTCTGATATCTAATTTATTTGGTCAGTCTACAGCAGGAATTTTCAAGTTTTCTCCCCTTTCCAGATTGACTTATTTGTGTATTTCTAAATGTTTTATTGTTTACTTTTGTTATGTTGCAATTATGTATTTTTTATGTTATAAGCTGCCTTGAGCATGGTTTAAACTATGAAAAGGTGGCATACAAATAAAATGACGTATGTATGTACAGTGGTACCTCGGGTTACATACGCTTCAGGTTACAGACTCCGCTAACCCAAAAATAGTACCTCAGGTTAAGAACTTTGCTTCAGGATGAGAACAGAAATCGTGCTCCAGCGGCACGGCGGCAGCAGGAGGCC
Source organism: Podarcis erhardii (assembly GCF_964252035.2). Classification (NCBI taxonomy): domain Eukaryota; kingdom Metazoa; phylum Chordata; class Lepidosauria; order Squamata; family Lacertidae; genus Podarcis; species Podarcis erhardii. The sequence continues at coordinate 130,110,398 of NC_138497.1, forward strand.
CCATTAGCTAAAGTGGTGCTTCAGGTTAAGAACCGTTTCAGGTTAAGAACGGACCTCCGGAACGAATTAAGTACTTAACCCGAGGTACCACTGTATGTATGTATGTATGTATGTATGTATGTATGTATAGAAACTGGATGTCTGCACTGTGTTCTGGGGGCATGTTTGAGGGCAGGAATAGTCAATATGGTGCACTTCAGAAGTTGTGAACAACTTCCACTGACCTTATTGGCCATGTGCATAGGCTCTGGAGGACCCCAGTTCTAGAGTGTACACATAGGGCAGCAGCAGGGTCTATTCTCACTACTGGCTCTTTTAAACAGAGTGTGCTCTAGAACACATTCAATTCTACCACTAACTTGCCCTATATTGAAACTGTTAATATTGTTTATTGCGGTTTTAAAATATAATTTAATGTTTCCTGTAAGCTGCCTTGGAAGGATTTACATCCTAAAAGCAGCACAAATTGCAATAAATAAACACATTTAAATCGTTAAAATGTAAGAGAAAAGTAGTACATGACATGTATAATTCAAAATTGTATTTAGATTTACATCTTGCTAGGTTTCAGCTTATGTACCATTTTGTTGTCCTAGTCACTCTCATTATAGTGACATTACAATTTGCATTTTATAAATTTTGCAACAGGGTTTGGACCGTAGAGTCAGCATTTCTTAAGAAAACAAGAGGAACCTGTTGAATTGATTCCAAGGCCCATCTAGTTAGGCATCCTGTTCTCACAGTGGACAATCGGGTGCCTATAGAAAGCTTAAAAGTAGAACCTGAGCAATACAGCACTTTCCACATCTGCAATTCCCAACAACTGGTATTCAAAGGTATGTTGCCGTCAACAATGGAGGCAGAAAATAGCCATCATGGTTAGTAGTCACTGATAGCCTTTTCCTCCAGAAATTTGTCCAATCATCTTCCAAAGCCATCCATCAATTCTCCCAGAGTTTAACTGTGTGGGGTGTAAGGAAGCCCTTTCTTCTGTTTGTCCTGAATCTTCCAACATTCAGCTTTACTGGAAGTTCATCCATTCCAAGTCCAACACTTCATTCAATAGTAAGATTTGGGGTGGGGAGGAGCCAAATGGATTTTGTGCCCACTAAAAGTCACTTTAAGTACAGTGGTGCCTCGCAAGACGAAATTAATTCGTTCCGCAAGTTTTTTCGTCTTGCGAGTTTTTCGTCTTGCGAAGCACGGTTTCCCATAGGAATGCATTGAAAATCAATTAATGCGTTCCTATGGAAACCGCCTTCAGACCAGGTCCGGGGACAGTCTGTCCCCCGACCTCTTCTGAAGGCTGGGGGGGGAAGACAAGGGCTTTTCTTCCCACCCCCAGCATTAAAAAAAAACCCGGGACAGCAGAGGACTTCTCCGCTGTCCCAGGGGTTTTTTAAAATGCTGGCGGGCGGCAGCGCTGCCACCCACCAGCATTTTAAGATCGCCCCGGACAGCAGAGAAGTCCCGGGGCGAAATCCCGGGGCGATTTTAAAGCCCCCGGGAAGGCAGGCGGGGGGAGCAAAGACTTTCGCCCCCCGCCAGCCTTCAGAAGAGGTCCAGGACCTCTTCTGAAGGCCGACGGGGGGCGAAAGTCTTTGCTCCCCCCCGCCTGCCTTCAAAAGCCGTCCGGGAAAGCGGAGAAAGCGCTGCGTTTCTCCATTCTCCTGGGAAGGCAGGCAGGGGGGAGCAAAGACTTTTGCCCCCCGTCGGCCTTCAGAAGAGGTCCAGGACCTCTTCTGAAGGCCAGCGGGGGGCGAAAGTCTTTGCTCCCCCCCGCCTGCCTTCAAAAGCCGTCCGGGATAGTGGAGAAAGCGCTGTGTTTCTCCGCTCTCCCGGGAAGGCAGGCAGGGGGGAGCAAAGACTTTTGCCCCCCGCCGGCCTTCAGAAGAGGTCTTCTGAAGGCCGGCGGGGGGCGAAAGTCTTTGCTCCCCCCCCCGCCTGCCTTCAAAAGCCGTCCGGGATAGCGGGAAGCGCTTCCCTGCTATCCCGGACCGCTTTTAAAATGCTGGCGGTGGGGAGCAAAGCCTTTCGGCCCCCGCCGGCCTTCCTGGACCTCTTCTGAAGGCCGGAGGGGGGGAAAAGGCTTTGCTCCCCACCGCCAGCATTTAAAAGAGGTCCCCGGAGATTTCCCTACGGGCTTTCTTCTTGCGAAGCAAGCCCATAGGGAAATTCATCTTGCGAAGCGCCTCGAAAAATGGAAAACCCTTTCGTCTTGCGGGTTTTTCGTCTTGCGAGGCATTCGTCTTGCGGGGCACCACTGTATCTTTTATAAACAGGTCCCATTCTGATACACACAATGTTTTCTATTATTAGAAGAATTCTAAGTTTTAAGTATTTCCCCACTTCCTCCAGCTGAAAATGATTTAATAATGCATCTTACCATTTAAATTGTACATTGAAAAGCGATAGGAGAAGTTGGCAATATTAGTCTCCTGGCGAAGAGGGGATCTTTTCACTGGCTCCATGGGCTTATCTGTATCCAGGCTCTAAATAAAACAAATTGGAGGCAGAATAAGCTACGACATTGTAAAACATAAATCAGCATAGTCCAACATGGGCAAATATATTGCTTTTGTATTGGTGCTATTTTAAAATCTTGTTTCCCCCCCCCTTACATATGTTCAACAGAAAAAAAAAAGCTACCAACATTTGATGGCACTAAGATCTACTCCATAGTATTTGCCAAATACACAACTGTTTGTGTGCCTTAACTATTTCAGTTTTATGTGGCAATGTAAGGCATTTTAGCCTGTATAGTGTTCATATAACAGTTTGAAAACAGGTGCATTTGTTGCCAGTCTGTTTCTGGGCATAAGTGCTCACACTAATGTTTAAAACTATAGCAAACTTAGTCCTCAAATATCTGAGAGACCACCTCTGCTTAAGAACAGCAGGGGGGACCCTCTTGATCGTTCCACTGCCCTATGAAGCTTTAGGTGTTGGTGCCTTGGGACAGGGCATTCTCTGTGTCAGCCCCTACATTGTGGAATTCCCTCCCCACCAAGGTGCACACGACACCTACACTGTACAGTTTTTGTTCAACTCTTTACCCTGGCCTTTGACACATGAAGTATATATTTTCAGGACCCACCCTATTCTTGTGACTGTAATCAAACTAGTTTTAAAGTTGTATTTTACATTGCTGTGAACCACCGTGGGACCTTAGGGGGACGACTGGGTATTAAATCCAATAAATAATAATAAGTTGCATGAACATGGAATATAGACATTCGATGTATGACAGTGGCCCAAAACTAAGGATGCACTTGTAAAATTATAAGCATGTTTGCATGCTTACAAATCTTGGGTTCTGCTAAAGCTATCATTACATACAGCAATTGCAGACGTTCCGATTTTAGATGGCATGGACGATGGAGAAAAACAAAATCTCTGCACTACCAACTCAGCAAAATAACAACACTAGTCAGGCTGATTAATGTTTCTATGCATAAATTCCAATTTAAAAAACCCCAACAACTTAATTTTAGTTTTAAGAATTGTTTTAGTTGTCTTTTTGTATGCGCCTCACTTTCTGCTATTTATCAGAAGCAAGCAAGGAACTTAACAGAGTTCTAATATCACAGATTTCCTAAACAAATTAAAACTTTTCAAACACATAATCCTACCATCTTTGCATCAAGTCCTTAGTCATATGGCAAGAAGGTAAAGGTAAAGGACCCCTGGACAGTTAAGTCCAGTCAAAGGTGATTATGGGTCACCTCGCTTTCAGGCCGAGAGAGCCAGCGTTTATCTGCAGACAGCTTTCCGGGTCATGTAGCCAGCATGACTAAACCGCTTCTGGCGCAACGGAACACCGTGACGGAAACCAAAGTGCACGGAAACGTTTACCTTCCCGCCACAGCGGTACCTATTAATCTAATTGCACTAGTGTGCTTTCAAACTCCTAGATTGGCAGAAGCTGGGACAGAGCAACAGGAGCTCACCCTGTTGAACTGATTTGAACTGCCAACCTTCTGATCGGCAAGCCCAAGAGGCTCAGTGGTTTAGACCACAGCAATATTACTGCATTATACAGCAATAAAAGTGGCTGTGCATCTGACAGGTCAATAGACAGCTTTGCTACCGGTCAGCGAGGAACTATTATGACATTACAAATGCTACCCGTTCCCTGCTGATATGGCTCATATACCAATATACCAATATACTCTACTCAACGACCAATATACCAATATACTCCTTCACTGTGGAATGAGGAGAGTGTTATAAAGTGACTTTAACCTGTGTGAGTTTGTCTAACTCCCCAAGCCAAGCCCCAAACATCTTGTCCAGATCCTGATCTTCTTTATCGCTATCTTCTTCCGCGCCATGATCAAGTTCTTCATCTGATAGCTGTTCCATCTAAAAAAGACAAAAAAGCAGCATTTTAAAGGTGAACGTTTTGAAGATTATATGACGTTATTTCAGAACACACTTATGCTCAACAACCTTCCTATTGTTTCTTTATAAGTGGATGACCACAACGATCAGTTATGTTTAAAATATTAGAGGGTCAGCAAAAACTGGTAAAAAATAATAATCCACAACTGTTATTGCGAAACATTTTCTTTCCATAAAAAATAGAACCTCCCCCCCTGTTTGCTACACCCAAGTAACAAAGAGAAGCAGTTCACTTTGAAAATTCAGCACATGCTAACTTAATTCCAGATAGAGGGCTTTTGCTTCACAGCCTGATGCTTTGGACATATTCAAACGATCACAAACTAAAGCACTTATTTCCTCTCATGTCCCTAAACAGACATCTTCCTGGTTTCATCAAACCAGTTTGTCATGACATCTGAGCCACCAAACTGTGGTTTGAGTGATGTCTCCAAACCAGCATCAAGTCACTCAAGGTCACTGTTAAGTCTCTTTGAATTATGTTTGGAGGATCACAAATGTGATTTTGAGATTGCCTGCCAATCTTGCTGTCTCTTCAGTTCTTGCTCAGTTGAAAATATGGCTACAGTTTTTTGGGGTTTTTTAAATTACTGCTCAAGGGTTTAGAAATTTAAATTGTTTCATCGATGTAACCCATGTATGAAGAGATTACTGTATTATGCTGCCTCCCTTACAAACTCTGCTCTCCTAAAAATAATCCTGCTCATCACAAGATCTTGTACAACAGAAATTTGATTAAAGCACTGGCCATTGCTTTACAGTGCAAATAGTTTCGTTTTCATATAAAATATCAAATCTGAGAAAAGCACACTGATGTTGAGAATAAACCCTTTAGCAGCTGAACAGCACAATGGTAATATTCTGTCTATCAAGAATCAACCAAATGCACTGACCCAGGTAGAGAAGACAGCCGATAGCAAAGCTTTCCATTGAAGCACAAAGTGTTTGGTTAAAAAAAAAAAGGTGTAAAAAGATTCCTGTATTTGACTTTGCAGCAAATGGCACAATGGTAGCTTTCCAACAGAGTTCGTTATAATAGGACCACACTTGTTTGTCCTCTTTTCAGGAGAAAGAAGCAATAGCTTTCTACTGTAGGATTAGGAAGTCATTGTTTCAAAATCACTCTTTCATAATAAGGAAAAAAAAAAAAACCCATTAAGATCCTCAGATGCATCTAGCTGACATTTCTTGTGAGTCAGTGCCAGCAACCATTTTTGCACTGGAAAAGTCCAGGGAATTCAAGCTGACCACAAGTTGTGCAATATCACTCAATAAGAAATGCACTCTCCTAAATAGCAGAATATACTTCTGTTCATAGAAATCCTGCTTATATAGGCCACAGAGAATGCCTGGAAGACATCCTGTCACAGAGTTTAAATATTAGAAACTGTCCAGACTCCTTGAGTCATATATCCTCTATGATCTCTACACAAAATAAAGGCACAACAGAACCAGCTATAACTGAATGATTTTTATTTTTTTACCATCTGCTTTCAATAAAGATTTTAACTGAATTATGGTGACTATCCAACAGGAAGGACAGTTATTTTATCATATGACACAGAGTAGAATAAAAAGTTGACAGATAAACTAGATATACACATATCCTAGAAACACTGACCATGTTAATATGGCAAGAACTCAAGAGAAAATGACTACAAAACACACACACACACACACACACTGCAACATAAATCACAGCAGACTTGATAGAGCACTAAAAACGAGAAACACAGCCATTTGGGCAACCATGGCCTCGTTCACATATAACTGTAAGTCAGAGTTAAATAAACTATGTCTTGCTGGGAACAAGCAAGCATGCTGGTCTACACTGCTCAAATTGCTTCCATCTCCTCCTCTTGCCATGCTGGGTGGAACAAACCATTAACACTACATGGGAAATAGCATTTGTAGTTGCCTTCACTGACACAACTCAACAATTAACCATGGTTTTGTTACAGATCTCACTTTTTGATTAAGATAGTGTATATCAGAAAGAAATGAAAGCGGTTGGTGCATGATCTAGAGAGGAAGGGTTGGATAAGCAGCAAAGATTCATGTTTCCTCTCTAGTCCACTCTATGGTGTCCTCCCAGACTACCCCATCACGAAGCTGTGAAGTGATAAAGTCCGATAAGAACAGTATTGGGCAATTTATTTCACTGAAAAATCATAATCTTAGCATCACCTCAAGCAAAAGTGGCCATAATAAAGATTTCAAAATCCATATTGGGCAATACCTTTATTAGGCAAACCCAAACGCTGCAAAGCAACATGCAAACTTTCTTCAAGCCCAATGTCAAACAGTGGGTGGGTGGGGTGGATGAGCAGGCAGAACAGAGGTGGCTCATGGTGAAGTCACAGAGTCTGCATCTGGTCACAGCGTCAAGGCTGAACGTGAGAAGAGGTGGCAGACATTCACATGAGGCTTTGTTGGCTACTATCAATTGCTTCTAGGAAGATGGAATATGAAATGTCTGACCCACATTTTGGGGAAGATAAAATGCTTTTATATTCCAAAAATAGGGGACAATATTCTGGTAGGCTGAAATGAATATACTGTCCTCATACGGCTTTTGAAATTATCTCAGTATGTTTCTGAATTTATTTCTATTCTTGTTATTTGTGCTTTTAATCTTTACTATTGAGGCAACTTCCAATGCACTTAATTGGAAGTACAGTCATAGAATCATAGAATCATAGAGTTGGAAGAGACCACAAGGGCCATCGAGTCCAACCCCCTGCCAAGCAGGAAACACCATCAGAGCACTCCTGACATATGGTTGTCAAGCCTCTGCTTAAAGACCTCCAAAGAAGGAGACTCCACCACACTCCTGGGCAGCAGATTCCACTGTCAAACAGCTCTTACTGTCAGGAAGTTCTTCCTAATGTTTAGGTGGAATCTTATTTCTTGTACTTTGGAACCATTGTCCGTGTCCGCTTCTCTGGAGCAGCAGAAAACAACCTTTCTCCCTCCTCTATGTGACATCCTTTTATATATTTGAACATGGCTATCATATCACCCCTTAACCTCCTCTTCTCCAGCTCCCTTAGCCGTTCTTCATAAGGCATCGTTTCCAGGCCTTTGACCATTTTGGTTGCCCTCCTCTGGACACGTTCCAGTTTGTCAGTGTCCTTCTTGAACTGTGGTGCCCAGAACTGGACACAGTACTCCAGGTGAGGTCTGACCAGAGCAGAATACCTTGGAAGTCGAATGGAATCTGTTCTGGAAGTCCATTTGACTTCCAAAACATTCAGAAACCAAAGCATGGCTTCTGACTGGCTGCGGAAGACCTGTCGGACATTTGGCTTCCAAAAATAAATCGCAAACCAGAACAGTCACTTCTGGGTTTGCGGCATTCGGGAGCCAAAACATTCCAGAACTAAGCTGTTCAAAAACCAAGGTACGACTGTACCCAAACAAAATTGTTCTTGGAGGCTTCAGATCTTAGAGCATGTTTTAAAAAGAGGTAATCTGACAAAATAATAGGGAACGTCAAAACTAGTTCTATTAGAAATATTAAATACACAGATTTGGAAATCTAGACATAGCTGATTTGTAGAAATGTGTGTACTTTCTCAGCTAGGCTTTCTAATCTTATAAATTCAATGTCAACATTCACAGCTAACCTGAAACACTGTTGAATTGACTTCAATAACTAGTTCTTTCCTTGGAAACTGAAGATTGCATTGTATTACATTAAAGCATAGAAGGAGTTTTCTTTGACTCACTTGAATTTAGCCTTCATTCAGGTCTGCCCAATTTAAAGTAACAGTCAGTACATTCTCTTTCTCCTATGAGAAAGTTTAGAAATAACATCAACGGATTTCAGGAAATTTGAAAGGACCAGTTATTCTGCAGATTATTTGTAGGTGAACAGATAACCTCAAAACTGCTAAAATGGTTAGCAGAAAGACGAGCAAGAAGCACATGTGAAGACTGTACAGTTTAAAAAAAATGCACACAGTAAAATCTTTATTCATCCCTGCATCTTCCAAATCCTAATGTAACTGCTTGCCAAACTGATGAAAAGGAAGAGCTTAATAATTTAATTCTTTATTTCCTGGACAAGGACACCAGCCAAATAATCCAAGGAATTGTTAGACCAGCAACAATTACTCTAATAGTATGCTGGCATGGAATTAAAAAAAAATCTTAATGCATTTGAATTGCAGTTCTTCCTAGAGCAACACTAGTAACACTCCTCTATAAATTGATATTTTACAAGCCTCCTGCTACCACAGCGCTATTTCTGGTGCATAAAAGAGGAAGTTGAGGAAGGATGTGTTTGTAGTGAGCATTTCATTTTGTTTGAAGCAAGAGACAGCTGCTCTCTTGTCAGAAGAGTCTGATTATTGTCTTGTGGGAAAGATTCCTACAGCCAAGCAAGTAGTTTCTCCTTCTTAATTAGTAGTGTCGTGTTCATGAAAGGGAACACACTGCACCCAAAATTTAGATAATAGTCAAGTTAATATTGGCAATCCAGCTTATAATGTTTAGTGATGAATATCACTGCTGTACAGATTTCCTCAAAGGAAACATTACTAAATAAGCCCTTTGTTCTCGCTTTCGGGAGCATTTAGACAGGATTTAAAATCTGGAGCAGGCAAACACACTGCTACCACTGACAAGCTGTGGCGCTAACAACACCTAGCCACCTGTCCATGTTCCATTTCCCTGAAGGTCAGGGATTCACAAATACAGTTGTCAGAGGTGGCCATAAACTTAATTCTGAAAACCAGCAAGGACACGGCATCTAGTACACTGCACAAGAATAATAATACAGTGGTATCTCGGGTTACATACGCTTCAGGTTACAGACTCCGTTAACCCAGAAATAGCACCTCGGGTTAAGAACTTTGCTTCAGGATGAGAACAGAAATTGTGCTTCAGTGGCATGGCAGCAGCAGGAGGCCACATTAGCTAAAGTGGTGCTTCAGGTTAAGAACCGTTTCAGGTTAAGAACGGACCTCCGGAATGAATTAAATACTTAACCTGAGGTAGCACTGTACATTTTTGAAACCTGCTAGCAACACAAGGAGAAGACAGTACCTCTTTCAAAATGGTGTCATACTATATTTTGCACCATGATACACCATCCGTGTCCAGAGATACAGGGGAAAGGTTGCCATACACATAAACACACAGCCCATTACTCATTCCCCATTAAACCCTTTCACCAAGCTGCAGGTAGAAAAATGATGCTGTTACTTTACATCTATGGTACACACACAGCCAGCCAAGCAACACTTGTCACAAGGAACAATGACTGCTGCCAAACCTATCCAAAATGTGTTGATTCCTGTCTGGAGAAAAAGCACCTCTGTAACTGCTTGGCCTCACATTCAAAGCCGCTGCCAGACAGCAAATAATCTTGAAACCCTCACTTCTCTTAAAGTGCCCAAAAGAAAAGGGAAATATCTGTAAGTATTATTGCTATTACAGAAACTTTTGCATCAGTGACAATGTTGGCTTTGTGTGATCTTCCCAATTAACACCATAAGCATATAACTATCCTGAGTATTTAGTATACAGGAGTTCATTTGCCAGGGTGCTGAGCCACTTGAAAGGAACCTCATAAAAAGGGGGGGGGGGGGCAAAAAGGATGCCTTCCATATGTGGAAATGATGGTGTGTTTCCTTTTATTTAAAGACATTTAATTACAGATAATACTTTGGGCATTAGCTGTGTCTTTCAAGGCTGGACTAATTAAAACAGAAAGAACAGAGAAAGCTATCTCAGTGTAATGAGAATTTTTTTTAAAAATACTTACGAAGCAGCAACATACAGCAAAAAATAAAATAAAATGGGAAGATCCAAAACCTTGGACATAACTGAGCTCCTAAGTTTCAGATGTTGAGAGCAGAAAGCAATGCACATACCGTATTGGCCCGAATATAAGCCACACCCGCAAATAAGTCACACCTTTAAAATTCAAGGGCGGAAAAGAAAAAAGACAATAACCCAAATATAAGCTGCTCCCTTAAAATTCCGCAGGCACTCATACCCGATCCATTTTACTGTATGTATGTTTCAGCAGCGATATAGTAAAAGCCAATTTTTGTAAGGTTGCGGATTTAAGCTGCACTTCAACTTTTCACAGTTAGAATTTGGAAAAAAAGTGTGGCTTATGTTTGGGCCAATACAGTAGGTACACCTATGCAGTTCCTCAGGTAACATACAATGTTATTTGTGAGAAGTGGAACATGCACAAATCCATCAGTAGAAAATCTCAAGTTCACTGAGCCCATGGACTAAAGTATACTCTGTTTAGTAATTTTAAAAGACATTTTGGCAGATAGCTACTCAATCATTGCAAGTTGTTGTTTTAAAGTTTTCTATTAAGTAAAAGTGAACTTTGGGGCAGGAAAAAGGAGAGTGAAAAAAAGACTGGAGATTTAAGCTATACAAAAGGTTATAATAGCACAGGTTAGCCAGATTACTATTTGTTAAATACCTGCACGTTGGGCAATATACAAAAATAAAACCAGTGCCTCCAGACTTACTATCTGGAGAAACAATCTGGTATGAAATAGGGAAAGAAGATTGAATGTTACATAGATATTGCATCAAAATTACTTAAGTGTTGAACTGCAGAACAGTTGAGTGAATAACTGCGAAGTAGGCAAGCCTTGTAGGTTAAAGAAGGAAGTATGGTCAGTAGCTGTAGAAAATAATTAGAAAAGTGGTTGAACCACGTATGTACAAGAGCAAAAGATTTCTAGAACGAGGCCAAGTTAGGTAAAGAAGAAAGCAGCAACCAGGATTCAGGTATGGGCAAAGTGTTGACCTAACATGAAGGATGTTAAGAGTTGGCGTTTTTTTTTTTTAAGTGGCAGCCTAGAAGCTTTTCCAGTACAGTGGTGCCCCGCAAGACGAACGCCTCGCAAGACGGAAAACCCGCTAGACGAAAGGGTTTTCCGTTTTGGAGGTGCTTCGCAAAACGAATTTCCCTATGGGCTTGCTTCGCAAGACGAAATGTCTTGCGAGTTCCTGCAGGTTTTTTCCCCTTTCCCCCCTTTTCCTAAGCCGCTAAGCTGCTTATCAGCTGATCCGCTGATAAGCCGCTTATCAGCTGATCCGCTAAAAGCCGCTAAACCGCTAATAGCGCTAATCTGCTAAGCTGTCAATGGGCTTGCTTCGCAAGACGAAGAAACCGCTATACGAAGAGCCTCATGGAACGGATTAATTTCGTCTTGCGAGGCACCACTGTACATAAACAAGAACTGAAATTAGTTCAGGACGAGGCAAATAGTCTGGGACAGCCAAATAAACCAAGTAAGGGAGACTTCTAGCAGGTTTACTTAAAGCATGGCCAACACTTCAGCCTTAAGGCTTCCTAAACAGTTTCAAACAAGGAGCCTGCCCCCCCCCACCTGCAGTCAGCTTGCATCTTGGAAACCACTTTGGAGAAAGGGGCAAGACAGAGCTGAACATTTCAGTCTTTCCCTTCCTGCTAACTTCCTTCTGGAAATACCGGGCAAAAAAAGAACACAAAAAACAGGCTGCACCTGCATGTCAAGAGATCACCAGTTTTTTGCCAACCCCAGGCCTCTTTTTCACTGCACCACCTAGTTTCAGTACTGACAGTGTGGAGGAAGAACAGTGGCTGGAACACAGGGTGCTGCTGCCTTACACCAAAGCCGTGTGGCGACATACTGTCCACACCAGGGCTGGTGAACCTGTGGTCCATGAGTCTGGTGCTGAGTTATAATCAGTGGAAGGTACTTTCTCCCTTTTAAGTGCAAGTATGTGTGCATGAGGGGGACGCGGGTGGCGCTGTGGGTAAAACCTCAGTGCCTAGGCCTTGCCGATTGCATGGTTGGAATCCCCGTGACGGGGTGGGCCCCCGTCTTTCGGTCCCAGCTCCTGCCCACCTAGCAGTTTGAAAGCACCCCTAAGTGCAAGTAGATAAATAGGTACCGCTTTCTAGCGGGAAGGTAAACGGCGTTTCCGTGTGCTGCGCTGGTGCTGGTTCGCCAGAGCAGCTTCGTCACGCTGGCCACGTGACCCGGAAGTGTCTCTGGACAGCGCTGGCCACCGGCCTCTTAAGTGAGATGGGCGCACAACCCTAGAGTCGGACACGACTGGCCCGTACGGGCAGGGGTACCTTTACCTTTACCTTTATGTGTGCGTGAGAGAAGGGGTGGGATGGTAGAGGAATATATTCCAGAAGACCAGGACAAAAACCTCTAGCACTATACTAAACAGCACAACTGCATTTCAGTATTTGTAATTGGTGTGTGCTATTGGCATCTAATTGAAAACAGATAAAATTGGGTGTCATCCACATTCTGGATCTCCAGGCAACTACTTTGGCAGCTGTCTTTTTGTGTGTGTTTGGGAAAGAACAGAACCCTGTAAGACCCCCAAAGGACACCTGCAAAGGGGTTGAGCAATGCCCCCCCAGCATCACCTTCTAGTTCACAGTTGTTTAGAATATCACTTTTTTGTAATTAGAAGTCTCTCTGTTCTAATAAATCAGTGATTTAAAGTAATTAGCCATTTGACCAACACTCTAAACTGTCTAGGGCTGTATATGTGCTGGCCAAGACAATGATACAAATATCCTCCTTCTTCTATGTCTCTAACCATTGGTAGTTCTTCTTTTCAAACCTACAGCTGAGAATGCACATAGAAAACCCTTCAATAGAAAGCTCAGTTCCCACCGCTTCACTCTTTGTGACAGAAGTAGAGAGCTAGACTCAGTCGTCTCCCCTCCCACTTTATTGCTAAGCAGTTGTGAGCAGGATTTTAGCTTTCAAAGAAGGGCTGTGTGTGCACAGCCCTGGCTGCTCTGCATGTACTCTTTGCCATCAGCTAAGTCTAATTCAAAGAAGCTGGCTGCTAAAAATAGCAGCTGAGCAGAATGTGACTCAAGGCCTTTTTAAAAAAATAATACTGAAACTATTAGGTAAGCCAAATTTGAACAAAAATCCATGTCTGAGGTTATTGAGATCCATCTTAGTGAGAGGGTTTGAACAGAGTAATATTTTTTTCCTATGCAGCTGCCTCTGGGGTTGGGGGCTTTCACACTTGCATTTTTTATAAAGTGTTCCATCAGCTCCATATGGGCTGTGTGAAAGCAAGTTCTCTGGGTACTTTGCAAGCTTCCATATGAGTACAACCTATACCTGCAATATGCAGCTGCTGGTAAGAAGTGAAATATTTCCCCCGAAACTGAAGCTCTAAAATTAAGGTTCAGACATACAAAAATCTTAATCCAAAAGTCTTCACATCCAGGGGCTCAACAGCTGAACATTGACCTCTTAAGCATAGCTTGTCAAACATAATTTGAGAGTGCTGTTGGCTTTGCCAAGGTCCTATTCAAACATTAAGTAGGATCTCTGTTGTTAGAACATGTAAAAGCAGAATTTAAATGTGGAAGTGAACAGGCTGCATTATTTGCTTTTTCAATTTATATTTCTGAACGTAGCCTGCAAAACTATAGTACACAGAATATCAAAAGTATAGAAAGCAGCACATTTCAAATTTCACTACAGTGGTACCTTGGTTTTCAAACATAATCCATTCCAGAAGTCCGTTCGAGTTCCGAAACGTTCAAAAAATGAAAGCACAAGACTCAACACGGAAAATTCAAAACGGAAGCCGCGTTTCCTGTTCGACTTCCGAGGCGCATTTGAAAACCGAGGCACTTACTTCTGGGTTTTCGGCATTTGAGTTCCGAAACATTCCAACTTTGGAGGCATTTGAAAACCACTGTATTCAGAAAGTTACATTACACTCAGCCACAACAGCATTTTAAGAGACAGTGGTTGCATCAGCACAGATGAACTGTTATATGGGATGCTGCCCTCAAATTAATTTATTGATTAAATTTATACACCACCCTTCATCAAGAGATCCCATGGCAGTTTACAGAATAAAATAAAGATAAAACACAGGTAAATATTTAAGCCAATACCACAAAACAATAACCATCCTTCTCACAGATATAGTTAAAAGGCTGTAGGGTATTAATCAGCCAAAGGCCTGGTTGAAGAAGAATGTTTTCGCCTAGTGTCTAAATTATAAATAATGAAGGTGCAAGGCGAACCTTCCTGGGGACAGCATTCCACAAACCGGGAGCCACTACAGAAAAGGCCTGTTCTCGTGTTGCCACCCTTCAGACCTCTCATGGAGCAGGCACATAAAGAAGGGCCTCAGATGATGAACACAGAGTCCAGGACAGTTTATATGGGGAGAGGCAGTCCTTTAGGTGTTGTGGTCCTGAGACGTTTAAGGCTTTACTGGTCAAACCAGCACTCAAAAGCTTCTTAGGCCAAACATTTAGCAACACTGATTAACAAATTGCTTATCTGTAGTAGACCTTAAAGGGATTTGAAAATGCTCCTCAAATCACTGCACGTTGTTCTTTCTCTTACTATAAAGACCTCACTGCCCACGATCAATCTATTGCTAGCTCTTTCTTTCTACCATTCCTGGAATATAAAGAAGCACAATCATAATATAAATGCTACCTTGGTATTAAACTGACGATAAACATACAGAAAACAAAAGGCACCGAGTTAAGACCATACAATCTAAATCTTGAAGAAAAAATTAAAAATGAGCTATGTCCGTACACTCTGGAACAAAGGACCGATTGCAACAGTTGAAGAACGGTTACTTGAAAGAAATGTCCTGCTGAAATGGGATTTACTTCAAAGCAGATAAATTTAGCACCAGGAAGGCAGTATGAAACATATATATATGCCTGTTGGTTTGTTTGTGTGTGTGTGTGTTTGTATGTGTATATATATCTGAAACATCCTCTTTATATTGTCAGGAAGTTTTAGCAGTGTAAATGATTTTTTGCCTGGCATTGTGCAGCAGAACCTTGTGTTCAAAGGGAATGTCATAAGATCCAGTCACTCTTGGAGGAAACTGATTTTCTTGATCCAATTCAATTAAGCCCTGTTTGGGCACAGAAACTGCTTTGGTTAAAGACTTCCGGGTTAGCGCGAACGGCTAATGGCGGATTCCCTCCGAGCTCCGGAGGGAATCGGCTCTGCTGAGGACGGGTCTTGCCGTGCCGGCGACACGGGGACCCTCAGAAACCGCAGGCGCGGAAGCCTGCGGACTTGGTGACTCGGTGGGCACCTTAAGCGCCCTCCCCGACCCACGAAGAGCCTTTTTAAAGGCTGCGGAGAGGGTACGGAGAGTGGCGTGGTGCTGAGAGTAGACCGCTACCTCAGTAGAGTGAAGCCGCAAGCCATGGCCGGAGAGCGCTGACTTTCTTCCCAAATTTGGACTGGATAACAAAGGACCCGTGAGTAGTGGAATTTGGACTTTAAAAATTTTATCCTGTGAATTCGGCACGATCGGGGGATGTGTTAAAGGGAAGTCCGCACCCCCTCTACTTATAGACGTTTCAAAGCAAGGAACGGAGAATTAAGGCGGAATGAATACTGTTTTGAGGATTTAAAAGTTTCTCACAAATTTGATAGAACAAGATTTTTGTGCTGGAGAGAAAGGGAATTTGGAACTTTGTGTGTATCCCCCCCAAAAAACCCGGGAGTGTCCTATTTGGGTCCCGGAGGAAGAAGTGAAAGGAGTTTGACAGCTGTCAAAGAAGCTGTCAAACGGGCGGACAAAGTAAAGAATTTTGCTATTTAATAACTCTTGGAATTAAAGTTGATACATTTGGACTGAGGCGATTGGAAACAAAGTATTGATAATAACAAAGTAACAGATTATTGGAAAAGGACTACTAAATAACTGAAAGCCCCCTAGGGGGAATTAGTGACATTACAATGGCTGCAGAGGGAAAATTACTGGCGGAGATAGAAAAAATGTTTTTTCTCGTGGGAATCCTGCAGGAGCAGAGTATGGCTCTGAGTAAAGTTTTTATGACCTTGAATCTTGAAACAAACAACTCTGCTGAATGCACAAAGGAGATGTATGATAAAAATTCTGCAGCTGAGCAGGAAGAGATGCCTTTGGAATTGACAGAGAAAAAAGAAGGAGTTCAGACACTACAAGTGGAAAATATCAACCAGAAATCTGCAGCGTCAGAGTATGAGCAAGAAGACCTCTGGATTACAGACCTGCGAAAGATGAGAAAGAAGAAGAGAGAAGCCCCTGGAGTACTTGGAATATTAAAACTAGAAAGAACAAAGCAATATGATTGGGACTTTTCTCTTGAGTATGGAAAACTAGATGGTCTTTCGCAGCAAACACTCTTCAACATTCTGAATGAAAGAAAATATGATCTGACTCTGACTGAACTCCTTCGGGGTCTTAGGACCATCAAAGAGGACTACCAATATAGCTGGCAGAGAGGGACTGACAGAGAATCAGACGCCTCGGACGTGAGGAATCCGGGCTAGAAATATTTTTTGTTTGTTTTCTGGACATTTGTCTAGGAAGGGACAGAAACCGGGGCAGGGGGGGGAGAGAATAGAATTATAAAATGTTATGTTTTGTTTTACTTGGTCAATGTGACCTATAATTAATATAATAAAGGGAAAATTTGTGAAGGGGAAGTTAGATCGACCTTAAAAAAAAAAAGAAATTAATGATTATAAGAGAATTGGATAGTTGAATACAGATAAACAAAAGATTTTAATTTTCAAAAGCAATGTGAATATCTTTAAGAGGTTAGGTAAGAACTTGCTGAATTAACTTTGGAATTGGGATGTAAGAGGAGGGGGTGGGGGGAAGTCAATGAAAGTGGGTAAAGAAATTTAGGGTATGTAATTGTATTTGTGTGTTTGTTTGTCTTTGTCTTTGTGTGTGTGTCTGTTGTTATAAAATGTAAAAACCCAATAAAAATTATTTAAAAAAAAAAAACAGAAACTGCTTTGGTTGCCCTATAAGGTAAAAGTTAAAGGAACCCTGGACGGTTAAGTCCAGTCAAAGGTGACTATGGGGTTGCAGCACTCATCTCGCTTCAGGCCAAGGGAGCCAGCGTTTGTCCAGACAGCTTTCTGTATCATGTGGTTTCTAGCGCAACTGAACACCATGACGGAAACCAGAGCTCATGGAAACACCGTTTACCTTCCCACAGCAGTGGTACCTATTTATCTACTTGCACTGGTGTGCTTTCGAACTGCTAGATTGGCAGAAGCTGGGACAGAGCAATGGGAGCTCACCCTGTTGCATGGATTTGAACCACCAACCTTCCGATCAGCAATCCTAAGAGTCTCAGTGGTTTAGACCACAGAGCCACCCACTCCCCTGTATGATGACCTGTCAGAAAAGAGACAGGGGAAATGTGTTCTTGTTCATTCTCCTTTACCTTTCAGCAGCTTTTAATACCATCAACTGTGCTATCCTTCTGGAGCAGCTGTCCAAGTTAGGAGTGGGTGACACCCCTTTGTGGAAATTGTGGTCCTACTTGGATAGTCATTTCCAGAGGGTGATGTTCAGCCTCATGAAGCCTTCAATGTGGGGTTTCTCAAGGTTCAATTTTATCCTCCATGCTGTTTAACATCTACATGAAACCACTGAGTGGGGTTATCTGAGGTTTGGAGTACATTGTCAGCAATATGCTGATGACACACAGCTCTACTTGCGTAGCAGTGGATGTGCTAAACCGTTGTCTTGCCTCGCTAATAGACTGAATGAGAGCCAATAAACTGAAGCTCAATCCAGATAAGACTGAGACACTGTTAGTGGGTGGTTCCACAGACAGGATGAGATGGGAGGTTGTCTGCTCTTGTCGGGGTTCAATAAATCAGTTAAGTGAAATATATTGCAAATAAATTATTTAAAAACAGTCAGATTAAATTGAAATATTGGATGGGATTTCCTGGGACATAGTTGTAATGGGGGGGGGGGATTATATCTTTTAGAAGAAGCAAAGTCTATAAAATAATATGGCCTTGATCTATAAAAAGCCAGCTTATAAAGACCGAGCTTTCTAAAAAGCCATCAATAATAAACACTCTCTTATTCTTGCTAAATGGATCCTTTATATAAGGATTTAAGTGGCAATTATGTGAGTGTTCAGTTTTTTTAGATTCTCTGCCATGTGAGACATTGTTGGTTTGTACAATGTGGGTACTTATCCAGTAAAAGTCCAGAGGAGCTGCCAAATTCCTTTCAACAAGGACTCAGTATCAGCATTTCAACTGTGGTTTGTTTTTGTTTTTTACAAAGATGGACACAGTCTTCAAACTGCTACAATAAAAACATCTTTTCCTGCATACAGTTGTCATACTATATAATTATAGTTCATAACCACTAAGCTAAACCCAACAGCAATCTGATTCAATTCTGTAGTTAAGAGTAACAGTTTTTGCTGAGCAATGGCTGTAACAAGTCTTAAAAACAAGCACAAAGAACCATTAAAAAGGAGTGGGGAATACATGCCTTCCTCAGTTGCATTTGTATAAGCATATTCACCTGAATTTCTAATACTGGAAGGAACAATCACCAATAATACCTGGTCCCATACTTATCAGTGCAAGACCTCTTTCCCTTGTCCAGTTCAGATACTCACCTAAAATCAATCCCAGTTTGACATATCCAAAGCATACTCAATTTCTCCCAGGTGCCTCCAAGGTCCCTTCCACCTCTATGAATCCCTGATCACCCTCCCATTTTCACTCCCATGCTACATTCCCCAGAATTCCCACTTCATTCATTCACAATGGTTTGAACTCTGCAACACAATGGTACTTCACAGGCATACCTTCTCTCTTACATGTGTGTGGAGGCAACACTGCCTCAATTACCGTATTTTTTGCTCTATAAGACTCACTTTTTCCCTCCTAAAAAGTAAGGGGAAATGTGTGTGCGTCTTATGGAGCGAATGCAGGCTGCGCAGCTATCCCAGAAGCCAGAACAGCAAGAGGGATTGCTGCTTTCCCTGTGCAGTGATCCCTCTTGCTGTTCTGGCTTCTGAGATTCAGAATATTTTTTTTCTTGTTTTCCTCTTCCAAAAACTAGGTGCGTCTTGTGGTCTGGTGCGTCTTATAGAGTGATAAATACGGTAACTCTTTTCCCAATCCTAAAACGTCCCAACCCTGCAAGAGGCTTGGACAACTTGTAACCCAACAAAGTGAACGCAGTGTACCAACCACCAGAAGATCAAAAAACCTCCTGGCTTTCCTGCCAGTCTGTGATAGAAAACATGATAAGCCACAGTACATTGCTAGTGGGCTGAATTTAGCTTAATGGGTCATGAGTTCCTACCCCTATCTTCTTCCTAACCCAAGAACATAGTGGGCAAGTTTGAACAAAAGGAAGAAGTGTTCTTCATTCCTATCACTGCAGTTCCCAAACAACCCCAAACGGCCAACTAAGATATCATGCTTTGTCAACCACTTGAGAGTAATCACCCCTGGGGCAAAAATGCTTGAGAGGGTGGAGGGGCAGCCCCAACAGCAAATGCTCAGGCACTGATAACAAGAGCTGTTGGGCTCTGTTTTGCTCTCTTCACTATTACTCAGAGTGCCTATTCTTATAAGCCTTTAACTGTAATTAAATATTTAATTGTAAACAACCATATTCTAAAAATACTAACTGATGATGCTTGCACAACTCAGCACAATACACAGAACAGGCAGGCACAGATAGGGACTGGTTTAACCACTGGGTCTAAAAACTCAGTGCTTCTTCCTCCTCTCACATATAAATTCCCTCTGTGACTTCCTGGTTCTAGCAAACTACAGCTTGGCACTTGTTCTCCAAACCAGAATGGGAAACTGAAGTGCAAATCAATTTTGGTTTAAGGAACAAGTTCAAACCATAGTTTGCCCATTCAGACATAATGGCAAGCTATGGTATGCAAGAGCCAAGAAGTCAAGGAAGAAATAAATGTGTCAAGAGAAATTAAAGTGTGAAGACATGGCTTAGGCACCACGGCCAACCATATTTAAAAGTCAAACAGGCCCAAAGACCTGGGATTAGTTCTTTCGTTTTTTAAAAAAAGAACCTTCAATCAGAGTTAAAAGTAAACTACAATACAGTGGTGCCCCGCAAGACAAATGCCTCGCAAGACGGAAAACCTGCTAGATGAAAGGGTTTTCCGTTTTGGAGGCGCTTCGCAAAACGAATTTCCTTATGGGCTTGCTTCGCAAGACGAAAATGTCTTGCGAGTTCCTGCGGGGTTTTTTCCCTCCCCCCCCCTTTCCTAAGCTCTAAGCCGCTTATCAGCTGATCCGCTAAAAGCCGCTAAACCGCTGTCAATGGGCTTGCTTCGCAAGATGAAAAAACCGCTATACGAAGAGCCTCACGGAACGGATTAATTTTCTCTTGCGAGGCACCACTGTACATATTTCACCCTTCCTTTACCTAGGAGACAGCAGAAGCACTTTGTCCAACTATGGACCGGGAACAGTTTCTTTGCCATTTCCTACATGAGAATCCATGGAAAATACATTTTTACAACCAACACTTCACAATTCTACATGCACTTCTTGGGAAACTAACAGCTCTATCTTTAGCATGGTTATCTGAATGTAAACCCAAATGAGTTCAATAGAATTTGTACAGGTAGGATTCCAAGTAAAGATTCAGGTCTTACCATATTTTGGAAGCTAATAGCTTTTCCTACTGCCTACACTGCAGAGACCAACATAAACCACATATTGAATAGTCTGGCTACATTCCTTTCTGTGGAAGCATAATGCAAATGATTTTCACTCACACCTTTGTCTGCTTTTAGAACCAAGACACAACCTGTTTCCCCAATTATGTTTACATGCATATATAATTTTCTTCTTTGCACATTTGCAAAATTTGTGTGCATGCAGCTAGTATGCACACACACCCCTAGAGCTTTCAATGTATTTCCCAGTCTTAAACTAATAGTTCCAGCCATAAATCAACATCAACAGAAGTACAGTCTCCCGATTAAGGGAAGTAATAGAACCATTCTATTCTGCCTTAGTCAGACCACACCTGGAGTACTGTGTCCAGTTCTGGGCACGACAAATTTAAGGAGGACACTGACAAGCTGGCACGTGTGCAGAGGAGCGCAAGCAAGATGATCAAGGGTCTGGCCTTATGTGGAACAGATGAGGGAATTTGGTATGTTTAGCTTAGAAAAAAGGAGACTGAGTGGTGGTATGATAGCCATCTTGAAATATTGAAGGGCTGCCACAGGGAAGATAGAGGAAGCTTGTTTTCTCCTGCTCCGCAGGGTAGGACATGAACCGATGGCTTCAAGATACAAGAAAGGAGATTCCGACTAAACATCAGGAAGAACTTTCTGATGGTAAGAGCTGCTCAACAATGGAACAGACTCTTTGGGAAGGTGGTGGCCTCTCATTCTTTGGAGGTTTTAAAGCAGAGGCTGAACGGCCATCTGTCATGATGCTTTAGATGAGTTTCCTGCATTGCTGGGGGTGAGACTAGATGACCCTTGGGGTCGGGGACCAACTCTAAAATTCCATGGTTCTATGACCCCCCCAATTTTTTATTTGTATGCCACCTTTCCACAGTTAAAACAATGCTCAAGGCAGCTTACAACAGTGTTTCCCAACCTTTTTTGGGCAAAGGCACACTTGTTTCATGAAAAAAATCTCGAGGCACACCACCATTAGAAAATGTTTAAAAAATTAACTCTGTGCCTATATTGACTATATATAAAGTAACTCTCTTTATTAGGCATCAAATAAACACAAAGAAAGTATTTTATAATTACTTTATTATGAAATAGTAAGTACCGTATTTTTCGTCCCATAGGACGCTCCGTCCCATAGGACGCACCTACTTTTTTGGGGGGGGCAGGAAATAAAGGAAAAAAATTTTCCCTTTATTTTCCCCCCCCAAAACCAGGTCGGGGAACAGTGGGATGGCGGTGCTGCGCCTCCCCGCTGTCCCCCGAGCTTGTGGGGCAGGCCCATGTCTGCCTGGCGCGAGGGGCGCTCTGCTTCAGGGCGCCCCGCGCGTCGGGCGGCAGGCTACAGTCCGCAGCATGGGGAACCCTCTGTTTCAGGGCGCCCCACGCGCCCCCCGGGTGCGCAAGGCTTGCCAACACGAGCGCGGAGCACGGGGCGTCCTCCGAAGGGCGCCCCATTCTCCGCGCTGCCAGCTGCCGCCCGCAAGCCTTGCGCTCTCGGGGGGAGATCCCCCGGGTGCGCAAGGCTGGCCAACACCAGCGCGGAGCACGGGGCGGCCTCCGAAGGGCGCCCCGTGCTCCGTGCTGCCGGCTTCCGCCCGCAAGCCTTGCGCTCTCGGGGGGAGATCCCCCGGGTGTGCAAGGCTGGCCAACACCAGCGCGGAGCACGGGGCGGCCTCTGAAGGGCGCCCCGTGCTCCGTGCTGCCGGCTTCCGCCCGCAAGCCTTGCGCTCTCGGGGGGAGATCCCCCGGGTGCGCAAGGCTGGCCAACACCAGCGCTGAGCACGGGGCATCCTCCAAAGGGCGCCCCGTGCTCCGCGCTGCCAGCTGCCGCCCGCAAGCCTTGCGCTCTCGGGGGGAGATCCCCCGGGTGCGCAAGGCTGGCCAACACCAGCGCGGAGCACGGGGCGGCCGACCGAAGCGAGCGGCGATGGGATGTGGGAGGGAGCTCGCTCGCCGCCCCGCGTGTGCTCGCTGCCGCCGCCCCGCCTCTCGCCGCCCGCCTCGCCCGCCTCCCTCCCACGGCACACCAGGCAACGTCTCGCGGCACACTAGTGTGCCGCGGAACACCGGTTGGGAAACACTGGCTTACAATATGGAAAGATTGACATGATTACAAACATAGCAAAGTAGTCAAAAAAATAAATAAAACACATTAAAAACTTCATAACCAAACTGAACAATTTCCGCATAAAAATGAAGATACAAAAAGTTAGTATCAGTAATACCAGTTAATATCAGTAACAACAGCAAAAGCTCCCAACAAAACTTTCCCCAAAATACCCCAGTACAGTGGTACCTCGGGTGAAGTACTTAATTCGTTCTGGAGGTCCGTTCTTAACCTGAAACTGTCCTTAACCTGAAGCACCACTTTAGCTAATGGGGCCTCCCGCTGCCACCACGCCGCCGGAGCCCAATTTCTGTTCTTATCCTGAAGCAAAGTTCTTAACCTGAAGCAATATTTCTGGGTTAGTGGAGTGTGTAACCTAAAGCGTATATAACCCGAAGCGTATGTAACCTGAAGCGTATGTAACCCGAGGTACCACTGTACTTGCTGGGCAGCAGCTGCAGCAGCAATCCTTATGAGGCCTGTAAGGCCAGGTGGAGAGTAGAAAAGTCCTGTTTTCTCCTTGCCATCTTTTCTCCTCAGACACTGCCCTATTTCTGCTCTATGGTAGGTAGGGGAATACCAGTAGCAGATCTGTTGCCATCTACAAAGTAAACCATATTCACTAGCAACTTTTAGGCATCAAGGTAATGTAGTGGGTTGCTGAGCCAACGTTATTATTGTGCCACAGCCCGTAAAATAAATTTTAAAAGCATTAGTTTGCTTTTGCCTAAGTCTTTAGGATATACCAAAAAGAGCTAAAAAAATGCACTGCATATGCTATCTGCGGATTCAAAAACACAACCATTCGTTAGCTGCAGAGTTGACAGACTAGTAGAAACAGCAAGATGCCAGAAGGCAACACCTGCAATCTTGAATTCTTACCTTCAACAGTCTAAGTGAACCATCCTTCCTGCATAATTACATAGGTAATTATTAAGCAATAACAGGGTTGCAATTGTTGAACTTTGTAGCTTGCGGCCAATAAAATTCTTTTTTGTTCTATTTAATAAAAGGTAGTTGTAAGGACTGAATGGTGTTCTACTATCCCCACCATATAGCTCCCCCCCGCCCCCCCCGCATTGCAACTACTAAACTTGCTTTTCACCTTGCCAATCCCATTACGGAAGCCACTTTTCTGTACTATTCTGTACCTCTCTTTGCACCTGTTTTCAGCTTCACTACCCATGCCCCTCTCCTTTTGTGGCAATCGGAACATAACTATTACTGGGATTTTACACTTCAAACTTCGTGATACAGCTCCCTGCTAAAATGTATAAAATAAACTTAGATACTGCTCTGTCCATCTGTAGTAAATTTCATCTCTAAATAAGTTTATCAAATATATACTTAGAATACAAATATATATTATAATACACAAGGAAATAAATATAATAGTATAATATTTAATTCATAATTTCATTTTTTACTGTTATCATTCTCCATGCTATCCTCCTGTTGTTATCCGATCATTTCAGCAGTGAGGTCTCAAACGCTTCAATTTCAAATTTTTGCTTACAAACGTGAGACCAGGATTTTTCTAACTGTTCCTTTTTCTGCCTCCTTTCCCTCAGTTGTACCAATTTTGTTTATTCAGCAAACTATTTTTATACTGTAGGAGTATATGCCATTTTGTGACCAGTAACATTCATGTAGTTATTAACAAACAGCCTCCTAAAATATGCCGTTATGATAGCCTGTCTGTTTTCATTTAACTGTTAAGTATTAATAAAGAGTTTAAAGGTAAATAATAATGAGTCAGTTTCAGTGTTTTAATAATACTTTCTCAGTATTATTTCACCATTTCACAAGCTCCATCACATGTGCATGAAATCAACTCCAGATTTCCCACATTTCCAATTTTGACTACAACATTGTGTATCATAAATAACACTACTACACCTTAAAGCAATTCTCTTTAATACTTACACTTGGAGATAATTCTAAATATAACATTTTAGACTTCTTCTGCAATATCTTTAACATTCTTTGACATCTTACTTTAAACTTGTTTCCTTTACCAGATTGTGTTGTTGGTGGAGATACTCCTTCAGGTATACCCGGCTGAGGTGTTTACAGCATTAAAGGTCAGCACCAACACTTGAATTGTGATCGGAAATGTATGGGGAGCCAATGTAGATCCTTTAGGACCGGTGATATATGGTCCAGTTGGCCACTCCCAGTCACAAGTCTAGCTGTTTTATTTATTTATTCATTCAAGAATTTATACCCCACTCTTCAAATGTATATGCATTAATCAGAGATACTTACAGCAATTAAGATATCCTTTTAAAAACATAGAGACAGTCTCAGCAGCTAAAATGCAAAGCTCATCACAGAACGCATTATTTGCCTGGTGAGGCAAAACCTTGCAAGAACAGAAAAGTATTTAAAACAGCAGAAGACAGCAAACAAACCATTGAAGGCTGACTGAACCAACTATGCTTTGGGGTTTTTAAAGGTATTTACTATCAATACAGGGTAAGTGCAAGATAGACCCATGGGCAAGCACTCACCAACAGCCTTGCTGCCATATTCTGAACCAACTGAAGCTTCTCAAAGCTCTTCAAAAAGGTGGTTATATGTGGTTACATGCAGCCAATGTAACAATTAAATCTGGATTATTAATTTAAACTGTGTGTTACCATGAACTGGGCTAACCCTCTTAATTCCCCCGTTTAGGTATTTGTTAGTATTTTTAAAGCCTTTTGGTAATTACGAACAGCAAGGCGCCACCCAGTCAGCAGTCCCCAAATAATTCCCTGAAAGTGAAAATAAGAAACCATGTTGTTTTCATCTTGTAGAAGTGTCTCTATGTAAAGAGAATATCTCAGATGAAAACATTTTCATGGATTGCTTTACAAGGGATGGTAGCTTCATGATCATTCTTCGCCAAATCACAATTCCACATCAAGTTAAAACAAGCATGAATGGAAGAGGAAGGAAGCTCTTATTTACGTCCTTACTTAAACAAAAAACCTTATGTCACTAAAACAGCTGTGCAGCGTATTGGCATGGTTCAGATAGATCACAGTGTGCGAATAACATCCCAATAGAACAATTATTTCCCCTTCCTCATAAATATCCTCCTTGGCATGAAGACATGTCTACTGAGATTTACATGAACCAATTCCAGGACACAAGAAAAACTGTGCTATCAAACTTACTTCACCATCCCAATTTGGTTAGTTGTATTTTGATTTAGTAAGTCAAGATGTGACCAAAACTTTTGCCTGCACAGGCAACTCCACTGCTCTCTACTCCTTTGCACAACTCACAATTAAAACAGGATGCCTTCAGTTAAACATAGTTTTCTATTTTGTCCAAATTGGAGGACTATGGTTACCAGCCTTAGAACAATCTAGAACAGTAGAGTGGGTGGTACCACCCCCTGGGAGTGGGGGGATTACCTGAGGTGCTAAAATAAGGTTACCAGCGGGGACAGTCCCTGGATTTACAAATCAGTCCCCATACAAAATCCATTGAAGTTGAAAAGTGTCCCTGGATTCATTGTAAAAAAATCTGGTAACCTTATGCTAAGAGGCAAGGTGGTGGCACAGGGGTGCTGGAGGTGTAAATGTCTATCAGACTTTGAAAAGACTTTGTATCACTGGAACAAATTCATCAATTTTGTTGAATTAAATAAAATAGTTTTAATTGGATTTTGAATAAATGTGCAATTAACTGTTATAGTTTTGAATTTTATTTGTTGTTACAGTGGTGCCCCGCAAGACGAATGCCTCGCAAGACGGAAAACTCGCTAGACGAAAGAGTTTTCCGTTTTGGAGGTGCTTCGCAAAACGAATTTCCTATGGGCTTGCTTTGCAAGACGAAAATGTCTTGCGAGTTCCTGCGGGGTTTTTTTCCCTCCCCCCCCCCTTTTCTAAGCCGCTAAGCCGCTTATCCGCTAAAAGCCGCTAAACAGCTAATAGCGCTAATCCGCTAATCCGTCAATGGGCTTGCAAGACGAAAAAACCACTAGACGAAGAGACTCGCGGAACGGATTCTTTTCGTCTTGCGAGGCACCACTGTATATTCCTTAGTGGGTTATGCAAATCACTTTTCTGAATAATGCTTTTCAAAGGGCAGGGAGCACCGAGGATGAGTTTATGGAACCAAAGGAGCGGTGGCCACAAAAAAGTTTGGGAACCACTGTTTCAAATCGCTCAATTGCTTGTGCTACAAAGAGAGGGGCAAAGGACTAATTCATGGTTCACATCATTAAGTTGACATATGATTATTAGAATGAAGCCACTGTGTGAAGTTAATCCTTTCCAGTGGTTTTCATATCTGAAATAAATAAAAGAGAGTTTGCACAGTTTTAAGTATGATCAAAAACTAGAATTTACAGCTGGTTAGCCAACTCTAGTTGACAGAGCATGATAGGTGTAAACCACAGCAATTATCTGTGTTAATGTAAAATCTATTACTTAAGATTAGTAAGGGAAGGGCTAGTACAATTTTCATATGACAAGGCAGAATGGGAGAATAGAATACCAGCCCATAATCACCACTGTTGAGTGGTGATTTCGAAGAATCTATTTTAATTTGCAACTTAGGCAATTAACCAATTGCACTGATGAATCAATTACAGACTTTTAAAAAAGGCTTTATTAAGAATGATACAGTACAGAAATAAAGCCTTATAATATTGACCTTGAATTTGGATATTAATTAAAAGATGTAGCAATTTTTAACAAGTCTTACTTCCTATACTTAAAACTTCTGCTACCTGATAACCATGAAAAACTAAAAGTGGACAGAACAGAAATGGATGTCATGTGACAGGATTCAGAGAATCAGCTCCTCCAAACTATTATCAGAGTCCTGTCCCACTCACTTAGAAGTTCCCATAACGTAAATGTGATTCTATAAAATGGTCAATAGACTGGTCAGGTAATGTGAAGTAGCAATAATATTCTTCAAGCATTAAACTTACTAGATTCTGGGCAAAACTGTGTGAGTATGTGCAAAGGAAGGGAGGGGACATTGAAGGCCCTTATGCACAATTTCCCCCCAGGCGGAGTCATTGTTGCACCTCACACAATGGTGAGACCTGGGCAAGTGAGCAGGCTCTGATTCAGAGCCTTGTTATCTGGCTTAATTCAATCAGCTGAGCAGCAGGCTGACTCGTTGCTTATGGGAGTGGGACTTTTTGAACAGACCTGCCATGGGTGGTAGATCTCCTGCGGCAGGCCAACACCAATCACCCTTCAGGTACACCGGAAGGACAAAGGTGTCACCTCATATTGTATTTTTACTGCTTTCTCCCGTTTTCTGTGGGGAGAGGTGTATAAGGTTTTATCATCAGGTTGCATATGAACCTGAAGACATTCATTCCTACACCTTCTGAGGGTGACAACCTGATACTGGAGTAGTTTTTGGTTCTTCAGGTGAGAGATGAGGGAAGTTGGTGGTATTTATACAAGGCATTCATTCTTATAGGTGAAGTGTTATTGCTTCACTGCTGATAGATACACAGACAGACGATAGATAGAGATAGATAGAACATCTATCTATCTATCTATCTATCTATCTATCTATCTATCTATCTATCTATCTATCATACTGCCCTTCTTCCAAAGATCACAAGGTGGTTTAAAGCACAAAAATACAAAATAAAAACACAAATACATAATGTAATAAAACAAAGAAAGAAAAACCCATTAACCTCCCTCCCTCCCACCCCACAAACACATTTAAAAGGCCATCAAATTGCAGACTAATAGTGGGGATAGATTATCTCCACCAGTAACCCTGAGTGAGAGGTGAGGGGGCATTATTGGCAGGAAAGTTTTATTTAGGAGAGGGTCAAAGTCTCATGGTGTAGACATGTGAGTCGGTGGTTGATGTTAGATTGAATTATAGGAGTGGTTGCGGTGAATGAATAGTTTAACGGGAGGGCATGCTAGAAGA
Organism: Podarcis erhardii; assembly: GCF_964252035.2. Taxonomy (NCBI): domain Eukaryota; kingdom Metazoa; phylum Chordata; class Lepidosauria; order Squamata; family Lacertidae; genus Podarcis; species Podarcis erhardii. Next base: position 130,139,341 of record NC_138497.1, read on the forward strand.
CTGAGGTTTGAGTATGTTGGTTTATAGCATTTATCTGTTTGTTCTGAGCGTTGATTATGAAAGGGTGCTCTTGAATAGAAGTGGGTGAAATTCTTTGCTACAGTTAGATTAAGCTGTCTTTATCGCTGGAAAGGAGGGGCTAGGAATTTAATTAGATCAGTTCGTTTAAGTATATGATTGACTGGTCATATGGTGGTTTGGAAAGAGTTTGCTTTTTATTTTGCTTAGTTGTCAATTATATTATTTTAAAATGTGGGCTTTATATTATGTAGTTTATTATAATTTGTAGTATTTTATTGCTATTTTTAGAGGTCATTTTGTTTAGTTGCTTAGCTGCTAACGATGTTCTAAAACTTGGTATTTTCAGTGTATTTCTGTAGCTTATGCTGATATTAGACAGTGCCCAGACTGGTTGTTAATTGTGATGTTCTATAATGTGAATTTTTTTCAGTACTTTATTATTTATACTCTATGTTTTAAAATATACTGGCAGCTGTTTGAAATCTCCCCCTCCCAAATATAAGTGATACACGACTTGCCTAAATAAATAAAATAACAAGAGACTTTTAATCATCAGTGGGTTTTACATTTATGCCAATTACAAAATGTAAGTTTGTTAACAGTAACTGCATCTATGCCTCAACCAACAAACTACTGTTTGCCCCTCTGCAGCCTCCTGTGCCCACCAAAATCTATTTGAGGGTCCCCCAACCCTCAAGAACAGACTGGGGGCTCCCAGAAAGGGGAACTGGCAACAATCCTCTCCTCTCCTTCCCTTCTGCCCATTAGCAGACGTCTCAGTGGAGCAACTGCAAAAGATCCCCCAACTGGATTGATTCCACAGATACGCCATTTTCACACATTGTTAATCCATAGTCTAGCCCAGATAAAAACTTCAGGTTCTCCATTCCAACTGATTTTGGCCACTGATATTAGCACTAGAATGGTCTTCCACTCTACTACACACTAGAGTGTTCTTCCTTCAGCATGGTCTCCATAATTTACCAAACTGAATTTCATTGTCGTAACTCTACGTATCAACATAAAACTATCAACATAAAAAGATGACAAACAACATGATACATCTTCATAAGGCAATTTCAAGAAGATGACTAAAAACAATGATTTTAACAGATTGCCCAAGCTTATGGGGCCACCATGCAATTGGCTACAAAAAGCTTTTTTTTTTTTTGTCATTTGCTATGGGGCTTCATAGGTGTGGCCCATAGACTGTGTTTTCAAACTGTATACCAACATCTTTGTACACAACCTTTTTCAGAATTTAAGGGGACTGCTTCTAAGACTTATAAGCTTCTCATCAATGTGTCCATGTGGTCTATAGTGGCATTGAAATATGCATAGGAAGAAGATCTCAGGATAAAAATAGATGATTCCAATTTAGAATGTTTGTAGACCCACCTGCCCCTGAAATCTATTTCTGCTAAAATTAAGAAGGCAGTTCTCAATATTGTATTTCACTGGCACTGGATCCTGGTGAAACATCATAGTATTAATCCAAATATATTTCCATTGTGCTTGGGGTTGTGGGTGGAACTGTACATATGTTAAGCATTACAATGATTTTTTTCTACAATTTTGGGCAACTCCTAAACCCAGATCCTTGTTTCCCACTACTGTCAAAAGATGGTGAGTTAGGTTTTTCTGTGTAACACAAGGAATTTGTTGCTTTATTGCTGGCAATAGTGCAGGCACAGATAGCACGCCACTGGAAATGCAAAATAGGGTTGTGAAAGAAAGGATGGTTGGACAGGATCTGGTCTGTGGCACTCTCAGAAAAGCTCACTTACCATAATAGATTGTTTTGAATCAATTTGGTTTCTGTTTTTATGTTGTGTTAACAGAAAGTCAACTGTCAGGTCCCCAGTTACTCAGGTATCACTTTGGAGAGAGCTAATTCTTCCACATGATGATAAGCTTAAAACAATAAGCTGCCACCTACTTGCTCATATTAATCATTCCCTCTACATCATCTTGTATTCAATTACAGAAAATGTGTATTCTGCTTTTCTCTCTGTGTTGCATTTTTACTTTTTTATCACTCAGGCTACTTATTTTTTATATTACTCTTGAACTGTATATGTTCAATAAAAACATTAGGGGGGAAATTACCGGTATATACTGCCCAATAAAAAGGTAAAAGGTAAAAGTAAAGAACCCCTGGACAGTTAAGTTCAGTCAAAGGCGTCTATGGGGTTGTGGTGCTCATTTCACTTACAGGCCGAGAGAGCCGGAGTTTGTCTACAGACAGGGTCATGTGGCCAGCATGACTAAACCACTTCCGGAGCAACAGAACACAGTGATGGAAACCAGAGTGCACAGAAACGCCGTTTACCTTCCTGCCACAGAGGTACCTATTTATCTACTTGCACTGGTGTGCTTTCGAACTGCTAGGTTGGCAGGAGCTGGGACAGAGCAACGGAAGCTCACCCCGGCGCAGGGATTCAAACCACCGGCAAGCCCAAGAGGCTCGGTGGTTTAGAGCACAGGACCACCCACATCCCTACTGCTCCATAACAAAGGTGTCAACTAAGAGGTTAACAGTAAAAATTAAAACCATAATATATAAAAGTGAGACATAAACATGAAATAAAAAATGGATACTGGCCAGTATAAAAATGTAATAAGAAAGTAAGCAAATGGCTTGTGCACCATACACTAAAAGATTATCCTTCTAACTACAGGTCTCTGTGGTCTCTAAGAATGACTGAGAAGAACACTCTCCTGACTGACAACGTCATCTGTGTGTCAAATGCAAACAAAGGAATGCACTGAGCTACTTTGATGACTGCTTCACATCTAAACTTCCTCAAGATACTTTGAGCTGTGGATGACAGTCAATAAAAGTCTCAACTTGTCAAGAGTACATAATTTGCAATGGAGAGTCTAATAATATACACCACTGTGTTGTGTGAACCCAGCAACTACTGACATAATTGTTGTATGTGCTCTCTGCCATAATTGGAACTAAAGTAGTTTATCCTTAGAATGAATGGCTTAGAGACTGGAGTGTTTCAACAAAAGACAGATCTCGACAGAAATTTCTCACTCTGGATCAACCAGCATATCCACATTTTATTTAAATTAAAGACAGCTGGAAGGTTTTATGAAGCAAGGATAAAAATAGGCATCTATCCAGTTGACAGAGGGATACCGCTGCCAAACTGTTTCCCTTGTGAAACAATCAGCTGCTCAGCGGTACTTGATCCATTCTCAAGAAAATTTTTAAAAAGGTTATGGAAAATGCATCTTGCATACAAGTGCCAAAATGAAGAAAACTCCCTAAACTGGTTAAATATCTCATTTTATATAAAACTAAATTATATATGCCTGAGGAGAAAGAAGGATTGTACTATGTTTAGCGCAATCAACCAGGATGTAGGATTAATAGCTTTTATTGCAATGTTTTTAGAAAAGGTGGAGGGTAAAGAGGAATAATTAGATCCTTGTATCTCATCTATTTGTAATAGAGAGAACATGCATTAATACATAGGCAAAGCCACTTGCTGTTAAGAAAAACTTTTCAAAAGCAAAATTTTTCAGAGTGCCCTTTCCTCTGTTTCTCTGCATCCTATTATGATGCTTTGAACTTCATATTTTGAAGAGTTATTACATCTTATAGTCAAACACTATTAAAAGGTAAGCAGGATTATGCTGGTTAGGACAGGACAGACAAGACAGCTTTTACACTCATGCACACCTGACCTCCCAGTGCAAATGGCTTAGATTTTTATGAGAAGTCAAACACTTTAGCAACAGTACAGTCGCACCTCGTTTTGAGTCCGTCCCGTTTAGGGTCCATTTCGTCGAACGTCTGCGGCAAACCCAGAAGTACCGGAACAGGTTACTTCCGGGTTTGCCGCTCACTCTTGCGCAGAAGCTCTAAATTGCGCTCCACGCATGCGCAAAGTGGTGATTTGTCGAGCATCCCTTTCGTCGAGCGTCCGGGGCTCTGGAACGGATCCCGGACGCAAAAGGAGGTACGACTGTATGCACAGCACGTGCAAGGTTGTAAATGGAAGCAGTTCAAGACTAACAAGAGGAGATATAGTAAGATAAGGGGATTTCCTTTGATTTATTTGAATCAGACGGTCTATGGGCCAAGAGTAGCTTTCACCATAACAAAACAAAACCACCCCATAGTTACGTAGAGAAAAACCTGAAAATACTAAATACTAAAACCTAAGCAGCAAAATAATAAAACAATGTGACAAACATGAAATAAAAGTCATAGAAGTGTTTTGCTATTATTGGCATAATGCTGAATCCTTCCTTGAAGCAGATAATGATGACCACAACTTCTAGGATTAGTCAAAATGTTTGAGAAAACACTGGACAGTACTGTACTTTATCTTTGTGGATTTCTGAATGGTAGCGACACATAGTATTCTCATGGAATCAAGTTCTCTTTCATTTTCATCTACAGTGGTACCTCGGGTTACAGACTCCACTAACCCAGAAATAGTACCTCGGGTTAAGAACTTTGCTTCAGGATACGAACAGAAATCGCACGGCGGCGGCACAGCAGGCCCCATTAGCTAAAGTGGTGCTTCAGGTTAAGAACAGTTTCAGGTTAAGAACGGACCTCCAGAACGAATTAAGTACTTAACCCGAGGTACCACTGTATAACTTCCTGCCCCGCCGACACAGGAAATGTTGCAAGTGTATTGCCATTTTGTTGCTCCACTTGAGTCATTTATTTTGGTTTCCTCCCTGCTCCCCCCCCCCACTAAGGTTGCTCCCACCCCAGTAAAAGCTATTCATTAATGACAGCCATAGTCTTTCATAATTTTACTAGGGCCATAGGTTCTATTTGTTTTGTAGCCTACTTCAATCCTTCAAAATTGAACCAGCCCTCCTTCTTTAAGGCTCATGTAAACAAAAGGAACTGTAGTGAGAGATGTGGAAGGGGGTGCAGCATTTGACACAATAATTGCTTCCTTAGTAAAGAAGTGATCAATCACTGATCAATGTTAGGTAGCAGACAGACTTGCTCTTAAAGTTGTATTCATCTTACAGATACAGTAACATATATTGGCATGGGAGTGGGCAGAGAAGGGAACTGTAAAACAAGAGAGAGGAGGATAGAAATGAGGGCGTCCTGGGTGCAAGGGAGAGTTGGGAAAAGGAGGAGGCAGAGAAAAGGGGACTGAATTTTATAAAGGTGTGTGCACAAAGGGGGCTGCATATAGGAGAGAGGATCAGGCATGGAAATAGGGACGAACTGTGTGCAAGGGAAAGTTGAGAAAAGCAAGGACGACTTTTTACATGAGTAATTGCCACCTGAACTATTCCCTTGGTGAGCACCTGAGCAACAAACTGAAACTAACCTTGCTCCTGGAACTACCAAAGTCACGTGCATATCCACCCAAGCACAGCACTGTGTTTAGCTTAGACACATCATGGCTGGGCTAAGGAAACTTTTTCAGCTCAAAGGCTGCATTTCCCTCTGGGCAACTTTCCAGAGCCCACATGCCAGCGGTGGGTGGGACTAGAGACAAAAGTTAGTGGAGCAATCAACATGAATTTTAACTTAATGCAATAGGCTAGTTTCTACACAGATCCCCGCAAGGGACACCTACATATTCCTGCATTGCAGGGGGTTGGACTATATGAACCTCAGGGTCCCTTCCAAGTCTATGATTCTATGAGTCTGTAGAACGTCAATGCTGAATTTTTTTGTACTTTTATTGCTTCTTTTATATCTTATATTGTATTACATTGCATTACAATTTGAATTCTATGGAATGCAAATTTCAATACATACATTAGAAGAAACAAAAAAGCAATAAAAATGCAATTAAAAATCATAACAGCATCTAGCACAGTGCACTGCAACTGCTACAATGGGCAAAAAAATCATTAAATGGTCCACCGAGACCATCAGCAATTTTCAAGTGGTCTACAAAGGAAAAAGATTTGGGAAACTGCATTATGCCATAAAAGCAATTCACTTTTAAAGTTAAAAAAACAGCTTTTAAAACAATGCAGGATGGTCTTCTAGTGAGAATGGGTTTTTTTTGGTTTTTTTTGTTTTTGTTAATAGGCATAATAAAATGTGTACTTAAAGTAAAAAGAAAAACTGAAAAATGTGACCCAGATAGTTTAATGGTTCTGTGGTTCTCATTCATCATTTTAAAAACATCTCTGACCTAGTTTTATGTTTCTAATATTTGATATGCTTTTGCCAAAGAAACCAGATTACAATTTTTTGAAAGACAGTGCAACTGTTTGGAATGCTGAGCCATTACGAAATAATGCTAGCACCTAACATCCTATAGTCCCAGAAGGGATAAACTATAGACTATACCCACAGCAGTCATATACACAACATTTTTAGAAAAATACAAAAGCCCTTGTTCACACATACTAAGCTGCTGTTTGTTTAACAAAGCATGACTGAACAACAAGCAGTCCCACCGGTGATCAAACAAACCATGGCTTTTTTTCTCCAAAGCTTGATTTGCTTTCCAGTTGATCGTGCTTTGTAGCTAGATTGCGCACCTGTGTTGAGATGGGCAAACAAACCATTGCTATGGAAGAGTGCCAGGTTTACAAGTAATACCAAACCATAGTTAAAATAAACCAAATTAATAAACCAACAAAAAGCATAGCTTCAGATTGTGGGTTTTAGCATGTCCATATTTATGTAGCTCAGCAGGGTTTGGGTAATCAAAAAACTATGGTGTTAGAAACTCAGGTATATAAGCTAATCACCAAATGGGACCTTAAACCTGGGTTACAGTTGCCACAACGGTATGTCTAGGGACCACCCCCCCCAGATATCATCATCATCATCATCATCATCATCATCATCATCATCATCATCATTTCTATACCACTTTATGTTTTTTAAAAAAATCAAAGTTCACATTAAAACATCAAATAAAACAATTCAAAATAAAACAAATTCAAGCTTCAAGGAAAACATTTCAGATCCTTCTCTGTGACATTTTGCTTTTCCCATGTTTATTTACCTACTTAATTTATACAGCTGCCCCATAGTACTCTAGGAAGTCAGTGTGGTGTAGTGGTTAGAGTGTCAGATAAGGGCCTGGGAGGCCAGAGTTCAAATCCCCACTCAGTCATGAAGCTCACTGGGTGACCTTGGGCCAGTCACAGCCTCTTAACCTGCCTCACAGGGTCACTGTAGGGATTAACTGAGGAGGTGGTGAACCATGTACTCTTTGGACAAAAAGGTGGGATATAAATGCAATAAAAATGACCCGGGTGGCGCTGTGGGTTAAACCACAGAGCCTAGGACTTGCCGATCAGAAGGTCGGCGGTTTGAATCCCCATGACGGGGTGAGCTCCCGTTGATCTGTCCCAGCTCCTGCCAACCTAGCAGTTCAAAAGCACGTCGAAGTGCAAGTAGATCAACAGGTACCGCTCCGACGGAAAGGTAAACGGCGTTTCCGTGCGCTGTACTGGTTCGCCAGAAGCAGCTTAGCCATGCTGGCCTCATGACCCGGAAGCTGTACGCCGGCTCCCTTGGCCAATAAAGCGAGATGAGCACCGCAACCCCAGAGTCGGTCACGACTGGACCTAATGGTCAGGGGTCCCTTTACCTTTACTAAATGCAATAAATAAGCTCTTCTGCTTACCAGCTTAAGAAAGCTGGAGGGGCCAACCAGAAAGATGTCATTTGCCAACCTGGCATTCCAGAGACCTCCAGGTGGTCACAGTTGGAACTGTGCCAGTCACAAAACGTGTCTGACGACTAACAATTACTGTATAATGCTTGCAGGATACCAGCAATGGTTTTCTTACTGTATATAAGGATGAATTATAAGTCTGGATGGGCAAGCTTGATTTTTAAAAAATATAGAACTAGTGATATTGTCACATATGAGTCCAGAGCATGTACTAAACACACACACCCAAATGATGGACTAGCTTCCCCCACACCTACAGAAGTCCTAGATTTTTCTTCTTCAAATAAGCCTAGGTTCTTTCAAAGGAGAGGGGATGACATATGTTAGAAACTGAGAGGAGGTACAAACATGTAGCCTCAATATAAATGGTGAACAAATTGTAGAACAGGAGAGGGGAGAAATGAAGCTTGGAAAGAAAGAAAATGGCTATTAGCGCAATCCTTGCTAAGGTAGTGGTACATACAAGATGGCCGGAGTCTCGTGCCCCTGGTTCAAATCAGCCCTATTTGCTAACAGGTTTTTCCAAATGAACACTATCTGCATAGCTCATTTCCACCATAATGTTTGTGTGATGGAAATGACAGGGGATAGTCTGAAAAATAACAAAGCTGCAAAATATTTGACACAGTATCCCAGAGCTGCACAAAATGAAGAACCTGTGCAACAAGGAGAAAGGCTGGGAAAAGAGTGATAAATGGAATGAAAAAAGTGTTAAAAGTAGTGTGGCTAGACAAAGATGAAAACTACAGAAATTTGGTCTGCCTCATACATATAGAAATTATCAATGACAGTATAAGGGTGTAACTCACGAGGAAACCAAGCTAGAGTAACAAGATTAAGATAATGAAACATATATCTATCTGATGACAGAAAGAACTTCCGTAAAATAACTTTGGTTGCTCATAATAGATCAAATGGTTTTAAGATACCAGTTGAAATGAAACAAACAACATCTTAAACAATAACACACTGATTATGGCATCAGCTTTTGTGGACCCCAGGCCACTTAATCAGATGCACTGAGTGTAATACAACCGTATTATGCATACATGTATATGGAAGGAAGTGGAGTTACAGGAGAAGTGAACTGTAAAAGTACAGTGACCAAAATGGCAGTTTAAAAAAATTAAGTAATGTACAAAACAATATAAAAAACAAGCAACATATCACATAGGGAGAGGAGCAGGTAAATGAACCCATGATAATGTGGTTGACATTATTAGACTCTGTAACAGTGCTGCCTGGGTAGATATGGGGACAAAGCTGGCATGTGGTTTTTTGCAGTGTCTGGTTCTTGCATTTATGGGTTTTTTTACCAGGCCTCCTATTGCTGGTTTGTAACTGTACTGGTCTATTACCCAAGGTCTGCAAGATAGGAGTGTCATAAGAACAAGCCATGGCAACATTTTCTGGGCCTCTACAAATGTAAACCAACCAATATGCCCCCCCAAAAAAACACACGCAGAGGAGTGTTTTGAAAATATGCCATGTGCAGAAATCAACAAGCATCCAAAATATTGTTCCCAAAGCATGATCCAATCACGTTCCTCTTTCTCAATAGGGAATAACCTTCCCGAAGATATTATCATAATTAATGATGGAGAGAATGGAAGATAAAATCTTTCCAGTTCTCAAATCAGGGATTTATCAAACTCCAGATATCCAGAGGAAATAGCAAAACTAACTATGGTCTAAAGGCAGGACAGATTAACAAAAAAATGAACAAACAAACAAAAACTAGGACTGAGTTTATACACAGCTGCTGATAAAAATGAGTAGTGAAAATAATCCAAAAGGTTTTCATTTAGCATTAAAAACGGTAAAATAAATGGTATGAGTTGGATGTGTCTGACCCTGAACCTGACACACCAATGGGCATTAAGTCCCTAAAACCAAATGGTGGTGTGCCTCTAGAATATTAAAAAGCAATAAAGTAAGCACAAATAATATCATTTAAGAGTGTTTTATACACAGGCACCCCCCCCCATTTGTGCATTAGCCCAACCCTCATTCCAGCCTCTTTGAGGTCGAAAAGGACTCATGTGTCAGTGGTTGCACATCAATCAAACGTGCACAGAATGGTTGCTGCCCATATTGGGGGGGGGGGGCAATGGAGGAGACAATGGAAAATAAACTATTTCCAGTTCTCAAATTAGGGATTTATCAAACTTTATCAGGTCTGGTGTCCGCCTGTTGTACAAATGTTCCAGGGAAGATTTGGTGCTGGAGGGAAGGAAAGAGAGAAAGGATATATGCTTGCCATATTTGCCTTATACAGATTCCAGTTACTAATCTTGTTCTTTGAGGAAGAATTGCCTCAACCTTGTTTGTAGGTACCTGTTGCTAGCTGGTTCCCTCACCTCCCTGCATCCCTGCTCCGAAGCTTAACTTCCTCTTGGTGGGGGGAGGGGACTTCTCATTGGGTCCCAGTTCAAAATAGGGAAAAGGTCCAAAATTTCTCAAAGAGGTGGCAGTGTACGGCAACCACACCTGCAGGGGAAACAGCAGCCACCAGGACAAGAGCTGCTGGTGCAGGTCAATGAGGAGTCTGGGTTCCAGCTGTGGCTGAAATAAAACACACTTCCTTTTTCAAAGTGGAGAGCAAGTAAACTAGGGAAAAGTGGTGCCAGAAGGCAATGCCTTGGAGAGTGGTGGAGGGAAGAGTTCCCAGCCAAGGAACAGCTGCAAGAGCGGCCTGGTTTTTACCAGCTCAGTGCCTCCTCCGCAACAGTAGTATACCTATGGGACCGCCTGTATGCCCCACAGAGGACCTTAAGGTCCATAAATAGTAACACCCTAGAGGTCCCGGGCCCTAAGGAAGTCAGATTAGCCTCAGCTAAGAGGCTAATCCTCAGCTAAGAGGCTAAGAGCCAGGGCCTTTTCAACACTGGATCTGGCCTGGTGGAACGCTCTGCCTCATGAGACCAGGGATCTGATTTCTTTCCACAGGGCCTGTAAGACAGAGTTGTTCTGCCTGGCCTTTGGCTTGGAATCAACTTGATCTCCTCCCCCTCTTTCCTTTTTCTTTCTGTGATGGAACTCCTATTTGGGGACTTCCCTGGCTTTTTTTCTGGCCCATGTAGGACCAGCCTGAATAGTTGGCCTTGGTGAAGACTTGACGTTTTCATCCCTTAAAAAGTTTTTGATTTGAGTTCCTACTGAAATGCGGCTGCATTTTAATGTTTTAATGTTGTATTTTAATCTTGTTTTTAAGTTGTATTTCAATCAATTGTTTTTATACCTGGTGTTAGCTGCCCTGAGCCCGGTCTTGGCTGGGGAGGGCAGGGTATAAATAAAATTTCTTCTTCTCCTTCTTCTTTCCTAAGTGTGGCCACCCCTTGGACTCACTGCTAGAGCTGATCCCAGTAATTGTGCATGCTATTTCTCTGCCAAGGGCAGTGGCGTAGCGTGGGTTGTCAGCACCCGGGGCAAGGCAAGTAATTTGCGCCCCCTAACCCGTGGATTTTATTTTATTTTTTTTATAATATTTTTATTGAGTTTATGAAATACAGAAAAAAAGAATAAAAGACAAATATAAGAAATAATATAGAGAAGTTACGAATTTCCATGATCTTTTTTTCAGCAAATCTAATGGACTTCTTCCTAACCCGCATCTTCCTAACCCTGCGTTCTCTGTGATACAAAACATCAGCAATTTGTTAACTTATTTCAAAACTTATTGTATCTTTCATTTTATCATGTTACCTAGTTTCCAAAGTGTTGTAACCCAAATCTTATACGTTTTAGCTTAAACATAATAAAGTTATTTCATTATTCCACCTCTGACTTCTTGTACCTTAATTTCCATTTCATTAATTTACAATTGCTGAAGCTAGAATTTCCTAAAAAGTGCATTTTTTAACATTCATACAACTTATAGTGTTTTTTCAAATAGTCTTTAAATTTTTCCCAGTCCTCCTCGATTGTTTCTTCTCTAACCCATGGATTTTAGCAGGGGGCAGAGAGCTGCAAGTGAGAGTGCGAGCGCGCCCCCCCAGAGGTTGCGCCCGGTGCGGCCGGCCCCCCTGCACCCCCCACGCTACGCCACTGGCCAAGGGCACTGCAAAAGCCATCCCCCTCACCACCACTTGGTGGGACTCTGCATAGCTATTTGCTATGGAATTGTTCCAGGTTTCCCTGAGCATAGTTTCACCTGTGATGCTGACCTGATAATACTACCCTTAAACATGCATCTTGTACCTAAAACATTCTAATAACAGTGGTACCCCTGGTTACGAACTTAATTCGTTCTGGAGGTCTGTTCTTAACCTGAAACCGTTCTTAACCTGAGGTACCACTTTAGCTAATGGGGCTTCCCGCTGCTGCCGTGCAGCCAGCGTGCGATTTCTGTTCTCATCCTGAGGTAAAGTTCTTAACCCGAGGTACTACTTCTGGGTTAGCGGAGTCTGTAACCTGAAGTGTTTGTAACCCAAGATGTTCGTAACTCGAGGTATCACTGTAAATGTATAACAACAGAGAAAGGGTTTTTTAAAACCCACATACAATAGAATTGCCATAACGTTTAAATGGATTAGTGTTTGATAAATTAACAAACAAGTGAAATCAACAAACGGATGCAACCTCATATGAATATTTTAGATTCCAGAAGAGATTACTGTATTTGCAGACTGATCCTCAATGTGTTCAATAGGAATTGCAGTTTACTCCAAGTCTGAATAAGATTACAATCCCAGTTGTGGTCTCCCTCAGCAATATTTCCTACTCACGTGCACTTTCCCCAAACTGTCTCCTTAAAATTGCTTGTTCCTGGAATACCATTGTATTCTGGAATGCAGTGCAACATACAGAGAAGGGCTACATACCAAGTGAGGCATGGCAAAACAACTAGATCTATATTCTGTACACATAACCGTAAGAGAAACTGGCACATTAACAGCCCACACTGTCAAATTTAGTCACTGGAGAAAGACACTGAGACGCTGGAATCTGATTCAGCATTTTTCCAGATCCTTACACTTCTCCGCCCCTTCACTTACAAGGGTTGCTTCAGTAAGCAGAGGGCTATAATTTAACAGGCTACACAAAAGTGGCAAAACTGTTCAAATATGTTATGTAACTGCATTTCTACACACATATTTGGTTTCAGGAAACTGAATCTTAGAGGAAGAAAGACAAGTTTCCCCCCCAAAAGAGTAACCATAAAAATTAATTTGAATTAAACCAGAGAAAACTATGATAAGCCAGCTAATAGTCTTTCAGATATAAAATATATTCATCTTGCACTACTTTAGTGTTATCATTAGAATGGAAGCTTCCACCTCTTGTAAAAGGCAGGACCCTTGTAAAATATCTGCTTCTGGAACACTTCAAAAGTCCAAAGACAACTTCTTCTTGTGTCATTGATACCTGCTATGCATCCATTATTTCTTTCACATCTCTGCAGCCTTATTTTTTTCTTGTTGTATATGTTTTCTTGGAACATGAATATATTCCCCACTACGATTCTTCTGTCTCCTTTACAGATTATCCCTTTCCACCTTTCAGTGCCACACTGTCCTTCCCTGAATTCACACGACTTCTGGGCTCTAAACTACATTTTTTATAAACCACCCAGAAGACTTTGGTTGATGGGAAATCTAGAAATCTACTGAGAGAACTTTCAGATACATCAGATGCATCACACCAAACTTGCCTTTGTTAACAACTGTGTGGGGTCTGGGGGTTTGTTTTTACAATCAAGCAGTATAGAATTTTTATGAGATAATGAAAATAAATGATAGATTTCTTACAACTGCTGGTATTATGCAGATCTGTAACAGTGCTAGTTCAAGCAGGCTCTTTCATTGCCATTTCTGCATTATCTTAAGTTTTGCTCCTTTTTGCACAAGAGGCCAGTATACATTATTGCAAAAATGGGAACAAACATTATCAAACAGTTTACAACAAAAAGCATTTCTCCTACTTCATCCTTCCCATTTCACCAATAATCCTCACCATGCACTAGAAACCTTTCCTCATCCAAATGGTAGCCACCAGCTGTGCTGCCAGGATTGATTCTTCAACACCATGCCAACCCCACTATTCTCTGTACAGCTATGCGAACACATTCTGAAAGGAAACATTTATTTCACGCCAATCCATGCTTGCAACCCCTTTGCCCTCAAGTTCTTAATTTGCGAGGCTTTTGCGAGAATTATTCCACACGGATTTGCATATCCTTGCAAGAGAGGCGCTATGTTGGTCTGCCAGCTCCACAGGGCGGAGTCCGCCCCCCCCCCCCCGCTGGCACTGCCTGAATGCCTCAGTCCTGAGCAAACCCTTCCTCTGACAGCCTCTAAGTCCGTTCTGAAAGCTCAGCTAAGTGCTATTGCTTTCGTATTTTTACGTTCAAATCTCTGCCTATTTGACAGCAATCCTCGGGAATGCCGCTGGGAGAGATTTCAGATTTGGGGGGGCGGGCGGGGGAGAGGGGAGCTAACCAGAGTACTAGACCAACCCCTCTCTCTCCAGCGCGCAGCCTGCGCTTAACAGATTCCAGAAGGAAGGAGGGGTGTAAGGGTGGAGGCTGGATCCACAAGCAGTTGGGTATAGCAACAGACAGAGAAGTGATGTACTGTAATGCTGTTTTCTGCTGCAAGCCCATCCCTCCCCTCTCACATGCAGGCTGGAGGAAAAGGGGACTGGCTCGCTGGGTTGCTTGCTCTGTGGAGACCTTTCCTGCATGCAGAAATGCGCTGTACATAAATACACCCAAGTCGTGCACTCCCCCCCCCAATAATTCAGAAAAGACCCTGCTGCACCCATTCTCCCAATGAAAACACACACACACACACACAGATATGCATATATAGCTATATAGATGTGGGTATAGATATATAGATATGGATATATAGCTATACAGATGTGGATATAGTGGATATAGATGTAGATATGGATATATAGCTATATAGGTGTGGATAGTGGATATAGATATGGATATATAGCTATATAGGTGTGGATATAGTGGATATAGACATGGATATATAGCTATATAGATGTGGATAGTGGATATAGATATGGATATATAGCTATATAGGTGTGGATATAGTGGATATAGACATGGATATATAGCTATATAGATGTGGATAGTGGATATAGATATGGATATATAGCTATATAGATGTGGATATATAGCTATATAGAAATATAGATGCGGCTACAGATATATAGATGTGGCTATAGATATAGATATGGATATAGATGCAGATAAATAGATATAGATGTGGATACAGATCTATAGATGTGGATACAGATCTAAGCTCATCCCGGGGGCTGGGTGGGGTGAGGCGGGGTGGGGTACATTTCGAAACATGAATCCCTCTCCCAACACTTACTTAGCTTTTTTGGGGGGTGGGGTGGGGGGAGAAGACATTCCTACCTCTGACCGCCCCCTCCCCACGCTGCGACCCGCAAGCAGGGACAATCAAAAAAAACGGGAGACCCTCCCCAGCGAGGGGAGGAAAAGCGCCTGGCGAAAAGGGGCGGCGGGGGGAGGGAAAGCGGGCGGCAAAGGCCGAAGTACTGGCGGCGGGGGGGGGGGCGTCTCTCTCCGGCCCCACCCCACCCCACCGCACCCCCCCCCCCTTACTCACATCCCACCCCGGGGTAAGGCTCCGCCGCCTCTGCTCCTGGGGGAGGAGGCGGCGGAAGAAGAGACCCCCCCCCGCCCAGTTTCCCTCACACCCACAACGCCGGGGGTGGGGAGGAGGTTTCGGGGGGGGGGGAGGGAAGGCAAGCGGGGCTCTCTCACCGTGGCGGCGGCTGTTGCTCTTGCTGGACACCCGGCGGCGGCGGCGGCGGCTCCTCCTTTTCCCTCAGCGCCCTGGCTGGGCTTGGCTGGCTCCTCCGCCCGCCCGCCCGCGGCAACCCCTCAAGCCAAGGCTGACGAGATTCCTTCCTTCCTCCGACGCCTCACAATCTTTCTCTCTCACACACATAAGCCGCCGCAGCCACCCCGCGAGCAGCTCCGCGCAGCCGGCCGGGCTCCGCCCCGCTTCTCCTCCTCCTCCTTCTCCCCTCAGTCCGCTCACTTCCGGCGCGCAGGCCTCGCCGCGCCTCGCCGCCTTTCTCCTCCTCCTCCTCCTCCTCCTCCTCCGGCGGCGGCGGCGGGAGCGGCAAGGAGAGATGCCTCTCGCCCGGCTCCGCTCCGACTGGGCCTCCCGCGCGAGGAGGAGGAGGAGGAGGAGACTAGCCTCGCCCTCCAAGCGCCCCTCCCGCCAATCCGCGGAACGAGAGCGCCTCTGAGCATGCGAAGAGTCATCGTCGTCGTCGTCCCCCCCCCCGCCCCTAGGAGCCAAACTCCGGGGTCCCTCCGGCCCCCCGCCAAAGAACAGTTTTGCAATAATAATAATAATAATAATAATAATAATAATAATAATAATAATAATAATAATAATAATTTATTATTTATACCCCGCCCATCTGGCTGAGTTTCCCCAGCCACTCTGGGCGGCTCCCAATCAGTATTAAAAACAATACAGCATTACATATTAAAAACATCCCTGAACAGGGCTGCCTTCAGATGTCTTCTGAACGTCAGGTAATTCTTTATCTCTTTGACATCTGGTGGGAGGGCGTTCCACAGGGCGGGCGCCACCACCGAGAAGGCCCTCTGTCTGGTTCCCTGTAGCCTCACTTCTCGCAATGAGGGAACCGCCAGAAGGCCCTCGGCGCTGGATCTCAGTGTCCAGGCTGAACGATGGGGGTGGAGATGCTCTTTCAGGTATACAGGACCGAGGCCGTTTAGGGCTTTAAAGGTCAGCACCAACACTTTGAATCGTGCTCGGAAACGTACTGGGAGCCAATGCAGATCTCTCAGGACCGGTGTTATGTGGTCCCGGCGGCCACTCCCAGTCACCAGTCTAGCTGCCGCATTCTGGATTAATTGCAGTTTCCGGGTCACCCTCAAAGGTAGCCCCACGTAGAGCGCATTGCAGTAGTCCAAGCAGGAGATAACTAGAGCATGCACCACTCTGGCGAGACAGTCCGCAGGCAGGGAGGTTCTTAGCCTGCGTACCAGGTGGAGCTGGTAGACAGCTGCCCTGGACACAGAGTTAATCTGCGCCTCCATGGACAGCTGTGAGTCCAAAATGACTCCCAGGCTGCGCACCTGGTCCTTCAGGGGCACAGTTACCCCATTCAGGACCAGGGAATCCTCCACACCTGCCCGCCTCCTGTCCCCCAAAAACAGTACTTCTGTCTTGTCAGGATTCAACCTCAATCTGTTAGCCGCCATCCAACCTCCAACCGCCTCCAGGCACTCACACAGGACCTTCACCGCCTTCACTGGTTCTGATTTAAAGGAGAGGTAGAGCTGGGTGTCATCTGCATACTGATGAACACCCAGTCCAAACCCCCTGATGATCTCTCCCAGCGGCTTCATATAGATATTAAAAAGCATGGGGGAGAGGACAGAACCCTGAGGCACCCCACAAGTGAGAGCCCAGGGGTCTGAACACTCACCCCCCCCCACCACCTTCTGGACACGGCCCAGGAGGAAGGAGCGGAACCACTGTATAACAGTGCCCCCAGCTCCCAGCCCCTCTAGACGGTCCAGAAGGATGTTATGGTCGATGGTGTCAAACGCCGCTGAGAGATCCAGCAGAACTAGGAAACAGCTCTCACCTTTGTCCCTAGCCCGCCGGAGATCATCAACCAGCGCGACCAAGGCAGTTTCAGTCCCATGGTGAGGCTTGAATCCCCATTGGAAGGGATCCAAATGATGCAAAACAACACTTGATGGGCCTTGCCATTCAAATGGCATCATGCGATGGGTTATGTGGGAAGGGGCTTAGCTACTGCCCCCCCTCCATAAAATAATAATAATAATAATAATAATAATAATAATAATAATAATAATATACCCCGGTTTCCAGAATATCTGCAGAGGAGGGCAGCCTAGAGGATGAAAGGTCTGGAAATCAAACTTTATGAGGAATAAGAAAAATTAAAAATTGTCCAGTAGCACCTTAGAGACCCAACTAAGTTTTTTCTTTTCTTTTTTATAATATTTATTAAAGTTTTCAAAAAATAATACAATATAAAATAATAACAAAAATACAAAAATAATAACAACTAAAAACACATAGGATTTCCATTTACTTATTTTCTTTTAACTTGTTTTCCAGACCTCCTCATACCTCCCTTTCTTATATTCCAATTCAAATTGTTAATTCAGCAAATCCTCACCAATTTTTTCTACTTATTTCTAAACCTTATTTTTCATATCTCTTAAGCATTACAGCTGGAAACCACCAACTAAGTTTTTTCTGGGTATAAGCTTTCGTGTGCATGCACACTTCTTCAGATACCAAATTATGAGGAAGCGTTGAGGAAGTTTGGTATTTTTAACTTGGATAATAATAATAATAATACCCCGCCCATCTGGCCGGGTTTCGCCAGTCACTCTGGGCGGCTTATAGCACATAAAAAATGATAAAACTTTGGTCGTTAAAAATTTCCCGATATAGAGTTGCCTTCAGATGTCTTCTAAAAGTCAGATAGTCTTGACCATGGGTAGGCAAACTAAGGCCTGGGGGCCGGATCTGACCCAATCACCTAAATCCGGCCCCCGGATGGTCCAGGAATTAGTGTGTTTTTACATGAATAGAATGTGTCCTTTTATTTAAAATGCATCTCTGGGTTATTTGTGGGGCCTGCCTGGTGTTTTTACATGAGTAGAATGTGTGCTTTTCTTTAAAATGCATCTCTCGGTTATTTGTGGGGAATAGGAATTCATTCATTTTTTCATTTCAAAATATAGTCCAGCCCCCACAAGGTCTGAGGGACAGTGGGCCGACGCCCTACTGGAAAATTTGCTGACCCCTGGTCTTGATGTCTTATGGAAGGGCATTCCATGGGCCGCCAATATTTTATTTAAATTGGTCATCAGTTTCGGTTGGGACCCAACCGAGGTTCTGGTCATGGAGTCGTCGGCTCGTCTGGTCTGACACCCCCCCAAAAAGGAATCCTTCTGCCCAATGTGGTTTTCCGACTCACAACCCTGAGATTTAAGATCATGCGCCTTGTGCTTGCCAGCTGAGCATGAAGAACAGTTCTTTGCACAAATACAGTGGTGCCTCGCAAGACGAAATTAATCCGGTCCGCGATTCTCTTCGTCTAGCGGTTTTTTCGTCTTGCGCACCAAGCCTATTGACAGCTTAGCGGATTAGCGCTATTAGCGGTTCAGCGGCTTTTAGCGGATCAGCTGATAAGTGGCTTAGGGCTTAGGAAAAGGGGGGGGGAGGGAAAAAACCCCGCAGGAACTCGCAAGACATTTTCGTCTTGCGAAGCAAGCCCATAGGGAAATTCGTTTTGCGAAGTGCCTCCAAAAGGGAAAACCCTTTCGTCTAGTGGGTTTTCCGTCTTGCAAGGCGTTCATCTTGCGGGGCACCACTGTATAAGATGGGTTGCCGGTAGGCCGAGGCGGTAATCTTCCGTAATGTGCCAGGCCAGAATTCGGTGCCCGCCAAGGATATCTTCTCCATTACAGATCTTCTCAATGTTGCACCCCCTTACCTTGGCACCCTGTGATGGGGGACCTTCCGCAACACCCTAAATATGTCGCTGCAGTCTTTTCAGAATATGTGGTGGTCTTGTAGTAAGGTTAAAGCTTACTGGGAAATGGTATACCGTAATACCTCTGCGAACGTCCGCCTCGTCTAGTGTCCACTTTGGCGAACGTACACAGCAAACCTGGAAGTGCCGGAACGGGTTACTTCTGGGTTTGCCGCTCGCACATGCACAGAAGCGCTAAATCACGCTTCGCACGTGTGCAGAAACACAAACTGCTCTGCAAAACAAGGTGCAACTGTACTATATAATGAATTGAAAAAGATGTTTAAAATAACGTTTGTAAAAATAACAACCCAGAACCCTTCCTTTTGGCAATTATAGTCATACCTTGAGTTGAATGTGCTTCGGGTTAAGCACGTTCGAGTTCCGCTCCACGGCAACCCGGAAGTAACGGAGCACGTTACTTCCAGGTTTCGCCGCTCGCGCATGCGCAGACGCTCAAAATGACGTCACACGCATGCGCGGAAGCGGCAAAACGCAACACGCGCACACGCAGGCGTGCCGTCGTGTCTTGTGTTCCATTCGGGATGCAAATGGGGCTCCAGAACAGATTCCGTTCGCATCCCGAGGTACCACTGTATAGAGACAGAACTACCCAAACTGATTTGTTCATCTACAGTGGTACCTCTGGTTACATACGTTTCAGGTTACAGACTCCGCTAACCCAGAAATAGTGCTTCAGGTTAAGAACTTTGCTTCAGGATGAGAACAGAAATCGTGCTCCGGCAGCGCGGCAGCAGCAGGAGGCCCCCATTAGCTAAAGTGGTGCTTCAGGTTAAGAACAGTTTCAGGTTAAGAACAGACTTCCGGAATGAATTAAGTACTTAACCCGAGGTACCACTGTACTTTAAATTTAATACCTTAATTTAATTTAATTTAAATTTAATTTAATTTTAATTTTAATTTTAATACCTTATTAAACTGCAGGTTATTATATTAATCCTGCCAATGTTCTTATCTATTTACAATTTGTTTGTAAATATTCCATAAACCATTTCCGTTCTTTTATAAACAGTTTGCTATCTTGATTTCTTATTTTTCCAGTAAGTTTTGCCATTTCTGCATATTCTGTAAGTTTTTGTATCCATTCTTCTTTTGTTGGGACGACTTCTTTCCATTTTTGGGCAAGTAACATTCTTGCCGCTGTAGTCGCATACATGAATAAATTTCTATACAGTTTGGGTAGTTCTGTCCCTATAATTCCCAAAATTCTCTGTTTTGCTAATACAGAGTTAACTCCAGCTTGCTCAGTGTGATTTACTGCTGGCTTGCTCCTTTCAGAAGTAGGGCTGATCACTTTAGTCTCTTGGACCTATTACTGTTCTTGGGAGAGTGGTGTTTTTAGATGGTACTTAAAAATGTGAATATCTGGCATTGCTGTTTTAGCAGGTCCCCTGTGGCCCTGTACTTCTGTCTCAAAATCCTAACCTGATGCGGCACCTCTGATTAAGTTGGTAGTATTAATATTGTTTAATTTTTATGTCAAGCTGGTGTGTGGCAGCTGGGGTGGGGGAGTGATTTACAAATTAGGATCATTAGGGATTGAATTAAAATTGCCAATATCACAATGTCATTACACAAACCCATGGAATGCTGTGTACAGTTCCGGGTGTCGCATCTTTTTTAAAAAAGCATATTTTTAGTAGCTGGAAGAGGTTCAGAAAATGACAACCAAAATGATCAAGGGGTTGGAGCAGCACCCCTATGAGGAAAGATTAGAACATTTAAAAATGCCGAGAATGCAAGGAAGCAGGGACCTGATAACAGATTATACACGATAGGAAGAAAGTGGGATATGGAGAAAGAGAGAAGCTTTTCTGCTCCTTCATAACACGAGAACCTGGGACCATCCAATGAAACGGAATGTTAGAAGGTTCAGGAGAGACAAAAGGAGGTACTTTGTTGCAACGTGCACAATTAAACAATTAATGTTTGATGTTTTGTTACGTTTTTATATGTTCTGGAAGCCACCCAGAGTGGCTGGGAAAACCCAGCAAGATGGGTGGGGTATACATAAAATAATAATAATAATAATAATAATAATAATAATAATAATAATAATAATAATAATAATAAATAGTTGTTGCTGTTGTTACTATTATTAAATTGTGGTTTTGGCTCCCAAATGATTTAAGTGACAGCCATCAATCCTGGGAATCACAAGTGTCCTGCTTGTGGAGTTCACCTAGGCATCTGGTTAGCCACTGTGAGAACAGGATTCTGGACTCGATAAACCTTTCTTTGTTCTGATCCAGCAGGCTATAGAGCAGCTATAGTAGGATCTGGGAGTAAACAAGAAGCCAGGGTAAGGATTTAAGGAGGGGCACCATGGTCAGAGCGATGAAGAGAGATGTGAATAATTTTAGCAGCAGAGTGTTGGATGGACTTAAGTGGATAACTGAGATAACAGTAGACCAGAGGAAAGGAGATTGCAACAAAGTGAGAGATTAAAATTCTGCCCATTCCTGTGCTCATGCAGGAAAGGCATATGAAGTACTACACTTCATTCTGAATTCACTAACCTAGATACTAACTACCTCCTGGTTCTTTTTCTTTTTGGTGTGTGATTTGAATCAATAAATAGCATTAGAAGACATGAGGCAGAAATTTGCATCTTTACCTGCCTTGGCCATAATAAGAAAACGACATTGGCATTGTTCTTTCAGGCATTCAAAGAACTTCACGTGCATTAAATGTGTCTAGAATTGTGGTCGTAGTGAGTTCAGGCAGAGGCAACATTCAAGCCAGGGACTTCCTGATCCCCAGCGCAGTGTCTTAAGCCACTGGACGAAATCACACTATGGGCATTACGGCGTTTATCACGTGTTAATAGGCAATGCATTTGTTTTAAATTAACTTTGGGCGTGCAGCGTCACCGGCCAGCTCAGGCTCAGTCATAAATAAAAAGGAAACAGAGATACTTCCTGAAGCAGGCTGGGAGAGGGAGCAAGGAGAGTCCTCTAGCAGCTGTGACCCACTTGCTAGAGTGGCATGAAACAGCCCTGCCTTCCGTTCCAGCCTGCTCAATGGGCAGTGCCAAATCAGGGGACACACCCATGGACAACTGCGGGCAGGCTGGCCAAGTGAGACATGAGAGGGCAACACCCTGGGAGCGCTGCCCAGGCGAGAATAAACACCCTCCAGGCAAGAAATGAAAACGAAGACCAAGACACACCTAGCAGCAGCTGGTGTCGTGACCGACTCAGTGTACAGCTGGCTAGATAATGAAAAGAAACATGCTGTTGGCGATTGTAAAATAAATAAAAAAACCCAGCATTTATAAAGCACTTTTTAATATGTGCAAGTTGCTTCATGTATCATCTCGGCATTCTTAATATCAGCCCTGTGGGGCATGTTCAGGTTCATTGCTAGGTTATTGATGGGGCATCGGCTATAGCTAATGATCAATAAATAGTATCACCATGGAGGCATCTGGAAGGTAGGTAATGATTTTCTCATGCTCCCTCTGAAGCATGCTGCAGCTGCCATCTCCCAGCAAGCCATGTACAAGCATTGACTAAGAACATTATCTCTAAGGTGTGGTGGGGTGAGGTTGCAGAGTACAAAAGGTTTACCTGATTTACAATAAAAATCACATTGATAGGCTCTGGGCTCCTTTCCTAGCAACAGAATGATTACAGTTGGTAAAGGACGTGATGAGGAAGGTGGCGCTTGGGGCTATGAGATGGAGACACTGAGAATCAGGATGTCATTCTATAGAATAGGGTGGTGCATTTGATACGATACGATATCTTTATTGTCATTGCCCCATACAGAACAACAAAATTGAAATTGAAAAATCTACATAAGACATTCAAAACCCAACAAGCCTGCTATCTCAGCTATCCCAACCTGGTTAGCCCCTAAAAACTCTGATACCCCATTTTTAAATACAATATACTCCCATACAGACTCCTTACAATGCATTTAAAACCAAAATCCGTCTGTCTGATATGCTAGATTTGGAAACTGCTGCTCATATTATAGACATGAGAAGGCATCCATATTTAGCGGTGTTCCCTCTTGGTTGGAGCATAGGGTGTGCATAAGTGAACATTTGTTCATTCTCTCTCTCTCTCTCTCTCTCTCTCTCTCTCTCTCTCTCTCTCTCTCCATTTATTCACATTGTGACAGATCTTCTTGATAAAACAACAAGGTATTGACCAGTAAGGGTGATCGGAGCTTTTAGGACTGGGCTGCTTCACATTTGTTTGAAACATCCTCAAGAATCCTTGCTTTCCTGGTCATATGGAGGGATTTGTTTTTATTTTAAAATCTGAATAAAAACAATGTCAGGGCTATAATGATTTCAGATCACTGGGACAAGCTTCTGGGGGGGGGGGGGGCTCAGTCACAGGCTCTTCTAGACTATTGCGATATGTCCTTTGATATAATTAAAGGCCCTTCCAAGACGACTGCGATAACTCTGCAGCAGAACTAGGCTTAAGGGAAAGCAAAGTGTGTTTATCAGAACCTGCAGATTGTTCAGCCTAAATCAGTCTGGCACAACTTCCAAGCCAAACACAGCCTGCCCTTAATGTATTGTGTCATGTCGTAGTCAGTGCTTACCAACCGCTGTTATACTCCCCGTCAGGCAAGGGTTTTTTCCCCTTGTGTCTCTGGTGGACTACTGTACATAATTGTTTGGATTAGAAGGTCACAAGCTCCTGTGCAGTCTTGGGCAAAGTGAAACGCGGAAGATTCACAACTAGGTGTGTCTGCAAATATTTCAGTTCAATATTTGCCTCCGTACTTTCTCTTTTGGGCTTGCTGCTAGAGTTAACTGTCCAGGTGGAAAAATTTCTATTCCCTGCCAATTTTCAACATAACATCTAGAGCAGTGGAAATGGTCGACTGTTAGGCTTTTGTTACGATTTATTTCCATGACACCTCTCACCCCAAAAGGCTCTCGGCGCATGTGCAAAATTCAAACAATACCAAAACAAAAAAATGGCAAACTGGGGCAGGGGAGAACTGGGTTAAAAAAAACACTCCACTGAGCCACTGTCAAATCTTGGGCCACCATTTCTTGCCGCCATTTATCCCACGGGTTTGTTGCGTGGATAAAACAGAGGATAAAATATATGCCTCACTACCTCCAAAGCGGGTGGCGCTGTGGGTTAAACCACAGGGCCTAGGACTTGCCTATCAGAAGGTTGGCGGTTCGAATCCCCGCGATGGGACTTTTAAGGGACCCCTGACTATTAGGTCCAGTCGTGGCCGACTCTGGGGTTGCGGCGCTCATCTTGCTTTACTGGCCGAGGGAGCCAGCGTACAGCTTCCGGGTCATGTGGCCAGCATGACTAAGCCACTTTGGCGAACCAGAGCAGCACAAGGAAACTCCGTTTACCTTCCTGCCGGAGTGGTATCTATTTATCTACTTGCACTTTGACGTGCTTTTGAACTGCTAGTTTGGCAGGAGCAGGGACCGAGCAATGGGAGTTCACCCCGTCGCGGGGATTCGAACCGTCAACCTTCTGATAGGCAAGTCCTAGGCTCTGTGGTTTAACCCATAGTGCCACCCGCATCCCATTTATCTTTACCTACCTCCAAAGTAGGCACAGGTCTGTCAGCGGGCACGGTCATGCTCACGGTCTTTTGAGACCAGCACGGAGTAGTGATGATGGATTTCCTGGCAAAGGGTACCACAGTTACCAGGACATACTGCACTATACTGCTGCTGAAATTGCGGAAGGCCATCAAAATCGAGAGGTGTGGTATGCTGACCAAAGGTGTCTGCCTCCTGCGTGATAACGCCCCGGTTCACAACTCACATGCTGCTCAGACCGAAGCATGGTCCTGTAGCTAAGAAATCCTTCCTCACCCCCCTTATTCTCCTGACCTCGCACCTCCGAGTTCCACCTCTTTCCAACGATGAAGTTGTTTTTGAAGGGCAAGCTTTTTCCAGACGATGAAATGCTGATTTCTGAGGTAGCCGTGGCTTCTGACGCAACCTGTCAACTTCTACAGATGAGGTCTCCACAGCTGTATAAAGCAACGGGAGAAGTGTTTGACTCTTGCTGGTAGCTATGTAGAGAAGGACTGTGCTGTGATATTAAAAATTAGAAATTACTTGAAAGTACCAGAATAGGCCTAGGATTAAATTAAGAGTTAATTAAAAAAATAAGATTTAGAACCTAAAGGAAAGTTAAGAAATTTTATTTCAAATGGAATATTGTGTTTTAAAAAATCTGCTACAATTTAATTACAAGGAAATTCAGATGGGAGGGCTCAGAGGAAGCCCAAAATATGTTTATGAGGTTAGAAGTTTAAATAATTAATTAATTTGTGTTGTTTAGGCGTTTAGGTTGTTTGGGTATTTAGGTACCTTGTTTTTATTTTCTTGTTTATATTTGTGATCTTGTCTTTTCTCTTTTGTTTTTCCTCTGTTTTTCTTTTGTTGTGATATGTGTTATATCTGTAAGATCCGTTCCGTGAGGCTCTTCGTATAGCGGTTTTTTCGTCTTGCGAAGCAAGCCCATTGACAGCGGATTAGCGCTATTAGCAGTTTAGCGGCTTTTAGCGAATCAGCTGATAAGTGGCTTAGCGGCTTAGGAAAAGTGGGGGGAAAGGGGAAAAAACCCGCAGGAACTCGCAAGACATTTCGTCTTGCGAAGCAAGCCCATAGGGAAATTCGTTTTGCGAAGCACCTCCAAAACGGAAAACCCTTTCGTCTAGCGGGTTTTCCATCTTGTGAGGCGTTCATCTTGCGGGGCACCACTGTATCTGAAGTGAATAGATCAGAATAGAGATCTGGGTCAGCAACCCCTGGGTCAAATGCAAGCCCCTAAGGGGTGTCTTCTGCCCTCACTGACTGCCAACCCCACAGCTGAACTTGGTAACAGCGCATTTGGAGGGGAGGAGCAGCAGCATTTCCCTGTGCCCCTTCCCCGGACATCAAATTGGCTTTTCGGGAAAGCGTGTTCTCCTTCATGGAGAGCATGTGTTGCGGTGGGGGCCGCCAGGACACTCCAAAGTTGGGGGCGGGCTAATTGATGGTTGGCCACTGATGCGATTGAGGCTTCCCTTGTTGGGAAGAAGTTAATTTTGCCATTTATGATTGACAGCCAGAAATGCTAAAACTCCTTGCACGAGGCTAGGGCTTCCTCTTTTCACCCGTGCATCGGATTGCCTGTCACCCCCCCCTATATTTAGTGTTGTTCGCTTTGACCTTGTTATGCCTGTCATGGGGTCGTCTGCTCTTGGGGCGGGGGCTCGACAGGAATTTTGTCCATCTGGCTGATTGGCTGGGGCCATTTGGTTTTTGCCTACTGCGTAGCAAATCGTCACAACTTGTAAGGTTGCGGTTAGGCATTGGTTTATGGTTTGGTTGGTTGAGGGGCATGGATTGGCTGTGCCTGCCCCTCTAATGCTGCTGCTGCAAGGGATTCCGTTAAAGGAATCAGGGGCTAACTATTGCTTGTCCACCCTGTCAAGGGGGCTTGGGCCACTGCAAGAGCTCCTGGCTGCATTTGGGGAGGGCTGAGGGCAGGCTCCCTGCTCCGTCGCTACCCCCAAGTGTATTCCCCTTTTCTGACTTTCGCAGGCGTGCGGAATGTCAGTCTGTCCCCCACGGTTGGGGCAGATAGTCGCAACCAATGCCCAAGCAACCACTCACATGTTTGTATTTTAATAAAGTTGTGGCCAAAATTATGCCAAAAACCTTAAAAAAATTGGTGTGATGTGTGAGTTATTGGGGTGGCCCTGGGGACCTCGACACGCAAAGTAACTGCTGACCAAGATGACAGAGCACCGGGTTAAACATACATGCAAGCCCCACAATGTAATAGCAGTGTTTGGTTCCCCAAAGCATTCTGGAAGCTTGCCAACATTTGTTTGATAAGGCTGATTTGGAAATTATCTAACTAGGTTTGTGTCCTTTCTCTGGTGGTGTAGTGGTTAAGAGCGATAGACTCGTAATCTGGTGAACTGGGTTCGCGTCTCTGCTCCTCCACATGCAGCTGCTGGGTGACCCTGGGCTAGTCACACTTCTCTGAAGACTCTCAGCCTCACTCACCTCACAGAGTGTTTGTGGTGGGGGAGGAAGGGAAAGGAGAATGTTAGCCGCTTTGAGATTCCTTAAGGGGAGTGATAAAGCGGGATATCAAATCCAAACTCTTCTTCTTCTTCACCACCACCACATAGAGAGGCAAGACATTTTTACATTGCAATCCTATGCACGCCTGTTCAATTTAAACCCCCTTGTGCTCATCAGGGCTTCCTCCTAGGCAAGTGAGTACAGTGGTATCTCGGGTTACAGACACTTCAGGTTACATACGCTTCAGGTTACAGACTCCGCTAACCCAGAAATAGTACCTCGGGTTAAGAACTTTGCTTCAGGATGAGAACAGAAATCGTGCTCCGGTGGAGCGGCGGCACCAGGAGGCCCCATTAGCTAAAGTGGTACTTCAGGTTAAGAACAGTTTCAGGTTAAGAATGGACGTCCGGAACAAATGAAGTACTTAACCTGAGGTACCACTGTACAACATTTCAGTCTCATTTACCCTGCCAAAAAAAAAAGTGTGTGCATCTGTCTAGCACAGTGTTTTTCAACCACTGTTCCGTGGCACACTAGTGTGCCACGAGATGTTGCCTGGTGTGCCGTGGGAAAAATTGAAAAATTCGAAAGATTTAAAAATAAAGTATTTTATAATTTTTCATATTTCTGTTTACTTACTATTTCATAATAAAGTAATTATAAAATACTTTCTTTGTGTTTATTTGATTCCTATTCAAGAGAATTACTTTATATATAGTCAATATAGGCACAGAGTTAATTTTTTTAACATTTTCTAATGGTGGTGTGCCTTGTGTTTTTTTTCATGAAACAAGTGTGCCTTTGCCCAAAAAACGTTGAAAAACACTGGTCTAGCAATGCACATCCGACGCATGCTTTTAAAAATATGAGAGCATTCCATATTGCACCAGAAACATCTGGAGCTGCCCTAGGATGCAGCATGCAATGTATAAAAACTGCAGAAACAAGTGTGGGAATTTTCAAACAGCTTAAGGCTGTTGATATTAAAGTTTATAAGCTGAATTAGGTTGCTTTGGCCCAAAGGCAGCTATGTGATTAGCTCCTTTTAAAGCAGATTTAAATCTCCCTTCCCCTCCCAGAGGGGCCTTTTTCAGCCTACCCTTTTTATCTGTTTCTTTTTTATTTGCTTCTTTTACAAATCTCAATATCTGAGTTTGATAAAGGCAGCTTGTCTTCAACTGCTGGTTTACATTTGGCCAAAGTCATCTCCACTCACTCCTGTGACCGCTTCCATCGCGGGCTACCTTTGTGAAAACTGAAATATTACATCTTATTATTTCTTGTCGAGAGCACCTGCTATAAATCGGATGAATGCTTGGCCATGAAACCAATGACCTCACTTTGAAAAGTTGTTTGTTTGTTTAAACTCACTGGGCTAGGAAACAGAATTACAGAAACTGCTCTTTAGCGCTCAGATGGAGCAATTGGGTTTCCCCCCGGATTGCTGTTTGCTCCAATTTAGCACCAAAGAGCAGGTTTTCCAGAAAGCTGGACGAGTTCTTCTTTTTCGCTGTTGGCTTATTAAAATACGTTTTGGTTTCTGGAACAGTTGCATTTGAACAGTTTGCAATATTTGAAAACTTTAAAACAATTTCCGTCCTCCCTCCGCCCCCCCCTGCAATTAAAAAATGTGACCCAGGGCTATGAACTATTGTGACAATAAATAATAATGTAGAATTGGGTACAAAGACTTTGTGCTGTCACACAAGCTCTAGGAGCGGGCAATGAAAGCTCACCCACAAAGTTGCTCTAGGCTGCATTGGCCCAGTTGAATGCACTGAGATAGTTGTGCCAGTTCTCCGCAAGTGCTGGCACACATATCTGTTATGTGAAGCACAGAGATGAGCAGAGAAAGGCGAAAGCAGAGGGCAATGCAGAGGTGGCCTGAACGTTATCCCTAAGCCCAGTGGCGTAGCGTGGGTTGTCAGCACCCGGGGCAAGGCAAGTAATTTGCGCCCCCTAACCTGTGGATTTGCCCTAACCCCAGATGTTGCGCCCGGTGCGGCCGGCCCCCCCTGCACCCCCCACGCTACGCCACTGCCTAAGCCCTTTAGAACCAGGCAATCCTGTTTGCCAGCAGCCTTGAATGGCGACAAAGTTGTACGGAAAGCCCACAGGGAAACTGGGCAGGCAAACAGCTGTAGGGCTAATTGTGTCTGTAAGATAGCAACACAAAACTGAGGAATTGTGTGTTTGTACAGTGGTACCTTGATTTTCAAATGCCTTGGTACTCAAACACCTTGGTTCCCAAATGCCGAAAATCCAGAAGTGTTCTGGTTTTTGGACGTTTTTCGGAAGCTGAACATCTGATGCAGCTGTCGGCTATTGCGTCCGGGGCACCTGCACCAATCAGAAGCTGCGCCTTGGTTTTTGAACATTTAGGAAATCAAAAGGACTTCCGGAATGGATTAAGTTTGCCGCTTTTGTTTTTACTATTTATTCTGCCCTTTCGTTTTAGAGGCTTTTTCGGTTAATTTGTTTTTGTGACTGTATGGAACCCAGTTCAGCTACTGATTGACTGACTGACTGACTGACTGACTGATTGTGTGACTGTGGAAATGGATAAAAGCCCCCCATCCAAACAATGACCATCATCAGTGCAGGTAAGATTTTTTTAAAAAAATTTTATCATCCACAATACTGTCTATTTTATAGTAAAGTACATTGATTATCGCTTTCATTTTATGGGTCAATGGTCTCGTTAGATAGTAAAATTCGTGTTATATTGCTGTTTTAGGGGTTGTTTTTAAAAGTCTGGAACAGATTAATCTGTTTTACATTACTTTCTATGGGAAAGCATGCTTTGGTTTTGGAACGCTTTGGTTTTGGAACGGACTTCCGGAATATATTAAGTTTGAGAACCAAGATAACACTGTATCACCTGTCACTCCAGAGGTCCTAGCTAGAGGAACACATGATACTTTGCAATGTTTTGCAACTGCTCAAGGACTGAAGTTATGCTGACAAACTCCCCACCCCGGGGCTTCTCAAAATTTTCTCCAAAATGCACATTGTGCTGCACTGAAAATAAACTAATGCACATTGTTTCTTTACAGTAGAAGCAATAAAGGGATAAATGATTGAAGCACTCTAAGCCATGGGTAGGCAAACTAAGGCCCAGGGGCCACATCCGGCCCAATCCGGCCCAGGAATCAGCGTGTTTTTACATGAGTAGAATGTGTCCTTTTATTTAAATTGCATCTCTGGGTTATTTGTGGGGCCTGCCTGATGTTTTTATATGAGTAGAATGTGTGCTTTTCTTTAAAATGCATCTCTGGGTTATTTGTGGGGCATAGGAATTCGTTCATTCCCCTCCTCCTTCTGAAAAAGTTTGCTTTTTTTATATATATATATAATATTTTTATTAAGTTTATGAAATACAGAAAAAAGAAATAAAGACATAGATAGAAAAATACAGTAGAGAAATTACAAATTTCCATAATCCTTTTTTCCAACACATCTATTGGACTTCCCCACATCCTCCAAGCCCTGCATTCTCTGTAATACAAAGTATCAGCAATTTGTTAACTTATTTCCAAGCTTATTGTATCTTTCATTTTATCATGTTGCCTAATTTCAAAACTATTGTAACCCAAATCTTATATGTTTTAACTTAAACATAATAAAGTTATTTCATTATTCCACCTTTGTCTTCTTGTACCTTAATTTCCATTTCATTAATTTACCGATGCTGAAGCAAGAATTTCTAAAAAGTGCATTTTTTAACATTCATACAACTTGTAATGTTTTTTCAAATAGTCTTTAAATTTTTCCCAGTCCTCCTCGATTGTTTCTTCTCCCAAGTCTCGGATTCTGCCAGTCATTTCAGCCAGTTCCATATAGTCCATCAACTGCGTCTGCCATTCCTCCAGCGTGGGTAAATCTTGTGTCTTCCAATGCTTAGCAATCAGGATCCTTGCTGCTGTGGTAGCATACATAAAAAAAGTTCTATCTTTCTTAAGTACTCTCTGGTCCACAATGCCCAGAAGAAAGGCCTCCGGTTTCTTAGGTATGGTAAATCTAAGTACCTTTTTTAGTTCATTATGAATCATCTCCCAAAAGGCCTTCACTTTCGGGCAAGTCCACCAGAGGTGAAAGAATGTCCCTTCCGCCTCTTTACATTTCCAACATTTGTTATCAGACAGGTGATATATCTTAGCATGTTTGACTGGGGTCATGTACCACCGGTATATCATTTTCATAATATTTTCCTTCAAGGCACTACATGCCGTAAATTTCATTCCGGTGTTCCATAACCTTTCCCAGTCTTCAAACATAATGTTGTGCCCCAAGTCCTGTGCCCATTTTATCATGGCGGATTTGACTGTCTCATCCTGTGTATTCCATTTAAGCAGCAAATTATACATTCTCGAAAGTAATTTATTTTTTGGCTCTAACAGTTCTGTCTCTAGTTTCGATTTTTCCACCTGGAATCCAACCTTTTTATCCACTTTAAAAACCTCCTGGATTTGAGCATAATGCAACCAATCTCGCACCTTGTTTTTCAGTTTTTCCAAGCTCAGCAGCCTCCAATTGTCTCCAATTTTTTCAATTATTTCCCAATATTTAGGCCAGTAGGCTTCCATGTTAAGTCTCTTACGTGCCTTGGCCTCCACCGGTGAGAGCTACCTCGGAGTCTTACTCTCCAATAAGTCCTTATATTTTGTCCAGACCATCAAAATTGCTCTTCTGACAATATGGTTTTTAAACAGTTTGTGAACTTTAACCTTGTCATACCACAAATATGCATGCCACCCAAAAGCATGATCAAACCCCTCCAGATCTAGGACATCAGTGTTTTCTAATAAAATCCAATCTTTCAACCAGCAGAAGGCTGCAGATTCATAATATAACCTCAAGTCTGGCAGGGCAAATCCCCCTCTTTCTTTCGCGTCAGTTAGTATTTTAAACTTTATTCTGGGCTTTTTGCCCTGCCAAACAAATTTGGAAATATCCCTCTGCCACTTTCCAAAACATTCCACTTTGTCCACGATCTGTAGGGCCTGAAACAGGAATAACATTTTCGGCAATACATTCATCTTTATAGCTGCTATCCGGCCCAACAAGGAAAGTTTCAATCTTGACCATATTTCCAAGTCTCTTTTGATTTCTGACCAACATTTCTCATAATTATCTTTAAACAAATTCAAATTTTTAGAGGTCAGATACACCCCCAGATATTTTACTTTTTTAACCACATTTAATTCTGTTTCTTTCAGGAACTCATCTGTTTCTGTAGTTGTCAATTTTTTTGCTAGAACCTTAGTTTTTTGCTTGTTCAGCTTAAATCCCGCCACCCGACCAAAATCAGAAATTAATTCTAACACTCTTTTAGTGCTAGAGACTGGCTCCTGTAGTGTTAATACCAAGTCATCTGAAAAAGCTTTCAGTTTATATTGTTTCACTCCGACCTCAATTCCTTGTACAGACCGGTCCTTTCTAATCATGTTCAATAGCACCTCCAGGACTGAAATAAACAATAGGGGGGATAGGGGGCACCCCTGTCGTGTCCCTTTTTCTATTTTGAACTCCTCTGTCACCACATTGTTAACAATCAATTTAGCTTTTTGCTCTGAATAAATTGCTTCTATTCCATTTTCAAACCCCCGCCCGACTCCCATCCCTTCCAAATTTTTCTTCATAAATATCCAAGAAATGTTGTCAAAGGCTTTCTCCGCATCAATAAAGATTAAAACCGCTCTAGTATTAAGATTTGTTTGTAGAAGTTCCAAAATGTCAATGATGTTTCTTGTATTATCAAACAAATGCCTACCGGGGAGAAAGCCAGCCTGGTCCTTATGGATCACTTCATTAAGTACTTTTTTAAACCTACTTGCTAAAATATCCGCAAAAATTTTGTAATCCACGTTTAGGAGTGAGATGGGGCGGTAGTTCTTAAGCTGGGTCTTTGCAGTTTCTTGTTTAGGTATCAATGTGATGAAAGCTTCTTTCCACGTCTCCGGTGCCTTCCTCCCCTCTATAATCTGATTGCAAACCTCCAACAGAGGTTGTATCAAATAGTCCTTCAAAACCTTATAATATTTGGAGGTAAGTCCATCAGGGCCTGGAGATTTGCCTAATTGAAGGTTCTGAATGGCACTTTCAATTTCTTGCTGGGTGATATTACTATTCAGGGTAGTTCTCATTTCCTGAGTTATCTTTTGTAATCCATTAGTTTTAAGGAATTGATCCATCTCAAAGTCTTTCTGTGGCCCTTGTGAATAAAGTTCTTTAAAATATCTCTGGAAACACTTTCTAATTTCCTCGGGTTTCTGAACCGTTCTCCCTTTAATCTCTACTTTTGTAACTGTGTTAAGTTTTTGTCTCTTTTTCAACTGCCATGCTAGCAGTTTCCCACACTTGTTTGCTGATTCAAAGGATCTTTGTTTCATTTGTTTAATTTTCCATTCCACCTCTTGATTTATCAATTTCGAGTATTGTGCCTGGAAAAATTTCACCTCTCTCAGCACTTCCTTCGACTTGGGCCTAGATCTTAATTTTTTCTCTCCTTCTCTTATTTTCTCCAATATCTTCTCCTTCTTTTCATTCCAGAACTTTTTCTTAATCGTATTTTGTTGTATTAGAAACCCTCTCATAACTGCTTTACTTGCGTCCCAGATTGTTCTTTTTTCCACAGTGGTGTTTAGATTTATTTCAAAATAGTCCTTTAAAGTTTTTTGGGCCTTCTTAACAATCTCCTGATCCCTTAATAAGGTGTCATTCATTTTCCATCTAAAGGATCCGGTTATGTTTAGTCTCAATTCCACTTTCAAAGCATTATGGTCGGAGCAAGTTTTTGGGCAGATTTCCACTTTTCTAGTCTTAGGTACCAGTCCTCTAGTTGTCCATATTTGGTCGATTCGTGTCCATGTCAGATGAGCTTCAGAAAAGAAAGTTCCTTCTTTTCCTAAGGGGTTCTTAACCCTCCATATGTCAATTAAGTCCATATTGTCAGTCATTTCAAAAAAAGTTTTAGGTAGTCTGCCATCTTTCGTTATGTTAGCACTTTGCGACTTATCCATGTTTACAGATACGACCCCATTCATATCGCCCAACATAATAATGTTGTTGTAGTCTAAGTAGTCCAGCATAATCTCATGCAGCTTCCTGAAGAATTCCGATTTTCCTTCATTTGGAGCATATATTCCTAATATCAAAAATTTTTCTCCTTGCGTCTGAATTTCAATCGCCAAAATTCTGCCATGTTCATCTTTAAATAGAAATTTCGGTGACAGGCTCTCCTTTGCATAAATCACCACTCCTCTTTTCTTAACTTTATCCGAAGAAATAAATTCTTGGCCTAATCTTTTATTGATTAACACTTTTCTATGGAGCCTTGTCACATGTGTTTCTTGCAGGCAAATAATGTCCAATTGTTCTTTTTTCAAAATATGAAATACTTTTCTTCTTTTTTCCGGAGAGTTTCCGCCGTTTATATTCCAGCTAAGAAGCTGCAGAGACATCCTGGTTTAGTTGGTGGGTCTTACAATGGGGTGTCTAGGTTTTCCTCCGATCCCGGAGGTGGTGGTGCTGGTCCAGATCCTTCTGAAAAAGTTTGCTGATCCCTGCTCTAAACATACATATCCATTGCCAGTGGTTAAGAGCGGTGGACTCGTAATCTGGTTAACTGGGTTTGCGTCTCCGCTCCTCCACATGCAGCTGCTGGGTGACCTTGGGCCGGTCACACTTCTTTGAAGTCTCTCAGCCCCACTCACCTCACAGAATGTTTGTTGCGGGGGAGGAAGGGAAAGGAGAATGTTAGCCACTTTGAGACTCCTTCAGGTAG